>NC_064614.1:580293524-580598608 GCF_023898315.1 Schistocerca nitens | reverse complement strand
GTTTGTTTTTCATGGTCCGATCGGTCGATAATGGAAAACACAGTGAAAATAAAAAAAAAATTGTTTTATTTGCAAGATTTAACTGTACCTTCCAGCTACGTCTTCACACAGTCGCCGATACGACCTAGACATTCGTCGTACCAATTTTCCAATACGCTCGTCATAGGCGACAGACGTCTGCGCTTTCCGTAAATTCTCTGCGTTGGTCTGCAGCTCGTTGCCTGTGACGAAATGCTTTCCTCATAGCCGGTGTTTCATACGAGCAAAGAGATAAAAATCAGGGCGAGACAAGTCCCATAGAAAACGCTGCAGAAGAGTCTTTGTTACAGCTGCAGTGTGCGGCCGAGCATTGACATAAAGGACAATGCCTGATGGCAACATTCCTCTTTACTTGTTCTGAATTGACCTTCGTAGAAGATTTTCTAGAATCACCTAAGCCGCTCGCTGAACAAGGTCATTGGTTGACACTCTCTTCCTTCCCTGAGCGCCTGCATTATGAACATACACTACTGGCCATTAACATTGCTACACCAAGAAGAAATGCAGATGATAAACAGGTATTCATTGGACAAATATACACTCCTGGAAATTGAAATAAGAACACCGTGAATTCATTGTCCCAGGAAGGGGAAACTTTATTGACACATTCCTGGGGTCAGATACATCACATGATCACACTGACAGAACCACAGGCACATAGACACAGGCAACAGAGCATGCACAATGTCGGCACTAGTACAGTGTATATCCACCTTTCGCAGCAATGCAGGCTGCTATTCTCCCATGGAGACGATCGTAGAGATGCTGGATGTAGTCCTGTGGAACGGCTTGCCATGCCATTTCCACCTGTTGCCTCAGTTGGACCAGCGTTCGTGCTGGACGTGCAAACCGCGTGAGACGACGCTTCATCCAGTCCCAAACATGCTCAATGGGGGACAGATCCGGAGATCTTGCTGGCCAGGGTAGTTGCCTTACACCTTCTAGAGCACGTTGGGTGGCACGGGATACATGCGGACGTGCATTGTCCTGTTGGAACAGCAAGTTCCCTTGCCGGTCTAGAAATGGTAGAACGATGGGTTCGATGACGGTTTGGATGTACCGTGCACTATTCAGTGTCCCCTCGACGATCACCAGTGGTGTACGGCCAGTGTAGGAGATCGCTCCCCACACCATGATGCCGGGTGTTGGCCCTGTGTGCCTCGGTCGTATGCAGTCCTGATTGTGGCGCTCACCTGCACGGCGCCAAACACGCATACGACCATCATTGGCACCAAGGCAGAAGCGACTCTCATCGCTGAAGACGACACGTCTCCATTCGTCCCTCCATTCACGCCTGTCGCGACACCACTGGAGGCGGGCTGCACGATGTTGGGGCGTGAGCGGAAGACGGCCTAACGGTGTGCGGGACCGTAGCCCAGCTTCATGGAGACGGTTGCGAATGGTCCTCGCCGATACACCAGGAGCAACAGTGTCCCTAATTTGCTGGGAAGTGGCGGTGCGGTCCCCTACGGCACTGCGTAGGATCCTACGGTCTTGGCGTGCATCCGTGCGTCGCTGCGGTCCGGTCCCAGGTCGACGGGCACGTGCACCTTCCGCCGACCACTGGCGACAACATCGATGTACTGTGGAGACCTCACGCCCCACGTGTTGAGCAATTCGGCGGTACGTCCACCCGGCCTCCCGCATGCCCACTATACGCCCTCGCTCAAAGTCCGTCAACTGCACATACGGTTCACGTCCACGCTGTCGCGGCATGCTACCAGTGTTAAAGACTGCGATGGAGCTCCGTATGCCACGGCAAACTGGCTGACACTGACGGCGGCGGTGCACAAATGCTGCGCAGCTAGCGCCATTCGACGGCCAACACCGCGGTTCCTGGTGTGTCCGCTGTGCCGTGCGTGTGATCATTGCTTGTACAGCCCTCTCGCAGTGTCCGGAGCAAGTATGGTGGGTCTGACACACCGGTGTCAATGTGTTCTTTTTTCCATTTCCAGGAGTGTATTATACTAGAACTGACTTGTGATTAAATTTTCACGCAATTTCGGTGCATAGATCCTGAGAAATCAGTACCCAGAACAACCACCTCTGGCCGTAATAACGGCCTTGATACGCCTGGGCATTGAGTCAAACAGAGCTTGGATGGCGTGTACAGGCACAGCTGCCCATGCAGCTTCAACACGATACCACAGTTCATCAAGAGTAGTGACTGGCGTATTGCGACGAGCCAGTTGCTCGGCCACCATTGAGCAGACGTGTTCAATTGTTGAGAGATCTGGAGAATCTGTTGGCCAGGGCAGCAGTCGAACATTTTCTATATCCAGAAAGGCCCGTACAGGACCTGCAACATGCGGTCGTGCATTATCCTGCTGAAATGTAGGGTTTCGCAGGGATCGAATGAAGGGTAGAGCCACGGGTCGTAACACATCAGAAATGTAACGTCCACCGTTCAAAGTGCCGTCAATGCGAACAAGAGGTGAGCGAGACGTGTAAGCGATGGCACCCCATACCATTACGCCGGGTGATACGCCGGTATGGCGATGACGAATACACGCTTCCAATGTGCGTTCATCCGAAAAAATGACGTTTTGCCATTCGTGCACCCAGGTTCGTCGTTGAGTACCCCATCGCAGGCGCTCCTGTCTGTGATGCAGCTTCAAGGGTAACCGCAACCATGGTCTCCGAGCTGATAGTCTATTCTGCTGCAAACGTCGTCGAACTGTTCGTGCAAACGTCCCCATCTGTTTGTTGACTCAGGGATCGAGACGTGGCTGCACGATCCGTTACATCCATGCGGATAAGATGCCTGTCATCTCGACTGCTAGTGATACGAGGCCGTGGGGATCCCGCAGGGCGTTCCGTATTACCCTCCTGAACCCACCGATTCCATATTCTGCAAACAGTCATTGGATCTCGACCAACACGAGCAGCAATGTCGCGATACGATAAACCGCAATCGCGATAGGCTACAATCCGACCTTTATCATAGTCGGAAACGTGATGGTACGCATTTCTCCTCCTTACACGAGGCATCACAACAACGTTTCACCAGGAAACGCCGGTCAACTGCTGTTTGTGTATGAGAAATCGATTGGAAACTTTCCTCGTGTCAGCACGTTGTAGGTTTCGCCACCAGCGCCAACCTTGTGTGAATGCTCTGAAAAGCGAATCATTTGCATATCGCAGCCTCTTCTTCCTGTCGGTTTAATTTCGCGTCTGTAACTCGTCATCTTTGTGGTGTAACAATTTTAATGGCCAGTAGTGTATGTACGCCCTGTTCAAAGTTCCTCCACTACTGCTTCAATTTGCTGTCATCCATGACAGCTACGTTATGTGGGCTGCATGGAAATCAGGCGGAAACCCTCAGTAAGAAGAAATCGAATGACAGCACACACTTCATACTTGGCAGGAGACTGTGCTCAAATGAAATGGTTCAAACGACTCTGAGCACTATGGGATTTACAATCTGAGGTCATCAGTCCCCTAGACGTAGAACTATTTAAACCTAACTAACCCAAGGACATTACACACATCCATGCCCGAGGCAGGATTCGAACCTGCGATCGTAGCAGCAGCGCGGTTCCTGACTGAAGTGCCTAGAACCGCTCGGCCACAACGGCCGGTCGAGACTCTGTTGTTCTAGGTTATCTTTACGTGCTCTCTCTGTACACATAAACGGAAAGGGGAAAATGATACGATCGACATTCATACTAGAGACACTGTGCAATACATATATGCGCAAAGCTTCATCCGATATTCACTATTGTTTTAATTTCGCTACCGATCGGACATAGAAAAAACTCTTATACCACGTCTTTCCTTTTTTTGTTTTTTATAATGTTTTTTATTTCTGTTTCTAGTTTTGAAACCTCATTGACATGGAAGATCTTCAAGATTATATTCAACAGGTTTTGAATTTAAACATCCATTTATTTCATTGTTGTACTGAATAAATAGACTTGTAATTTTTCTGCAGCTATGTATGGATATTTGTTTGCGACATAACGTCCAAAATGAATAATTTTATGATGTTACAGTATTCTATTTATTTACTTGACGAAGCACAGAAAATATGACCACCTTAAGAAAACTCTATAAACAAGAGTAATGTGCGAAAGGTAGTAGTCCGTGAGGACCCCTTCCTAGGTGTACGAGTGACACTGCCAGTGGTCTCGAAGGTGCAAGGAGAGTCCTACACTCATAACGGCAGAGAGTCAGCGGGGTAAATCACAGGAAGCATTCATTTTCGACCGTTATTGTAGCCAGAAGAGTGGCAAGGTGAGTACGGGTAGCAGCTAAATGTGAAGTGGTAGCAATGAATATTACAGTGCGGTAAAAGTGACACTGGGGATAAATGAGTATGTGCACTACATGTGTTTAATGGATAAACAATAGGTGCTTAGAATACAGTCAAGAGTGAGTAGTTGTGAGCAACTTGAGAGCTGAACAAAATGGTTCAAATGGCTCTGAGCACTATGAGACTTAACTTCTGAGGTCATCAGTCGCCTAGAACTTAGAACTAATTAAACCTAACTAACCTAAGGACACCACACACATCCATGCCCGAGGCAGGATTCGAACCTGCGACCGTAGCGGTCGCTCGGCTCCAGACTGTAGCGCCTAGAACCGCACGGCCACTTCGGCCGGCAGAGCTGAAGATAAGAGCAGAAGTACAACATACAGAGCACCGACACTGTGTGATGAATGAAGTGTTATTATGTTGTTGATACTACGTTCATAATAGCGAAATAAACAGTTCCAATTAGTTTCATTTATAATTAGAAATAAATAAATACCTGAATTATAATGACCACCATATCAATGGGACGCTAGCGAAATGAAGAGACAGGGTCACAGACATCGAAGAGGACCAGGCATGTCTACGATTTAAGCATTTCCACCTGGAGTATAGACTGCCATCAACGCAATCCTACACCCTCATTCCAACAAACTCCGGTGATAAAGTAGTTAATTTCACTCAGTCTGTAACTAAAATGGTTTGAATCCACATCTGCCCATCCTCTTAGCCAAGTCGCATTCGTTGCGTCGTCCGAAAGACTTGTTGGAGTTACGTGGAATGGCAAGGGGCTGACCTGACACCAGCTCTTAAGCTGTGGTGAGTAGTAAGCTTGGTGGCTTCCATATGAACCCCTGAAACTGATCGGAAGAACCATTCCCAATTTATATTGATTTCCCAGATTATCCACAGTATTTTATTGTGTATAGTTATCAGTCTCGTCTCGTCGCCGACTAATCTGTGACTTCTTTCACGTATACCGAACTCACCAGAGTGCTTATCAAGTGGAAAGCAAACTCACGTATTACGGCAGTTTCATTTTGTATTGTTCAACGCCTTACCCAGCATAAAGCGAAGGACATTTTCATCGTCGAAAAGGGCATTATCATTTCCCAGCCTCTGCAACTCGCAGCAATTAAATGTTAGCATTCGCGTCTTCCCATGCTAAGTAAAACCATCCAAACGTTTTCTGCTTTTCTTGCAGATTTCTAAAGAATCTGCGCACTTGGTGCTACCAATTCAATTTTCCGCCATTAAAACATCAAGGAAACTTCGCAAAGAGGGAAAGACAGTTGGCTGACGCATTTCGAATTTCTACGTTGTGTCGTCAACGATAGATAGACACTACGTGGTTGTGAGATCTTGTACTTGTATCATCCCGGCATCTAAGAAATATGTTACAGCAATGTTCAATCGAATATTAAAATCGTCTTGTAGTCGCACGATTGGTAGTATCTACCATACCTGGAACAACGTATTACAGGGGCATTCTCTCAATGACGCCGAAGTCGACATGACGCGAATGCTAAATGTCAACACTTATCATTCCCCCATTGAACACTAAGGTCTAATATGCCTACAGTATGTCGAACTATACATTTATTATTACAACTACACTTCTGAGCAATTGAATCAAACATGTTGTAGTGGAGAGAGAGCGCTATTGTCGACACTGCGTGTTAAGCTATTGTGGTGTTGTCATACCATATGTATAGTATTGTTAGCGTCACCCTGTGCAACACATGCTTCGTTGTGTTCCACAATTTACGTTATTTTTGTGAGGTAGGTTGACACTACAATGTTAATCTTTGACACGATATTGTAGAAAGTGTCACGAAACCAGCTAAGCGCAAAATCCGTGCAGTTCGCAAGTTTATTTGTGTCCAAGTCGATAAATTCGCTTCGAACATTTAAGTCAAAATTTCACATAAAATTTGAAAGTAATTTACGTGTCAACAGTATCAAAGCCTGTGCGTGAGTCATAATATATGGTGTACTTTGATACCCTCAATGCTGCGAAAAAGCGAGTTTGTGCTATAGTGCCAGTTGTAGACTACACTTGAGCTTGTTTAGTTCCTTTGCTCGTTTGTTTCGTTTTTGCCACTGTTAAAATGCTAACCATTGAAGAACGTTTGTTTTTCGTCGAACAAGTGTTCAAAGCCGGCGGTAGATACACAGTTTCAGTTCGTCAAACATTTAATTCAGTTTTCCCGGAGACAACACTCCCAGATCGCGATACTGTACGAGATTTGATTAACAAATTTCGAACAACGGTTTCAGTGACAGATGCACCGAGAAGTGGTCGTCCTAGCGTTTTGTCTGAGGATAAACTACTCGATATTTCCGATAAATGTCCATGAGTCCGAACAAGTCAGTAAGAAAACTCGTCCAGGAAATCGATGTTAGTGTCGCAACGGCCCACACAGCTGCAAGGAAAAAATTAGAACTTTTCCCGTACAAAGTGAGAGTCGTGCAAGAACAGAAAAATACTGATCATGGCAAGAGACTGCATTATTGTCAATGGTTCAAAAATTTCGTTTAACAAAATGGAAGGGATATTCTTAATGAAACGTTTGTCACTGATGAGGCGTGGTTTCATTTATCCGGGTACATGAACTCGCAAAATTCTCGTATGTGGAGTGCTGCAAATCCATAGTGTATTCATGAGGAACCACTTCATTTTGTGAACATAGGAGTTTGGATTGCAATTTCTAGACGTCGGATTGTGGGTCACATATTTTTCAACGAAAAAATAAACGCACAACGATACTGCAGTGATATTATGTACCCATTCATAGGAGAACTTGTGTTAAGAGAAATACTGAATGGTTATTTTCAACAAGATGGTGCAACCGCGCATACAGCTCGCATTTCAATGTCACTGCTTGCTGATGTTTTTGGTGATCACATAATTTCACAGGGACTTCGGCCTCCACGATCGCCTGACCTAACACCACCTGACTTTTTCTTCTGGGGTGCAGCGAAAGCAACTGTATATAAAAACAATCCAAAATCCATCGATGAATTGAAAACTGCAACATCCACTTTCATTGCTTCTGTTACAGAAGAAATGTTACAGCTTGCGTTTGGAAACATGGTTAGACGAACTGAATTGTGTATTCAACAACAGGGGGGGGGGGAGGACACTTTCAACATTTAATGTGAAAATTTGTAAGTAAAAATTAATATTCAATAAATCAGTAACTTGTATTTCACTGAGTTTCATTTCGGTATAATCACTGCGGCATACGGCACGCGCGGGTAACAATCATACGGCACGGCGGAGAGACTTTTTGAACACCCAGTCCGTCCAACTTCAGTGCATTATAGTTGATTCGGAGGTGAAGGGTGGCTACGATGTCAGAACTGGAAATGGCGGAGTGTTGACGTAGGATAGCAGGCCAGTGAAGGCCCATAGAGAAGCAGCTGTAGGAATTAGTGCTTTATTTCGCGCGGGTACACTAGCATTGCATCGACGCGGGAGGTGATCGCGCCCTACCATACGGAAAGGGGGTGGTGGAAAGCAGGAAGACAGCTAGCGACCGGCCAGCCAGCTGACCGTTTGCATCCACCTTTGCTGTCGCCTGCACACACGGTGCGTGGCACTTGACTGTTGCGTGAGCCACAACACTGGGAGTCAGTAGTGCACGAAGGAGAACAGGGATCTTGCAGAGGTAGCCAACTCTGCGGTGAGTGACCACCGGGTGGCCACGCTTGCAGGATGGAGATGCGCCCACCGCGGCGAGTGAAGGTGACTGTCGTACATGGGACACGGGTCACTGACCCCTGAGCAGAAGTTCAGTTGCTATTAGAGTGAGCCAGGCAGACCCGCCGCACTGATCACTAAGTCCAGATGGCGGATTTAGTGCAGGAAGCCGGTACTGCGACGAAGGCCTGAACACATGACTGCTGCTGACGGCTCCATGTGCTCTCCTTGTGTGGCATGTCCTCTGTATCTTGGTGAACACTGTCCTGCAGAGACTGTAATGTAGGTGAAGAAAGAGGCGGACCTGGAAGTAAATTTTCTGACTGAACATCATGCCTAAGTTAGTCTCCAGCTACGGGGAGCTGTTGCCAGTGCAGAACTGTCACGAGGTGTGTCTATTGCAGTGGACAGTCCAGTTAAATCTTGTACAAATACATTAAGGTGTAATTCGTATGGTATAGTGCCAGAGAATAACAGAAAGTTGCTTTGGGTGAGCGGGACTACCAATAAGCTTAACATTACGAGGGTAACTAAGTGTGATTACCACTACAGTGAGGAAAATAAGTGGAACTACCTAAGTACTTTGACTCGTTGAACCATATGTGATTCATGTGTGACGATCGTTTTGGGTGTGTGTTTTCTAGGAAAGCATAAGACAAACTGTTGTCGCAGGGAGAAAGTTCCGAAAGTTGTGCCAAGGCGAAAGTTAAAAAAAAAAAGAAAAGAAAAAGAAAACGCCGGATAGACAAACGACATGCCGGGAATAATAGTTTAATGAAAACAGACATGTATTGTTAAAGTTAATATGTTAAGGGTAAATTATTCAGAGAGATAGAGTTCTTCAGTGTCATTGTTAGCTTATAAGTATGGAAGGGAGAGTTAGATGCTATGTTTGCATAAGCATGGTAAGATGCCAAGTAGTTGAAAATGTTTTCTAGTACTTAGGATAATGAGTAGTGCATGGGGTCATGAGAGAAATTGTAAGATTACGTACCACGAGGTGAGATTCAAAGGCAATGATAGCCATATTGAGTGTTTGTGGAATACTGTAACACAAATCTCGACGAGAAATGTATATTTTCTGGAGTTCAAGAATATATGAGGCCACGAAACGAGGTGTGAACGTTTGCAAAGAAAATTGCCAACGGCACATGAGTGACGTGGTGTGAAATATTTATAGGCACGATGTAATGTGTATTCCAGAGGAACTAATTGACTGTTAAGTGGGGTATTAATAATAAAGTTTACATCATAAGAAGGAACCTAGCACATAGGGCAGTAATACCGAGCGAGGTGGCGCAGTGGTTAGACACTGGACTCGCATTCGGGAGGACGACGGTTCAATCCCGCGTCCGGCCATCCTGATTTAGGTTTTCCGTGATTTCCCTAAATCGCTCCAGGCAAATGCCGGGATGGCTCCTTCCAAAGTC
Source organism: Schistocerca nitens (assembly GCF_023898315.1). Classification (NCBI taxonomy): domain Eukaryota; kingdom Metazoa; phylum Arthropoda; class Insecta; order Orthoptera; family Acrididae; genus Schistocerca; species Schistocerca nitens. The sequence continues at coordinate 580,589,178 of NC_064614.1, read as the reverse complement.
GAAGTTTATGGCAGTGAGATCCTTGGGGGAAATTTAAGCATCTGTCGAAAGGATAAACTAATGGGAAGCAGAGGTGGTGTATTTGGAGAAGTAAACAAGAAACTCCAGTTCAGAGAAACAAAAATTGTCTGTGCAAGACCCAGTACAAAAATTGGCATAAACTTGTAATTGGATCCTTTTATCAACCATCAGACTCACCCTCCAGATGTCAGCTTGAGATATAACAGCAGTTTGGTCTGATATAAGTTCCCTAACCGTACTGCCATCATTGGAGGGGACATTAATGAATTAAGACAGTTGCAGTTTAGTTACAAGGCGCATTCATGATAGAAATATGCTGGGTCTAATGGCAACAAACGTATCTGACCTCTTTGAGGATGTCCACATTCAAGGTTGTATAAGTGAAAATGAGGCAGTTGTAGCTTGTAAAACGGTGCATTTTTCTAACCGATACATGCCATAAGTAGAAGTACTGTCCTTGGCAGATTTCTATCATGACAGAAATCTGCCAAGGACAGTACTTCTACTTATGGCATGTACCGGTTAGAAAAATGCACCGATGATGACTGATATCAGTCGAAATAGATTTGCAACAAGATAAATAAATTATGTTTCCACGACTGGTTGCTACATCCTTTATGATTTTATATTCCACGGTCGCTGCACAGAAAGGGAATCTTAAAGAGCCCAAAATTCATACGTCAATTATGTTTGTGTGGCTGATATCTAATGAGAAAGTAAACAAGATGTTTTGCTGATGCGTGTTAACAAATCGGTGTAACGAAAGACAGATCGATCGTAATAACAAAATGTGAATTATTGTGTGGGGTACTACCATAAGACAATGTAAATCCTAACTGGAGTTAAATTAATCGTAATACTGATTAATACGGGACTGCAGTGAATGTTAATAGCACTTCTGCACGAAGTCTCAGTGTAATGTTAATGTCGGTTAAACGCAGCCTTCTGTTACATTTCACAATAAACTCTATTTTTAATTTTGTTTGCTTTAGCAAAATTTATTTAAGTTAGGGTCCCAACGTTATGTGTCTCCAAACAAGTACGTTTACGCAGTTCCCATAAAATGTACAATTGCAATTCTACTTGTGGGAGGGTTGCTATTGCTGTTAATGTAATTAGCAATAGTCAGTGTATTGCTAGATATTGTTTTAATGAAAATTAACTCAGTATTTATTTAAGCCAGTACACTTTAATGTAAATTTCGTATGAAGTCTGTTTTTGTATGACACGACAGCAAAGAAGGCAGCTGGTATTTGAGTGCTGAGTGGCTGATATTCCTAGTCATGGAAGTTGTCTGAAGCAGGCCCTCTGACGTTCTCGGTTATCTCTGATCTGCTGCGATCTCATTAATTAGCTAAATTAATAATGAAATCCAAATAAAAATTCAGTAGTTGTTCCGCTGCGGAGTTTCGTGGTAAAAGACACTATAAATAAAACTTCAAATGGTTTACAAAACATACGGGACGGAATTTGACGGGTTAATAAATTTAGCGGTACATGTTTAGCACTCTCAAACATGACGGCTGCTAAATTGTCTATTTGTATAGCAAACCGTCGGATTATTATTTCCCTCAAATTTAATTGCTCTAAAGCTTGGCACTCACAATGTTAAAACACAGTAATAATCGAAACAATTCACAGTTCGATGTACAGAGCACTATATGTCGATTTGCACACGTAGTCCTTAGAATGATAGAATCTCACGGTCTCTTTTCTGTCAAAAAAACGCGAAAATTGTTCAGTTTGTTGATGAAAGAGGTCACGGTGGATTTGTATTCTACTGATCACATAGGACTATCAGCTGTTTTCATATATTTCCATTTCTTCTTCCCGTCATCTTTTGCACTGACCTTCTAAAATCTTCTCACTTACGAATTCTTCTCTCTTCTTAGACGTTTTCAGCACTTGTGAGTCCTCTTCTGCTATGAATTGCTGAAATAACGTGCTCTTCCCGAGGTACAGTAATTTGAGGCAACAATGATGCCTAAAAAGTCTCCTAGAATGTTTCTATTTTCGACTCTCCACCTGGATAAAATAACAAGGTTTTCCGTCTCATGAAATTGTCTCTGATTTCTTCCATACTTCTTCTCCTTTCGCCATTACTAAAACCGATTCCACAGCTTAATCACATTTGACGTGCAATTCTCCGCACTCACTTCTTGATCGTCTTAACGCTGCCAAGTCCCGTGTTGAACAGATTCGCACACCAACTGTCACTTCCTCTATTTCAGATTTTTGTTACACAGACAAAGATATTTCCTATCAAGCCGAAGATTCAGAACTACACAGACAGTATACATATGTGCACTGAAAATAATATCACAAGTCAAATAACGTTACTAACATAGCAATTTCTCATTACAAGTTAAAACACAAAAAAACTAAAACACAAACTAAATTTGGAAGAAAGAGAAAATATTTGTATACAGTGTTTGGCGAAACAAGCGCTGTATCATTGGGGAGATACAGAGGCGAGCGAGTGTGCTGGGACTTACCCCAGTTCACTGCTAGTAACGCCACGTCACCATAACGCGTCTGTGCGTAGCGAACAAGTATTCAACCATAATTTAAGAATGGAATTAAAAGTTAAAGTTGATTTTCAAAACTTTGTTAGCATGTGGTTTAGAATATTAATTTGTAAACTGTCAAATCTCAGAATGATCAGGTCAATATTTTCCCCTAAATACATCGTTTTCAGAAAAAAAGTGGCGCTAAATAATAAAGATAGAAACCCAAGAATTGGTCAGAATCCGCTTTTTTAAGGAAAATTGAAGGCGCTAAATATTAGACTTAGAAATATGAAAATTTGTATGAAGCTTCGGTTCAAAATAAAAACATTAATTATGTGACCCCATTGAGCTACCTCTAATAGTTTTCATGTAATTTGCAGAAAACTAAATTTGGAACTAAAAGTCCTTATTTGTAGTAGATTAAGTATCTGTTATATTAATGTCAGAAAGTTTAGTTTACAGCTCGTGATGAAACGTATTAAATAATAGAGCTATAACAAGTTTCAATGTCTGGATGTAAATAATAACAAATATAAGGTCTCTTAAAGTTGTCGTACAGAGGTCAGGTTCTACTGTCAGTCCCGTTCTGAAACTTTGGCAAAGTTTGAATGCAGGAGAGCTAAAACTTTTTTTTGTGATTTTAACCAACTTTACTACATGATTACAAAAATTAAGAAGATTCTAAATTAATGCACAACAGTGTTATAAAATATTATGTGTCCGCGAAAGCGGCCATTTAGAGGCTGCTGCCGTGGGAATAGGGCGGATGACAGCAGGTGTTCCCTTGGCCGTCCGCTGCGTCACATATATAAATACAGCCCGAGAGGCAAGACTAGGCTTCGCATGCAGTCCCTGGACGATCCGCGTCAGTCAAACGCCGGAGTGCGCGCTGCCTCGGATGACGTCAGAGACAGGCTATTACTAAACGCATATTTTCAGTAATAATAGAAAGTGAACTAGCGAGTACTGTTCGCCATCCTGGATCGCTTAGATTTCGCAGAAGTAACTGTTAGTGTGCCTACCGTAATGTTAACAAGTGGTGACAGTTATTTTCCACTTTTGTGGCGAGCAATTATTTTGATTATCAAAAGTCAGGGTGAAAGACAATTTAATAGGAACTTACCATAGAGGTCGCCTCTGAACTGATCATAGTGCTGTTTAGGAAAGAGAGATTTACTGTCAGTATTAACATAATGAATATTACAATGTAGAGCGTTTGAAACTTTACCAAATATATCTGTCAATTAGAACTCAAAATCTTCATTTACAAGCATAGTCCTGACCCCGCAGAGCAAATAGAGAGTAGGTACATTTCTTTCAGGGGGCTAGACAAGAACGTGGACTTGCAGACTGGGAACTATGGTCAGTATGTTTTCCGTCGCTTTCTGGCTGGAATACTCGTAGTTTCTAGGCTCTCGTGAAAGACGGCGAATAATATTCCAATATTTACGGCAATTCAACAATATTCTAACATTTGAAATATTTTCTCCTATTACTTATAACTAATTATATTATATATTATTACTATCCCGCCGCCCCACAAGTGTTTACAGTTCATCCTTATAAAATATGAAGTTAGTTGGGATGCTGTTACTTATTCATCAGAGCGACCAAAATATGTTTGTTACAGTATCAAGTGAAATTTATGACAGGACTGATGATTTCTTGGTAGGGAAGACGCAACGCGTTGTCTTGGATGGAGTATGATCGGGAAACGTATAAGTAACTTACTGTTCATGTTGTACACTTATGGCCTTGCAGACAATATTAATAGTAATGTCAGACTTTTCATTGATGATGCTGTTATCTGTAATAAAATACTGTCCGAAGAATGCTGCACAGATATTGTCAGATCTTGATAAGATGTCAAAATGGTATAAAGACTGGCAACTTGACTTAAATTTCCAGAAATTTAAATCTATGCGCTTCAGAAGGCGGAAACTGTAGTATCCTCTGATTAAAATATGAACGAGCTACAATCGGAATCAGTCAACTCATACAAATAAATTTGGAGGGATATAAAGTGGGACGATCATGTAAACTTCAGTTCATTGGTAAACTACTATGGAAATACAATCAGTTTGTAAAGGAGATTGCTTACAATACACTCGTGTGTCGCATCCTAGACTACCATTAAAGTGTGCAGGACCCGTATCAAATAGGACTACCAAAGGATACTGAAGATGTACATAGAAGCAGAGCACAGAATGTTCGCATGTTTGTTTGACTCATGGGAGCGTGTCACGGCGATACTGAGGAAAACTAAAGTGACAGATCCTTGAAGATAAAAACTATAATCTTTAAAGAACCAACTTGAAGTGATCAGTCTAGGAATATACTACAGCCCCCTGCATATCGCTCCCCTAGGTATCGTCAGGGCAAGATTAGACTATTAAAGCAAACAGAGAGGCGTTTAAGCAGTCTTTCTTGCCGCGCTTCATACGTAAATGGAGCGGGTAGAAGCCCTAATATCTGGTACGATAGGAACTACGCTCTTCCATGCAACTCCCAGTGATTCGCAGACTGTGGATATAGATGTAGGAAAGCAACCAATGCACAGGTGTATCTCTGCTCACGGGAGATAACATGGCACAGAGCTTATCGCCACCACTGGACATTCGAAGCATCCAGAAAGGTGCCTGGATCGATGAACGACGATGCTCTTTTGTACCCGTGGATGGCAGGGTAGGATTACATCCAGAGCCGCATGAGGCGATGCGTCTCGCTTGCCAACAGGGCACCGTTCACACATGTGGTGCTATTATTAAGCAGAAGTCTAATAAGAAACCATGGATCAGACAAGGATAAAGATATCATGTGAGACAACTCCTTCTATTCCATCCATGATTTTCTCAACAAGTGCAGTAGACCATTTTAATGAAAATTTATTATACTTTAATTTTTGACAATACTTGGTTGTAACAGCCAAGTAACTACCTACTGTGTGAATGATGGATGTATGGAAAGGAGATGTAAGTCTTAAGTCTGTAAATAGTGGAAGTTTAATTTTAAATCTTGTACATAATCTGACTGTTCTTAACTGAGGATCACTGAAATGAATAATTTACTTTAATTTTTGACAATACGTGGTTGTAATAGCCAAGAAACTAGCAAATGTCTGAATGATGGATTTAATGAAAGCAGATGTAAGTATTAAACCTGTAAATATTAGAAGTTTAAATTTAATTCATGTACATAATTGACTGAGGATAATTAAAATTAATGAAACTCAAGTTTTTCTAATTACATTTTTATAATGTGTTTATCTGACATGTTCCACACCCAGGAGGATTCCCTCTTTTATGGGTGTATGGAATGAATAAAATTTTACTGTTTATTGACTGAGGATCATTAAAATTAATGAAACTCAAGTTTTTCTAATTACATTTTTATAATGTGTTTATCTGACATGTTCCACACCCAGGAGAATTCCCTCTTTTATGGGTGTATGGAATGAATAAAATTTTACTGTTTATTGACTGAGGATCATTAAAATTAATGAAACTCAAGTTTTTCTAATTACATTTTTATAATGTGTTTGTCTGACATGTTCCACACCCAGGAGGATTCCCTCTTTTATGGGTGTATGCAATGAATAATTAATCTAATCTAATCTGGGGAACGTTTACACGTGCTGAAATGTGACTTTGATGTGTCCTCCATCGTCTCTCACCAATCCAGAAACCTATTCTCAGATCATGTGCAACACCCTGCCGGCGAAATGTGCTTTCAGTAAGAAAAATCACCTCTCCCTCGTTCCGAAACTGTACCAGGATGTTGTGAGGAACACACCCGCATCCCCTCACCCCTGTCCGCCATACGGTTCTCTCTGACTCCTCGTTAGGTCACCTTAGTTTATTTCTTTTGAGCCCAACTAGGTCATGTGGCGTGAAACGTGCTGCGCAGATGTTTACAGGCGAACAAACGTGCAACTGTTGACCATCTGATCGCCCAGATGGACTAAAGGGCTGAAAACGGTGTCTACTCAATGACCTATCAGCGAACGTTGCTGCGCATGGGCCTTTGCAGTAGATACCTGGTTCATGCATTCATGCTGGCTGCTGTAAATCGGCGACAAAATCTGGAATTTACACACCAGTACTGCAACAGGGCGTCCACTGAGCGATGACAGTTAGCCTTCTCAGATGAATCACGTTTTATGCTTCGTAAGAGTGGAGCAACTGAAAGCAAGCACAATGAAACAGTTGTTGCGACGGTCCAAGACGGAGATGGGAGTGTTATGGTCCAGGGAATGTTTTCGTGACATGCTCCGGGTGATCTCGTCACTCTGGAAGGTATAATGGATAAACACAAGTATGCATCTATCCTTGGGGATCATCCAGATCGTTTTTCCTCGTCTTGGTGCCATCTACCAGCAGGATAATGCAAACGTGCCACACAGCTCACAGTGTAGCTATGCGGTTCGAAAAGTACCAGCATTAGTTTACCATACTGCCCTGACCATCAGACGGCCTGGGCTTAAACCCAATGGGGAATCTATGCGACGACATCGATCGGGCTGTTCGCTCCATGGATCGGTAGCCTAGACACCTAGCGCAACTGACAACGACAGTGGAGTTGGCATCGCTCCACATCCTTGTCGGTGACTTCCAGAACTTCACTGACTCTCTTCCTGCACGTCTTCCAGCGGTCTGCGTCGCAAAAGTGGTTACTCGGGCGTTAATGTGACTGGACAGTGTGAAACGTCCCCTTAGAAAAATTAATGAATTACTGTGCTGATAAACCTCTTACATTATTTGATTTTCAAACAGCTGAGAAGAACTGAACGTACTCAGACATTTCGCTCTTCACCTATTCTGATCAACACTAAACTGACACACAATATTTTTAGCGCAACGCAATCTGACTTTCAATAATCCCTACAAAAGAATGGCCCTGACTGACATTAACCTATACCTTTCACAAATCACTTACCTCACAAAAATCTTCGTTAATCGAACTACTGCAATACAGCGAGCGCCACTACTGCCAGCTAAATAAAAGATTCTAACTACTGAAGTCACTAACTACTGATAGGCATAGTTAGGAAATGAAAGATTTTGATAGAGAACAAACAATGTATTTAGCTTAATAGTGTTCAAAAGTCACAGTCTTACAAATTTACTGTCTCTGATGGACACACGTCCAGATCATCCGCTCTCAAAATTCCGCCATTTTCTTTCCCCACATCACCACTGCTGGCGGCTCACCTCCAACTGCGCAACGCTACGCGCTGTTAACAGCCAACTGCCCAACACTACAATAGCATACACTCCAACAATGCAAACCAACCACAGCCTTCCCACAGCACAGTCAGTGATTTTCATATAGAGCGCTACGTGGCGTTACCAACATAACAAACCTAAACAGCCAACTTACAAGTGTAGTTTCGATGAGTAAGTTAATGTTCATCATGCAGAAGACATACTCTAGTAAGATCAGATGAATGATATTGAAACACGGTACTGGAACTACGAAACGTTTCTACAAAACATATGAAATTACTTGTGTGTCTGTGGATGACTCTCCATCTAGCACGATTCGTTCAGTTTCAGACCAGGCTATTCTTCAATTTCCAGTCAAATTCTGGCACTCAGGATTTCTCCCAGCCACAGAATTCGAATTAACCTCTGGGTGGACCACCGCCACATCTCTACTGCTTAGCGAACTCGGCGCTCGGTGCGCACAGTGTTCATCGATACGTATTGTTAATTAAGCTTCCACACGCGGTACAACTGAGCGCAGAAGATCAAACGTCTGGCACGACTCACTACGGATGAAAGACGTAATTTGTTTGAGTGGGTTGCCTGCGGTAACGAGAGGTGCCGCCACAGCGGGCGAGGCGGAACTCGGTACAGGGGGAATTTTCGCCGGCGCCGGCAACGCCGCAGAAAGGGCCGGCCCGGCCCTCGCCGGCGCAGCGCAGGGCCGGCGGCGGCCCTGGCCCTATATTGGCGGCGCACATGGCCGGCACGGCCACCGCGCCAGCAGTATATTGCCCCGCGGCTGCCGTACTCTTCCGCCTTCTCTTCCCTTCCCTTCCCTTCCCTTCCCCCACAGCAGGCAACCACTCTGCCCGCTCTATTTCACACAGGTCGGCCGCACTCGTTCCGCGATTCCGGCGAGTTTCATTAAGAGAGCCCAAACGTTTTAAACTACTTGTAAGCGGGATTCAGAGAAAATCCTTTCGCTCGCACGCGAGCGTCTACATTGCGCCCAACTTGGACCTTTTTATTGGTGGTGTGCTCCTGTACTCTCGTGTGCTACATACAGTTCGCAAAGGGAACAGAAGAGAGCATAAGGAACTGCTTTGTGGATGGGCCACGGGGCGTGCTTTGGGCATCGTTCCTGTATAATTTCAGTTAGAAAAAGAAAAAAAAACACGAAAAACAATGTTTTAACTCATGCTGTACCTTCTGTATGCAACAGTATAGATTTTTGCATCCATTGCTTCAAAATTGTGGTCTCTGGTTTCATTGTGTTCCTTAAAACCCATCGGGATTTTTCAGGTCAAAGTCTTACGTGTCATGCTATCTACTTTCTTTCGTAGTATTCATCCAGTCGCATAGGGCGCGCTGTTTACATAAACTGGTAGCTTTATTTTGTTTTAACCTTTTAGCTGGATACTCTTTTTATCGCTACACTAGTCAGTTGATTGAAGAAGACACGTGCGTTATCTGTTTGTGAAAAGTGTGAACTTTGTTCTGTGTGTTATCATACTTTAATCGTTTGTAGAGTTATAAAACTAGCATAAGCTACCGTACGCTATCATAAGTAAGTGTAGACTACGGTATTTTTCCACTATCTTTGGCCAGATAAGGTATTACCTCCATTACCTGTCAATTAGGTGTGCTACCCAGGCCCACGCGAATAGTACACGGTTGTGAAAACACACTTGACGTCTTAGAAACAAATAATCCTGAGTTAATAACGATCATCAAAACCGATTCAGGGATTAGTGAATACAGGGCTGTCGTAGCAAGACTGTATATTGTTATCGCCAAATCCTCGAAAAATAAGCGAAAAATATACCTATTCAAAAAAGCAGATAAAAATTCACTTGACGCCTTGCTGAGAGACAATCTCCACTCGTTCCAAATTAATAACATAAATAAGTGTAGACTAAATGTGGCTTGAATTCAGAGAAACAGTATCGGCAGCAATTGAGAGATTTATACCAAATAAATTAAGAAACGACGGAGCTGATCCTCCTTGGTACACAAAACGGGTTATAACACTGTTGCAGAAACAACGAAAAAAAACACGCCAAATTTAAACAGATACAAAATCCCCAAGATGGGCGATCTTTAACAGAAGCTCAAAATTTAGCACGGACGTCAATGAGAGATGCCTACAACAGTTTCCACTACGAAACTTTGTCTCTAAACCTGGCAGAAAATCCAAAGAGATTCTGGTCGTATGTGAAGTATGTTAGCGGCAGGGAAGAATCAATGTCTTCTCTGCGCGATAGCAATGGAAATACCATCGAAGACAGTGCTGCCATAGCACAGTTACTCAACACAGCCTTCCGAAATGTCTTCACAAACGAAGACGAAGTAAATATTCCAGAATTCGAATCGAGAACAGCTGCCAACATGAGTAACGTAGAAGTAAATGTCCTCGGAGTAGTGAAGCAACTTAAATCACTTAATAAAAGCAAGTCTTCTGGTCCAGACTGTATACCAATTTGGTTCCTTTCGGAGTATGCTGATACATTAGCCCCATACTTAACAATCATATACAACCGTTTGCTCGACGAAAGATCCGTACCCAAGGACGGGAAAGTTGCACAGGTCACACCAATACTCAAGAAATGTAGTAGGAGAAATCCAATAAATTACAGGCCCATATCGTTAACGTCGATATGCAGCAGGATTGTAGAACATATATTGTGTTCGAACATAATGAATTACCTCGAAGAAAACGGTCTATTAACACACAGTCAACATGGGTTTAGAAAACATCGTTCCTGTGAAAAACAACTAGCTCTTTATTCACATGCAGTGTTGAGTGCTATTGACAAAGGTATTTCAGATCTATTCCGTATTTCTGGATTTCCGGAAGGCTTTTGATACTGTACCACACAAGCGGCTCGTAGTGAAATTGCGTGCTTATAGAATATCGTCTCAGTTATGTGACTGGATCTGTGATTTCCTGTCAGAGAGGTCACAGTTCGTTGTAATTGACGGAAAGTCATCGAGTAAAACAGAAGTGATTTCTGGCGTTCCCAAAGGTAGTTCAAAATGGCTCTGAGCACTATGGGACTCAACTGCCGAGGTCATTAGTCCCCCAGAACTTAGAACTAGTTAAACCTAACTAACCTAAGGACATCACAAACATCCATGCCCGAGGCAGGATTCGAACCTGCGACCGTAGCGGTCTTGCGGTTCCAGACTGCAGCGCCTTTAACCGCACGGCCACTTCGGCCGGCTCCCAAAGGTAGTATTATAGGCCCTTTGCTGTTCCTTATCTATATAAACGATTTGGGAGACAATCTGAGCAGCCGTCTTCGGTTGTTTGCAGATGACGCTGTCGTTTATCGACTAATAAAGTCATCAGAAGATCAAAACAAACTGCAAAACGATTTAGAAGAAATATCGGAATGGTGCGAAAAGTGGCAATTGACCCTAAATAACGAAAAGTGTGAGGTCATCCACATGAGTGCGAAAAGGAACGCGTTAAACTTCGGTTAAACGATAAATCATTCTAATCTAAAAGCCGTAAATTCAACTAAATACCTAGGTATTACAAAAAAAATGTTCAAATGTGTGTGAAATCTTATGGGACTTAACTGCTAAGGTCATCAGTCCTTAAGTTTACACAATACTTAACCTAAATTATCGTAAGGACAAACACACACACCCATGCCCGAGGGAGGACTCGAGCCTCCGCCGGGACCAGCCGCACAGTCCATGACTGCAGCGCCTGAGACCGCTCGGCTAATCCCGCACGGCTTAAGTATTACAATTACGAACCAATTACGAACAACTTAAATTGGAAGTAACACATAGAAAATGTTGTGGGAAAGGCTAACCAAAGACTGCGTTTTATTGGCAGGACACTCAGAAAATGTAACAGACTTACTACGCTTGTCTGTCCACTTTTAGAATACTGCTGCGCGGTGTGGGATCCTTACCATATAGGACTGACGGAGTACATCGAAAAGGTCCAAAGAACTTGTTGTATTATCGCGAAATATGGGAGAGAGTGTCACAGAAATGATACAGGATTTGGGCTGGACATCATTAAAAGAAAGGCGTTTTTCGTTGCGACGGAATATTCTCACGAAATTTCAATCACCAACTTTCTCCTCCGAATTCGAAAATATTTTGTTGACACCGAATTACATAGGAAGGAACGATCATCAAGATAAAATAAGGGAAATCAGAACTCGTACGAAAAGATATAGGTGTTCATTCTTTCCTCGCGCTATACGAGGTTGTAATAATAGAGAATTGTGAAGGTGGTTCGATGAACCCTCTGCCAGGCACTTAAATGAGATTTGCAGAGTATCCACGTAGATGTAGATGCATACCTATCGGGCGTAACCTCATAACGATCTCTTTCTTCACGTATGCTATCAGTATCTTCCTAGATTCCTCTAAAACCTAGTAGCAGTGAACAATCTAGTCACTGAGTGAGGACACATAAAGGGCCAGTTAACCTACGGCGCATTTTTGCGCTGCATAGTTATCCAGCTGTCTGTTACTTAAAAATAATTAGTATTTACAGCAAAATTGAAAGTGTCAAGCTTTAATTCAAGGTTTCCTCGAAAATTTTTGATTTGCAACTTGAAACGGAGGGGTGTTGTAGTAAATATAAAGGAAACAATACAGGTTTATAATATAGTGTTAAAAAAGGCAATTTCCTCAACAAAAAGGTAACATAAAAAACCGCAAAGCAACAATATATCAAACATCGCTCCAATAGTTCGCCGAACATATATAAGACATGTTTCTGTTATTCATAAATAAGTTTCATATTTATCAATAATCACAGGAAACACTTACCTTTGATCATGATAAGGAATGTTATATTCAGTTCAAAATAACAACAATAATTATATGAATTTTTTATGTTTGTGCATTTATATTGTACTTGCATCAAAAGTAATTGCGTTGGATACATAGAAGCGCAGAATTTAATCGATCAAATAATTTTTATTACTTATAAACTGCAATTTATATTCTGTAAGAATGCAAAATACACATTGGAAAAACACTGAATGATGTGCGGTTCTAATTACGCGCAAAAGAAACAAAAAAAAAAGGAGTTGTCGGTTCCCAGTTTTTTCTCTTACACATTCAAAAATGGTGCAAATGGTTCTGAGCACTATGGGACTTAACTTCTAAGGTCATCAGTGCCCTAGAACTTAGAACTACTTAAACCTAACTAACCTAAGGACATCACACACATCCATGCCCGAGGCAGGATTCGAACCTGCGACCGTAGCGGTCGCGCGGTTCCAGACTGCAGCGCCTAGAACCGCTCGGCCACTCCGGCCGGCTCTTACACATTCATTTATGTTTGTTTCCCCACCAATGCAACCAATACTACCGGTAATCCTAACATTTACTACGTCATTTATGTAGTGTACTAAAACTACCTAACTGTAGTTCTGGTAGAGCACATCTCGAAATGTTTAGGCATAATTTTTTCTTTTTTTTTGCAGTTGAAATTGGGAACCAGCCAAGCATTTGAACAAACGAGCGTGGCAAACAGTTGAAAAATCACATTCATGCTCGCAGCGGCACCAGGCCAACGCTCGTTAATCCACGGCGCAGATTCGATTCCTGTCTGACGTAATCCGCGTTTTACTAGGAGCGGGAGTTTCGTGCCGCGAAGTACATACAGCCTAAAGTACCGTCACCTCGACTATGACAAAACAGCTGTACCTCAGGCTTGATAGAGGGCAGCTGGTGCTGGACGGGTCCAGTACGTTGTACGCTGCTTTCTAGTGAAGCAATTGCTACAGGTCTGGAAAACTCCGTGCTACGAAGAGGGTTAAAAAACTACAATTACGTTTCAGTACCGAGGAAGATTAACTGTTAATTGACGCAGTGTCTGTACACGCTTCTGTATGAGACACAATGAATACAGAATTTAAAATATAGTGAAGAAAGGCGAGACTTGGACAGAAACAGGGAAAATTATCAACGAGACAAGTAAGCAAAACTCAAATGAAATAATATTAACGTAAAACGCTCTGTCTGAATACCCGTCCCACACAGTACGTTTACACTGGATAGTTAATAGTGAGGAAACACAAATGCGCGACGCATTCTAAGTTTTGCGTCCCTGCCGATGCGAAACGTTCTGTCCCACAGACTCGTAGGAAAACCCGGCTCTGCCTGGGTACGGAGTATTAAGCTGTCTGAGCAGGTTAAAGTTATTTGTAATGATGCCGTATATGAGACGTTTAATATTTTTCTTTTCTCTTCTGTTGCACAGAGTTAAGCCATCTCCGTTGTAGCTCACACTCGTCTCGTTGGAAGCCAGGCTGATTCCCGATAGTGGAATAATTCTTTCCTGGGCTTTGGTCAGGAAGGTGAGAGGAAATTCTGGCGTAAAATGCCTAACCGCGCTATTGTGCCCCAATGTACTGGATTAGTTATAAATCCCTTCTTCGTATCATGATTTGCGGAGGTATGACGCAGTTATTGACGATCCGTCATGCGGACTTTAACCTCGGCGACACCCTCGGTGCTGTTCCAGAAACGTCAGCTCCTGTCGGGACGGAGTTTCTTCTATTCCCTTCCGCCACTCATCATCAGTAACTAGACATAAAACAACTTGTAGTCGTGCGATCATTGTGATTTTGATTTTATTGTAAATCACCGACTGCGACACAAAATCTTTTTATTGCCTGCCGGTTTCAAAAAATGGTTCAAATGGCTCTGAGCACTATGGGACTTAACATCTGAGGTCATCAGTCCCCTAGAACTTAGAACTACGTAAACCTAACTAACCTAAGGACATCACACACATCCATACCCGATGCAGGATTCGAACCTGCGACCATAGTGGTCGCGCGGTTCCAGACTGAACCGCCTAGAACCGCTCGGCCACAAAGGACGGCCTGCCGGTTTCGATGTAGGAAGTAAAAACATTTGAGATGTATATGCAGAATCTGAGCAAGGGGAGGCAACTCACATTAGTTCTGAGGGAGTATAAGTGAAGTAAATGAAGCATAGTTTCTTAGAAAATGAAGCTGAAAACCACTGGAAAACTATGTTTATCAATTGCCAGAGACACTAACTGCTGTGACGCGCCTACCACGAAGCACCAGCGGCGGAATGTCTCCTGGCCACAGTATTCAAACGCCCACGGCTCTGCTCGTTCCGTGGCAGGGCTAGGAAGCCAGCAGCGAAGCCAGTAGAGGGTGGCTCCGGCGGTCGCGCCGACGCCGCAATCGTCGCGCAGCTAGAATCGGCGCGTGCAGATCGGCACTATGTTCTGCTTCTGCGGCCCAATTCTGCAGCCGATCAAAACTAAGTAATCCTCAGCGAAGCGAGGTTTTAAATTCTCGCTGAAGCAGCAGAAAGCCGTGACATCGCCTGCCCGGAACTGACGGTCATCGCCAGAACCGCCGCCTCTGCAGCTCACGTCGTCCAGCCCACCGTTCACCGCCGCTCTTCTGACCATGACGTCGCGCTGCAGGGGACCGGACACTACCAGCTAGGTGGCTCTGAACTAGGACATCCTTTCGGGATTGTAGTGAGGAAATTTAACTTGACATCAAAAGAACTTAGCATTCAACGCGAGTGGACTAGTAGCGTTAAGGAACTTAACTTTTGTTTCCCCTACGTAGTCCAGCAACGACTTAATTATTGGCAGTAGCAAGATAACCTTTTATGCCATCTAACAATTACCGAAGAAGCCTTTATTTATTTGGTTTTTAATGAGGACGACTCTCCAAGTACGTTTAAGTTTGTAACACCATTTTAGATTGTAAGTAACTGGTGCAGTGTAATTAATTGTATGTAATTATGGAGTATTTATTCTTTACGCGTTAAGTTCTTTGAATTATTGGAGGAAAATGGAACTTTATGATGTATACACTACTGGCCATTAAAATTGCTACACCACGAAGATGACGTGCTACAGACGCGAAATTTAACCGACAGGAAAAAGATATTGAGATATGCAAATGATAAGCTTTTCAGAGCATTCACACCAGGTTGGCGCCGGTGGCGACACCTACAACGCGCTGAATGAGGAAAGTTTCCAACCGCTTTCTCATACACAAACAGCAGTTGACCACCGTTGCCTGGTGAAACGTCGTTGTGATGCCTCTTGTAAGGAGGAGAAATGCGTACCATCACGTTTCCGACTATGATAAAGGTCGGATTGTAGCCTATCGCAATTGCGGTTTATCGTATCGCGATATTGCTGCTCGCGTTGGTCGAGATCCAATGACTGTTAGCAGAATATGGAATCGGTGGGTTCAGTAGGGTAATACGGAACGCCGTGCGGGATCCCAACGGCCTCGAATCACTAGCAGCCGAGATGACAGGCATCTTATCCGCACGGCTGTAACGGATCGTGCAGCCACGTCTCGATCCCTGAGTCAACAGATGGGTACGTTTGCAAGACAACAACGATCTGCACGAACAGTTCGACGACGTTTGCAGCAGCATGGACTATCAACACGGAGACCATGGCTGCGGTTACTCTTGACGCTGCATCACAGACAGGAGCGCCTGCAATGGTGTACTCAACGACGAACCTGGGTGCACGAATGGCGAAACGTCATTTTTTCGGATGAATTCAGGTTCTGTGTACAGCATCATGATGGTCGCATCCGTGTATGGCGACATCGTGGTGAACGCACATTGGAAACGTGTATTCGTCATCGCCATACTGGCGTATCACCCGGCGTGACGGTATGGGGTGCCATTGGTTACACGTCTCGGTCACCTCTTGTTCGCACTGACGGCACTTTGAACAGTGGACGTTACATTTCAGATGTGTTACGACCCGTGGCTCTACCCTTCATTCGATCCCCGCGAAACCCTACATTTCAGCAGGATAATGCACGATCGCATGTTGCAGGTCCTGTACGGGCCTTTCTGGATACAGAAAATGTTCGACTGCTGCCCTGGCCAGCACATTCTCCAGATCTCTCACCAACTGAAAACGTCTGGTCAGTGGTGGCCGAGCAACTGGCTCGTCGCAATACGCCAGTCACTACTCCTGATGAACTGTGTATCGTGTTGAAGCTGCATGGACAGCTGTACACGCCGTCCAAGCTCTGTTTGACTCAATGCCCAGACGTATCAAGGCCGTTATTACGGCCAGGGGTGGTTGTTCTGGGTACTGATTTCTTAGGATCTATGCACCCAAATTGCGTGAAAATGTAATCACAAGTCAGTTGTAGTATATTTGTCCAATGAATATCCGTTTATCATCTGCATTTCTTCTTGTTGTAGCAATTTTAATGAACAGTAGTGTAATTTGTTTAACTTAATAGTGTACTTAAATAATGGAATTTTATAAAATATGTATGTTTGTAAAAACACAATTGTATGTAGAAAAGTGCTCCATACTTAGGGATATTATATGATGTAACTTAAAAGGCGTAGGGAACCCACTCCACCACGGAAGGGGCTTGGCGCACAAGAAAAGGTGGAAGTGGCGGTCAATCTGGGCGGCAAGCGAGAGAGCGCTTTAGGCAGTCAGTGGCCAGCAGTCGCATAGTCAACAGCGCAGGTGTCAAGTGAGGCGTTCTGCAACCAAATCTATAATGGAATGGCTTCGGGTGTGATTCCGGCTGTAAAAAGGTGCTCTCGTATTTGCAACAGCTCTAAAGATGATGAATACCAGGAAGAATTAAATAGAGCTTAAAACCGCCAGAAGCAGACCTGATAGCCACCACGTGCTTGTCACCAGTATTGCGCAACTGCTTCAACAAGTTTGGAAAACATATGTATGTCAGTATGAACCAGTGTGCTTTTGCAATAATAATCAGTGTTGCAAAATACGTGTTTAAAATTTGAACTGCCCTCTTCATGGTACCAAGTAGGGTCCTATCCTAATAGTGCTAAAAACCGAGTATCCTAAGTATGAAAAATGCTAATTTGTTTCCATTTAAATGTGCCTAATTTCAGTTTTAAAGCATATAAAAGTTGCTAGTTAAATCATTTGTTTCACAGATAAAAAGAGAGGCACGTAATATTTAACTGATGAAAAGTTTTAATTTGCTATGAACTGCTTTATTTGAAAGTGTCAAAGCTTTAGTACTAATCAACATAAAGGTGGTTAGTTGAAATCACTTGCTTCACAAGTGGTGTTATGAGGCACTTAAATTTGATCCTATTTGAAACTTAACTTGAATTTATTTCCAAAGCTTAATAAGAATATTGCTAGCGTAAATTGTTTTAAAGCATTGAGGGCTAAATAATCTTAAGTGGAGTTGTAGTTCAGCATTCATGTGATGCAAAGGTTTTTGAAATGTGAGCATAGTTACTTATAAAGAAAGCGACGGTTTAAGGGCCCCCGCTTTAATCTTTACTAGCAGGGGAAAGTCAGTTTGAATCTGGGTATTTCAAATGAATCTGAAACATTGCCACTGTGGAATGAATATGAATTATATTATTTCAGTGTCATATTATTGCATTTGTGATGTGTATATGTATATTAGTTAAACTTGAACGCATGTCAGGTACTATTTAGCCTCGTGTTGTCTTTGGGATCAATTTTTTGTGCTGAATTAGTCAAAGGTTGAAGTGATGATTATAGTTAATAGGGGTAAAGTTTGTTTTACATTTCTGTATTGCTAACCTGTGCTGTTGATAACTACTGCTACCCACTGTGTAGTTCGTCTGGTCATTATAGGTGTTAATTGCACTATACTAAGAAAGAACTAATGGAAGCTCCTTTTTCAAGAGTATACATAAATCCATTGAGAATAATGTTTGCACATTATTATGCCTAATTAGGCTGGCGGCCTTTTTTGTTTCATTTACGTAGATTTTCTCTATTGTCATTATTTTCTAAATTATAGTCTTTCTGCTTTCTGCTAATTGCCACCCTTACGAAATGCACGTTCGATTCCCTCTATCCGTTAGGTTAAAGCATGGTCAAACAGCAAAATTCCTCCCAGAGGGTAACGCTTACTGCATTTTACGGTCATATTTGGCATTACACATTCAGCGGTAGCGTTATAAGTTGTTTGTTCAAATATCAGAATTGTGTGAATAAACAATTAGTCAATTCGGTCGGGCGTGTGTGTCTTCTGTTGGGCATGTAACTAATGATATCATTTTATCGTAAGTATCTACTATTTACAACGTAATTAACTCAGAGAATATAATCTGAAAGAGATTTGTGCATATTATTTTGCTCACGTCGTATCTCTGCGGATATTCTCGACATTCACAAGTTTAGTAGTTTTTGACATAGGGTGATAACACGAGAGTACTGAATTGAAGGTACAATGCTACTGGAAATTTATAGTTCTCATCTGAAATGTTCGGCTTAACGAGGAATAGCGATTAACGGAGAATCACACTGGTGTGCAAAACTTAAGGAAGAAAGTAACTTTCGCATCTTCTTTCAGTGCCTAGTAACATCTCTTAATGAAACTTGGACCATACTTCGAAAGAAAGCTACGGTATAATGGTCCAGTCACTGTGCTCTTCGCACCACTACAAACGTTGCCGCCGATATGCGGGTGTCAGCACAACGTACAGGAGTTCAGACAAAGAGATGGTAACTCAAAGAAATACGCAAAGAGGCGAATAGAAATGACACTCTTATCCAAAGACAATTACACTAAAGTCTCCGCGATTTATGATGGTCTCTCGTACCTTACAAAATGAAACATGAGGTTCTTAAGGTGTGCGGTCACCACGGACAGTAATACAGTACATGCTCCGCAAAGTCCAAGCTCTCCCCAAGGCTGGTAAGGAGATGTTGTGGAAGGGCGCTCCGTTCAGCCGCCAGCGTGCTTCACAACTGCTCGATGGTCGTTGGTGCATGGCGACGTGCTGAAATCTGCGTCTAAGTCTACCTGATTAGTCTGCTATTCACAATTAAGTGCCTGGCAGAGTGTTCAATGAACCACCTCAAAGCTGTATCTCTACCGTTCCACTCTCGAACGGCGCGCGGGAAAAACGAGCACTTAAATTTTTCCGATTTCTCTTATTTTATCGTGATGATCATTTGTCCCTATGTAGGTGGGTGCCAACAGAATATTCGCAATAGGGGGAGAAAACTGGTGATTGAAATTTCATGAGAAGATCCCGTCGCAACGAAAAACGCCTTTGTTTTAATGATTGCCACGCCAATGCCACGTAGCATGTCTGTAACACTATCTCCCCTATTTCACGATAATACAAAACGAGCTGCCCTTCTTTGTACTTTTTCGATGTCATCCGTCAGTCCCACTTGATGTGGATCCCACAACGCACAGCAATACACCAGAATAGGGCGGACAAGCGTGGTGTAAGCAGTCTCTTTAGTAGACCTGTTGCATCTTCTAAGTGTTCTGCCAATGAATCGCAGTCTTTGGTTTGCTCTACCCACGATATTATCTATGTGATCGTTCCAATTTAGGTTATTTGTAATTGTAATCCATAAATATTTGCTTGAATTTACAGCCTTCATATTTGTGTGACTTATGGATTATTGAAATTTAGCGGATTTCTTTTAGTACTCATGTGAATAACTTCACACTTTTCTTTATTCAGGGTCAATTGTCACTTTTCGCACCACACAGGTATCTTATCTACATCATTTTTCAATTCATTTTGGTCATCTCAAAGACGGTAAATGACAGCATCATCTGCAAACAATCTAAGACGGCTACTCAGATTGTCTCCTATGTCGTTAATATAGATCAGGAACAATAGAGGGCCTATAACATTTCCTTGGGGAACGCCGGCTGTTAATTCTGTTTTACTCGATGACTTTCCGTCTATTACTGCGAACTGTGACCTTTATGACAGGAAATCACGAATCAAATCGCACAACTGCGTCGATATTTGATAGGCACGCAGTTTGGTTAGAGGATGCTTGTGGGGAACGGTGTTGAAAGCCTTCTGGAAATCTAAAAAACTGGAATCAGTTTGACATCCCCTGTCGATAGCACTCATTGCTTCATGAGTATAAAGAGCTAGTTGTGTTTCGCAAGAAAGATGTTTTCCGAATCCGTGCTGACTATGTGTCAATCAATCGTTTTCTTCAAGGTTCTTCATAATGTTCGAATACAATATATGTTCCAAAACTCTACTGCAAATCGACGTTAGCGATATGGGCCTGTAAGTCAGCGGATTATTCCTACTTCTCTTTTTGGGTATTGGTGTGACTTGAGCAATTTTCCAGTCTTTAGGTACGGATCTTTCTGTGAGCGAGCAGTTGTATATACGAGTAATTGCTAAATATGGAGCTATTGTATCAGCATACTCTGAGGGGAACCTTACTGGTATGCTATCTGGACCGGAGCCCTTGGCTTTATTTATTTAAGATGCTTTGTTACACCGAGGATATCTACTTCTAAGTTTCTCGTCTTTGCAGTTGTTCTTGATTGGAATTCAGGAATATTTACTTCGTCTTCTTTGGTGAAGGAGTTTCGGAAAACCGTGTTTAATAACTCTGCATTAGTGGCACTGTCATCGGTGACTTCACCGTTGTTATCGCTCATTGAAGGTATTGATTGAGTCTTGGCACTGGTGAGCTTTCTGTATGACCAGAATCTCTTTGCATTTTCTGCCAGATTTAGACACAGGGTTTCGTTGTGGACTTTATTAAAAGCATCTCGCATTGAAGTACGCGCTCTATTTCGAACTTCTGCAAATATTTACCAGTCTTGGGAATTTTACGTTCTTTTACAAAAATGGTTCAAAATGGTTCAAATGGCTCTGAGCACTATGGGACGCAACTGCTGTGGTCATTAGTCCCCTAGAACTTAGAACTACTTAAACCTAACTAACCTAAGGACATCACACACATCCATGCCCGAGGCAGGATTCGAACCTGCGACCGTAGCAGTCGCACGGTTCCGGACTGCGCGCCTAGAACCGCGAGACCACCGCGGCCGGCGTTCTTTTACATCTGGCATGCTTTTTTCGCTGTTTCTGCAACAGTGATCTGACCCGGTTTGTGTACCGTGGGGGATCAGTACCATCACTTATTAATTTATGTGGTATGTATCTCTCAATTTCTGTCGATACTATCTCTTTGAAATCATTCCACAACTTTTCTACGCTTACATGATCAGATCGGAAGGAGTGAAGACTGTCTCTTAAAAAGGCGTTAAGAGTATTTTTATCAGATTTTTTAAATAGATATTCTTTCCGTTTATTTTTGATGGTTGTAGGAATTACGGTATTCAGCCTAGCAGCTACTGCCTTGTGGTCGCTAATCCCTAAATTTGTTACAATACTCACTATTTGTTAAGGATGATTTGTTGCTTTCGCAACCGTTTACGCTTCGAGTGGGATTATGAACTAATTGTTCAAAATAATTTTCTGAGGAAGCATTCAGTATAATTTCGGATGACGTTTTATTCCTGCCGCCGGCTTTAAACGTATAATTTATCCAGCATATCGAGGTTAGATTGAAGTCACCACCGACTATACTTGTATGATTGGGGTACCTGTTTGAAACGAGACTCAGGTTTTCTTTGAACTGTTCAGCAACTATATCTTCTGAGCCGGGGAGTCGGTAAAACGATCCAATTAATAGTTTAGTCCGATTGTGAAGTATAGCCTCTACCCATACTATTTCGCAGGAACTATCTACTTCAATTTCACTACAAGGCAAACTACTTCTGACAGCAATAAATATTCCACCACCAACTGCATTTAATCTACGCTTTCTGAAATACGTCTTCCTACAGCATCTCACTCGTGCTCGATGAGATTTAAGTCGGGGGAACGGTCAGGGCAGTCCACTCTCCGAAGCCGGCCGGAGTGGCCGAGCGGTTCTAGGTGCTACAGCCTGGAACCGCGCGACCGCTACGGTCGCAGGTTTGAATCCTGCCTTGGGCATGGATGTGTGTGATGTCCTTAGGTTAGTTAGGTTTAAGTAGTTCTAAGTTCTAGGGGACTGATGACCTTAGAAGTTAAGACCCAAGTGCTCAGAGCCATTTTTGAACTCTCCGAATATACTCTTCTTTCACGAACTTCTGCGCTTGCGCTGTTGGATGCGATCGCGCTCTGTGATCCTTAAAAATGAAGTCAGGGCCGAATGCACCGCTCAAAAGACGAAGATAGGGAAGGAGTAGAGTGTCACAATAGTGTTCACAGGCGAGTGTATTGTGCACAAGGATTTGGAGGTTAGCACGCCCATGTAACGTTTTGTCTTCCCACACCATAACACCTAGACCACCAAAACCGTCAATGCTGGACGTACACTCAAATGGTGAGTGGTGGGAACAGGTAACGCACCCAGGAACAGTGTAGAACATGATCCTTTTGGTGGCCCAGGCGTTATAGTGTGTGTGTGTGGGGGGGGGGGGGGGAGCGGGGGCGGGCATAATGTTGCAAAAAAGTATGCGACCCATTCCTCGATGCTCCAGTCACTATGCTCTTGGCACCACCGCAAACCGTCCCGCTAATATGCGGGTGTCAATGGAATACAACTTACAGGACGTCAGGCAAAGAGACCACCTCTATGGAGTAGCCATGCCATTGCGCAGCGTGAAGTTGTGTGCTTTGCAGCCCTGTTAAGTGTGGTTGTAATTGCATCGGCTTCTTGACGAGGGTTCCTTCTTGCGTGTTGCACAATGTAGCGGTCATCTAATGCTATACTTGACCGTGGTCGACCATCTCCTCTCCTTCGGGCAGTGGCAGCTCTGGCTCAGACGGCTCGCAATGCACGTGAAACAATGCTGTGAGCAATATGAAAATCCTGGGCTACTCTCGCCACACTTCCTTCTTCCAGTTGCCCAGTATTTTCTCCTCGTACGAAGACATCCAAATATTGTCTCCGGACCAAGATGTAATGACAGTGCCCGCATCTCGTGGTCGTGCGGTAGCGTTCTCGCTTCCCACGCCCGGGTTCCCGGGTTCGATTCCCGGCGGGGTCAGGAATTTTCTCTGCCTCGTGATGGCTGGGTGTTGTGTGATGTCCTTAGGTTAGTTAGGTTTAAGTAGTTCTAAGTTCTAGGGGACTGATGACCATAGATGTTAAGTCCCATAGTGCTCAGAGCCATTTTTTTGTAATGACAGTGCACCGTAACTGCTCGCTGACTGAGACATACTGTTTTTCCCGTTACTTCAACTGATTCGTGTTGCGAGGCCGGCTCCATTCGGTGCTACGATCATGCTGACCTCACGTCATGCGACGTCCGGTTTTCTGTGCACGACTGGGATGCCTCTGGCAACATGGTACCACACTTTCATTCATTTACACCACGTTGTTAATGTGTTAGTTACGCTACGTATCTCGTCCTTAAGTTTTAGAGAGCAGTTTTGTTTTAAGATTTCACGAAAATTTGTTCCGAATACACTTGCCACCAGCCAGTGTTCATTACTTGCCTGATGTTGAATTAAGGCGTTTGTCTGTGTTGCGGGGTAGCACGCGATTTCGTTTAGCACAATGTTTTTTTTTTCTTTTTTTGTGAGTGGTCGGGGCAGTTGCCGTCTCCTCGCCCCTCACGGGGTATGCTCGCCCGTCGCTGCATATGCGTATCATCTGTGCGCTCCTTTACAAACAACACGACGCTACTCACTGCTCACACCGATTGTAGTGACCTACACTAAAGACACATGACTGGAAATCTACGTAAAAGCATCAACTATGAAGGCTTGCACCAGATCGTGAGTCACAAGCAAAAATAATTATGATTCACTCATCAGCAACAGAAATGTACCAATACGCACTACACGCACATGTACACGAATCACATAAACTTAGGGCACAAAAACCCTTTTCAGAAATAAAGGTGTCTCTTGGTTGAACATATCTCTGGAGGCTCCCAGCTGACAACATAACTGACATTTTTTAGTATTTACCTTCATCGGATAATTAATGATCTACTTCCGATAAAATGTCACTCCACGGCGGTCTACACCCCAAGCACTTTTTCCAAGATTTTATTTTCACTGCGGATGACTGACTACATAATTGTGTAAAATTAAAACTAGTATATAACTAACACAATTTAAGACTGCACGAGAACTTATTTCCTTTGCCTCGCCGTATAGTTTAAGGCAAATAACATCTAAAGACCTCTGAGGCTACCGCCAAAACGAGTGTGAATTTTAACGTGTATGCCATTCCGTTCTGTTATGTCCGCAGTGGTTAGCACACTGGACTCGCATTCGGGAGGACGACGGTTCAATCCCGCGTCCGGCCATCCTGATTTAGGTTTTCTGTGATTTCCCTAGATCACTTCAGGCAAATGCCGGGATGGTTCCTTTGAAAGGACACGGCCGATTTCCTTCCCCATCCTTCCCTCATCCGAGCTTGTGCTCCGTCTCTAATGACCTCGTTGTCGACGGGACGTTAAACACTAATTTCCTCCTCCTCCTCTGTTATGTCTCGTAACGTCGTCTAGCGGCAGCTATACTTAACGTCTACTGTTTTTGGCGCAGGGCCCACGTGTCTAGTTTGGACAACAAAAGTATTGAAGCACTTCACGGCAAACGATGGGACGCCGTAACTGTCTAGAGTAGCGACAGGGTCGAGTAATGTACTGTATATTTTCTCGGAATTTACTGGTCTTCGGAAAATATGTTTCTTTATTTTCGCTGTCTGGAGTGTAAAAGCAGCTGCCTTGTATGCTTACTGAGAGTCAGAAATTAATCGTGCACAGCTCTTTGGACCAACTGTTGCTCACTTTCTAGTGTTGTCCATGTGTTTTCGAGGTAGGGGTAGAATAAGGAAATCAGACGGAAATTGGCCTAAACAGAAGAACGAAACGACTAAAAACTGCCACCTAATAGGAAAGTGTACCGTATACACAGTCGCCCCTCCGGTACGCACAGTTTCTCAGGGACTGTCACAATACGAGCCGATCTCAATGGGTGTCTTCTAAATCGGTAATATTAGAGTATTGCAAATGAAGTCAGCTTCGGTGATGGTTTAAGGCTATCCGCTATTACTTTTTTTATGTGGCCTCCAGAGTCATCTAAAACACATGGTTACAAATTACAGTGGATTGTATGAAAGAATTCATAAATTCATATTTGCACATATATCAGCTGAAGCTGTCACAATTTTGTCCACCACAAATTGATAGTAAGTACATTTAGAATAAATTAGACAGCTATGATTTATCAGTTCACGCCATAACGGAACTTACACCACACATAAGACAAAAATGGAAAACACATAACTTTTAAAGCAATAGATTTTTTTCCCAATAGTCTTTAGTTAATTGACGATCAGTTTATTAAGTCTAATGCCTTTGATAAACAAAAGAGAAGAAGCTGATCGAGAGAGATGGTATCCCATACTCAGCAATGTCTTCAGAAAGTCCAACCTTTCACACGCAAATTTGGCACACGAAAGCAAGATGTGATTTACATTATCTTCCGAGTCAGAATCACACTCACACGCAAGACAGAATTGTAAATGTTGCTTCGACGTAGGTGGAGAGGAAAAGTGGCGTGGGTGAAGCGGTGTCGAATGATGATGAATATCGTAGATCGGTCCAAATGTGTCCTCCTAAGCCACGGCTTTGCATGTATTAGAGGGCACAATAACCACCTTTCGTTTATTGGGATGCGTACCAAATCTCTTTCCACTGATGTTTGTTGTGGCTCTTGATCTCACTTAAGTAGTCTGTATACGGCAATTTCAGATCAAGGACAATGCCTATAGAGTTGGCTTACTCCCGTAATACGTCAGCTTCCTCATTATAGCGGATGACAGCGGAGGAATGTACTCACAGCAAGTGGATGGTCTGTTGCCTCCGTATTCTGTGAACATAATCTAAAATCACATTCAACATTTAACGATTGATTGTTTTATTGCATATCTGGTGTTGAATATTTCTGAGCATGTTCTGGTAGCCAGTCACGTTTAATATCTTTTAAAAGGGAGTCGAAGATACGTATTCGAGTGCTTCTAAACTTACCTCTGTCTCCATCGTAAAAATAGGAGTCCTTTAAAGCAGTTTGTAGGCTTTCTGGACCTGGAGTTGAGGGAGTAGAAAAGCACATCTCTTACAGTGATCTTGTGGAATTTTGGAGGCATCGGTGTAATACATACATAACAAGACCACTGAGCTCCCACGAGACGGCTAAGGCTACAATTGAAAGTAACACTGTCCGAGCTGGTTGTATGGAAATAATAGACTGGTATCTGGCAGTTCACTGTGTCGAGATCCTTTTCAAATAAAGGCAATGCGAAAAACATCGAATGGAAAGTATGGTAGGAGACCAAGTATCAAAGCTGGTACAGACGGCCGGAAGTTTATTTCTTCTCCGGGAGGCAATCCATTATCGGTACATGCAGTTTCGGCTTTTATAGACACAACTGCCAATGAAGGCCATGCCATAAATGTAAAATTTCTCTCACAACAGTTGGCTTCTAGTGCTCACGGGCACCTCTCCTGTCTCCTCTGAAAGAGCATTTGTGGGCGTCAACGCTTGGCTCCAAGACAGGTAGGAATAGCTCTGTGCTGATGAGCATCTAATCTGGAGGAAAAAATCTAAGTTTCGCTGTGATACAGCAGACAGCCATCATTTAGTTGAGACCGCAAAGTACCTCGGTACGTGGTAAGTAAGGTACTCTGACGCGCTCCCCACTACACACGACTGAGTAAGCATGTAACATTTAAACTTTCATCACAGTTCGTAGCATCAGTTAGAATGTGAGGCGTCCAGCTTAACCGAAAGTCAAATATCATTCCTAGGAATCGAGCATTAGATTATGTCTGGAAAGTGTACTTTCCACACGTGGCATGACCATCACTGCAACTAGCGTTCGATTTGTGAAAAGCGATGATCATCGATTTCTCAGTCGAAACCTCCAGGCCATTTGTAGATTTTCATTCATCGATATGCGCTACGGTAGTGAGTAATGCCGTTTTGGCCTGAAGGAACGACTCGGCAGTTGAACAAAGACATACATCGACCGCGTACTGCAATATTTTAGTGGGGGTAGGGATCGTGCGTTCTAGCTCATAAATGTACAGAGTGCACAAGAGGGCTTAAAATTGTACCCTGCGGCCAGCCCTGGGAGACTAGAAAAGGTCCAAGCAAGCTGCCTATGAAATGTCCGCAGATCGTTCTTTGAGCGACCAGGGTATTGAAATCATAATCCATCGTCGAAGAAATTCGTAGTTGTCAGCTTGTCCAAGAGAAACGGTACGTGCATGTGAACATAAGCTCCCTTAACGTCAAGAAATGTGGCGATTGTTTCGTTTGAAACGCATAGCAAATGAATACATATTGTCCGTAATTACTTCGTTTATTCTGAATCCGTATTGCCTATTTTCAGGGCACTATTACAGTCTCAGTTTTACTATTCGCACCAGAATTTTTGCAACACATGACGACAATGCGATCGGTCGGTAGTTAGAGGCCATATTTGGATCTTTCCCACTTTTCAGAACTATAATTATGAACTGTGTCGCTCATGTTGCCATGAGGTCACATTTCGTCCAGTACCGATTAAAAATGTGCAAGGGCAACTCTTTCGCTTCATCGAACACGTTCGCAAGCGTAGAGTATTGAATAAAAGCAATACCAGGACAGCCCTCACTTGATGATTTCAAGGTTTCATTGAGTTCAAAGACGTCGGTCATAGTCAACAGGAGACGGATGATTTAGCAGAGGGATTGTGGGAGGAGTGAGCGTATCGATAAACTCCTCTGACCAGGCAGTGATGGTAGGAAGCGGGGAAGGCAATCGGCTGTTTGTAATACCGTTTGTTACCTGCCAGAGGCTTGTCAAACTGGTTGCTTTATCGAGCGAAGATCAAAATTTAATCCAATTGCCCTTTTGGTGTTTTAGAAATTTGTTAACACCTCTATTTACTTTTGGCAGTTCCAAGAATGTGTCCAAGGTAGAGTTCGGCGAAAGGCTTTCAAAGCACGTTTGCATTTTGCAGCTTCTCGAGAGCATTCGGGATTCTACCAAGGAGGGGAACGTTGCTTCTTTTTCTATTAGGAATGCTGACCTCCACTGCGAATTCCATAGCATTGGCTAAAGGCTAGTACGCATTTGTTCCCATAAGTCAAGTTACATGTTTTCGAATGTCCATCGTACTGTGGCCTTATGTCTGTCCCAACCGGCTACTGCTATTTTCCGTTTAGTATTAGCGAAATGTATTTGTGCAGTATCAGCTTTTATATTAATGTGGAACTCTGCTGAGAGTTGATTAAATGCCATGGAATCTGTTTCAATATGTCAATTACTACACTCCTGGAAATGGAAAAAAGAACACATTGACACCGGTGTGTCAGACCCACCATACTTGCTCCGGACACTGCGAGAGGGCTGTACAAGCAATGATCACACGCACGGCACAGCGGACACACCAGGAACCGCGGTGTTGGCCGTCGAATGGCGCTAGCTGCGCAGCATTTGTGCACCGCCGCCGTCAGTGTCAGCCAGTTTGCCGTGGCATACGGAGCTCCATCGCAGTCATTAACACTGGTAGCATGCCGCGACAGCGTGGACGTGAACCGTATGTGCAGTTGACGGACTTTGAGCGAGGGCGTATAGTGGGCATGCGGGAGGCCGGGTGGACGTACCGCCGAATTGCTCAACACGTGGGGCGTGAGGTCTCCACAGTACATCGATGTTGTCGCCAGTGGTCGGCGGAAGGTGCACGTGCCCGTCGACCTGGGACCGGACCGCAGCGACGCACGGATGCACGCCAAGACCGTAGGATCCTACGCAGTGCCGTAGGGGACTGCACCACCACTTCCCAGCAAATTAGGGACACTGTTGCTCCTGGTGTATCGGCGAGGACCATTCGCAACCGTCTCCATGAAGCTGGGCTACGGTCCCGCACACCGTTAGGCCGTCTTCCGCTCACGCCCCAACATAGTGCAGCCCGCCTCCAGTGGTGTCGCGACAGGCGTGAATGGAGGGACGAATGGAGACGTGTCGTCTTCAGCGATGAGAGTCGCTTCTGCCTTGGTGCCAATGATGGTCGTATGCATGTTTGGTGCCGTGCAGGTGAGCGCCACAATCAGGACTGCATACGACCGAGGCACACAGGGCCAACACCCGGCATCATGGTGTGGGGAGCGATCTCCTACACTGGCCGTACACCACTGGTGATCGTCGAGGGGACACTGAATAGTGCACGGTACATCCAAACCGTCATCGAACCCATCGTTCTACCATTCCTAGACCGGCAAGGGAACTTGCTGTTCCAACAGGACAATGCACGTCCGCATGTATCCCGTGCCACCCAACGTGCTCTAGAAGGTGTAAGTCAACTACCCTGGCCAGCAAGATCTCCGGATCTGTCCCCCATTGAGCATGTTTGGGACTGGATGAAGCGTCGTCTCACGCGGTCTGCACGTCCAGCACGAACGCTGGTCCAACTGAGGCGCCAGGTGGAAATGGCATGGCAAGCCGTTCCACAGGAGTACATCCAGCATCTCTACGATCGTCTCCATGGGAGAATAGCAGCCTGCATTGCTGCGAAAGGTGGATATACACTGTACTAGTGCCGACATTGTGCATGCTCTGTTGCCTGTGTCTATGTGCCTGTGGTTCTGTCAGTGTGATCATGTGATGTATCTGACCCCAGGAATGTGTCAATAAAGTTTCCCCTTCCTGGGACAATGAATTCACGGTGTTCTTATTTCAATTTCCAGGAGTGTATGTTCAGTAAAACAGCAGGTACAGATCGTTACATCTATTGCAGAACGTCTAGGAGCTCCATCGTTGACATCACTAGGTTATTATCTTCAATCAAATTCATCAAAGCGCTGCTGTTTTAGTCTTTATGTCTCCTCCCCACGCTACATGATGGGCATTCAAATCTCCATCTATTACAAAGGGAGTCCGAATATGGCTTGTTAAGTGTCCCCAGTCGTCTTCAACAATACTATGGTGGGGAACTTTATACACGAGAAAACTGTAATTAGTTTTTGAACAGATTGTATCCCTACACCGACTAATTCAATGTATTTGTTTCTTACATTGAGGGGGTATGGTTTATTCAGCAGCGAACGTTTTACCAATATTCCAACGCCGCCTTTCCCATCAAGACGATGAAAGATGAAACGTCCTTTGAACCCACCTTTCTTCCACTTTACTTATTCAGTCGAGCACGCACATACAGTTAGGGTCCTTCCATTGGCTTAGGAAGCCTATATGTCAGTGAAACTATTAGAGAGTTGACAATGGTTGTAATACTGAATTCACTGGTAGCTTGGTGCATGAAGTTATCAGAGGTGGTGGAAGTGAACGCTTGATTTGACGGAGAGCTCCCGACACCATGGTAGCACAGTCTCGGCCACGCAACCGACAACTGTTGGACAACGCGGGAGATCGTGCGTGGGCCTCCCCGCATTGGCGAAGAGCGTAGCCGACTCGAGCCGCACAGTCCTGAGGCGACGTGGCATACCGACGCAGCGCCTGCCGCCGACAGCAGTAGATGGCGAACGATGACGAATAATGGTGAGACGATTCATCCCCTCCTCCTTTCCATTAATAACTGAGTCGTGTCCACGCCAAGTCAACTGGGCCCTGAGATTTGTAATTTTGTTTTGGTTTGTGTAAACAGCAAGGAAATGAATACCTTCGTTTCATGTTTTGATCATAAAAGCGATCTTTTACATTCATACACGAACCCCTTAACTATGAACCATTTGTGTTTGATTTCATTTCATTACTGATATCAACTAATTGTTGGCTGCTAATGTGGGGCAGTCTCATAAGTCATCTACTCATCATTTCATGTCCGACAGCACAGAGAAGAATTCACAGTACGAAACAAAAAATGGCTCTGAGCACTATGGGACTTAACATCTGAGGTCATCAGTCCCCTAAAACTTAGGACTACTTAAACCTAACTAACTTAAGGACATCACACACATCCATTCCCGAGGCAGACTGAAGCGCCTAGAACCGCTCGGCCACTCCGGCAGCAGTACACTACAATACTCTCGTAGACATGCTGACAGTGATTGAATATTTCAACCATGCTGAATTCGCTACTGTACGAAGACTTGTTTGCAGCTGTTGTACTTCGAGATTTCGTTGCAATTTTAGTAATTTAATGCATAGCTCCAAGTCTTTAGTTCAGATTCGTTACTAACTGTGAATACCCTGCTTGCGCTGAAGAGTTAATCACTTATGCTATCTTGAATCTATATTTTGTTCAGTAAGACGTTATGTGAGGCCACCATTCAAATAAATCGGTATGCGATTTGAATAAATAACTAATCAAAGATTTATCCTTCGGCTCTAGCGCAAGTAATTATCCTACACGAACATATTCTCAATGTTTTCTTTCAATAATCACAATCCATACATTTAATTTTTTAGTTATATCACCACTAGCGCACAAACCTTGCGTTTCTCTGACATTTGTATATAGCTGTGTGTCCACGCCTATACCTCGCAGTGTGTGGCTTTGTGCTTGATTGATGGTTATGACGTCATATCCCCTGAGCTATGTGACATACAATGATATAATTTTGTATGTCTGGATACTGTATGCAAAATGCTTTGCGAATGGAGGTAATAGCTACGATGTAATACACTGAAGCACCAAAGAAACTGGTATGGGCAGCCGTATTCAAATGTACATCTACATCTACATCTACATCCATACTCCGTAAGCCACCTGACGGTGTGTGGCGGAGGGTATCCTGAGTACCTCTATCGGTTCTCCCTTCTATTCCAGTCTCGTATTGTTCGTGGAAAGAAGGATTGTCGGTATGCTTCTGTGTGGGCTCAAATCTCTCTGATTTTGTCCTCATGGTCTCTTCGCGAGATATACGTAGGAGGGAGCAATATACTGCTTGACTCCTCGGTGAAGGTATGTTCTCGAAACTTTAACAAAAGCTCGTACCGACCTACTGAACGTCTCTCCTGCAGAGTCTTCCACTGAAGTTTATCTATCATCTCCATAACGCCTTCGCGATTATTAAATGATCCTGTAACGAAGCGCGCTGCTCTCCGTTGGATCTTCTCTATCTCTTCTATCAATCCTATCTGGTACGGATCCCACACTGTTCAGCAGTATTCAAGCAGTGGGCGAACAAGCGTACTGTAACCTACTTCCTTTGTTTTCGGATTGCATTTCCTTAGGATTCTTCCAATGAATCTCAGTCTGGCATCTGCTTTACCGACGATCAACTTTATATGATCATTCCATTTTAAATCACTCCTAATGCGTACTCCCAGATAATTTATGGAATTAACTGCTTCCAGTTGCTAACCTGCTATTTTGTAGTTAAATGATAAGGGAACTATCTTTCTATGTATTCGCAGCACATTACACTTGTCTACATTGAGATTCAATTGCCATTCCCTGCACCATGCGTCTATTCGCTGCAGATCCTCCTGCATTTCAGTACAATTTTCCATTGTTACAACCTCTCGATACACCACAGCATCATCTGCAAAAAGCCTCAGTGAACTTCCGATGTCATCCACAAGGTCATTTATGTATATTGTGAATAGCAATGGTCCTATGACACTCCCCTGCGGCACACCTGAAATCGCTCTTACTTCGGAAGACTTCTCTCCATTGAGAATGACATGCTGCGTTCTGTTATCTAGAAACTCTTCAATCCAATCACACAATTGGTCTGATAGTCCATATGCTCTTACTTTGTTCATTAAACGACTGTGGGGAACTCTATCGAACGCCTTGCGGAAGTCAAGAAACATGGCATCTACCTGTGAATCCGTGTCTATGGCTCTCTGAGTCTCGTGGACGAATAGAGCGAGCTGGGTTTCACACGATCGTCTTTCTCGAAACCCATGCTGATTCCTACAGAGTAGATTTCTAGTCTCCAGAAAAGTCATTATACTCGAACATAATACGTGTTCCAAAATTCTACAACTGATCGACGTTAGAGATATAGGTCTATAGTTCTGCACATCTGTTCGACGTCCCTTCTTGGAAACGGGGATGACCTGTGCCCTTTTCCAATCCTTTGGAACGCTACGCTCTTCTAGAGACCTACGGTACACCGCTGCAAGAAGAGGGGCAAGTTCCTTCGCGTACTCTGTGTAAAATCGTACTGGTATCCCATCAGGTCCAGCGTCCTTTCCTCTTTTGATTGGTTGGTTGGTTTGGGGGATCAAAGGGACCAGACTGCTACGGTCATCGGTCCCTTTTTCCATAGACAAAGAACACCCACAGAGAATAAAAACGGGGAACAGAATAGAACACAGACGATACAGAACAAGAGAAACTGAGACAAAGACAAGACAAAACGAACTAAAACCACACAGAGTGTGACGGTGGTTGGCCGACCATAGAAATAAAAAAAGGAAAAGCCAACCACTTAGAAACACGTTAAAAAATCAGTTTAAAAGCATAGGCCAAAGGCCAGAATCAACACAAAACAATAACAGAAAATAGAAACACTCATATTAAATGATAAAAGCCCCCTGCCCGAATAAAACGTAAAACTAAGTCAGCCATTGCGGAGTCGTCTGTTAAAAGGGCAGGGAGCGTATCAGGCAGCCTAAATGTCTGCCTGACCACAGCTGAAAGGGGGCAGGCCATCAAAATGTGGGCCACCGTCAAAGCCGCCCCACAGCGACATAGAGGAGGGTCTTCCCGGCGCAGTAAGTAACTGTGTGTCAGCCGGGAGTGGCCAATGCGGAGCCGGCAAAGAACTACTGAGTCCCTGCGAGTGGCTCGCAGGGATGACCGCCACACAGCCGTCGTCTCCTTGACAGCACGGAGTTTATTTCGCGTCGTCAGTTCGCGCCATTCATCGGCCCATAGCGCCAAAATTTTGCGGCGGAAGACTGCCCGCAAATCAGTCTCTGGGAGGCCAACATCAAGAGATGATGTACTCGTGGCCTCTTTCGCCAGACGGTCAACATTCTCATTCCCGGGGATCCCAACATGGCCTGGGGTCCAAACAAAGACCACAGAGCGGCCGCAACGGTCAAGAGTAGACAGGGACTCGTGGATAGCCACCACCAGACGGGAACGAGGAAAACACTGGTCGAGAGCTCGTAAACTGCTCAGGGAATCGCTACAGATAACGAAGGACTCACCTGAGCAGGAGCGTATATACTCTAGGGCTCGAAAGATGGCGACCAGCTCAGCAGTGTAAACGCTGCAGCCAGCCGGCAAGGAACGTTGTTCGGAATGGTCCCCTAGAGTGAGCGCATAACCGACTCGACCAGCAACCATCGAGCCGTCGGTGTAAACGATGCCAGAGCCCTGATACGTGGCCAGGATGGAATAAAAGCGGCGGCGGAAGGCCTCTGGAGGGACTGAGTCCTTCAAGCCCTGTGCCAAGTCTAGCCGAAGGCAAGGGCGAGGAACGCACCATGGGGGTGTACGCAGAGGTGCCCGGAAAGGAGGTGGAACAGGGACAAGCCCAAGCCCGGAGAGAAGCTCCTTGACGCGTACGGCGATCGGACAACCCGACCGGGGCCGACGCTCTGGCAGATGGACGACCGACTGTGGGAACAGCACACGGTAATTTGGATGCCCGGGCAAGCTAAAAACATGGGCAGCATAAGCAGCCAGTAATTGTTGGCGTCGGAACCGCAGTGGAGGGACACCTGCCTCCGCTAGTAAGCTGTCCACAGGGCTGGTGCGGAAAGCACCAGTGGCAAGGCGTATCCCGCTGTGGAGAATTGGGTCCAGCACCCGCAACGCAGACGGGGACGCTGAGCCATATGCCAGGCACCCATAATCCAGACGAGACTGGATTAACGCCTGGTAGAGCCGTAACAGGGTAGAGCGGTCGGCGCCCCAGCGGGTGTGGCTCAAACATCGCAGTGCATTGAGATGCCGCCAACACGCCTGTTTGAGCTGCCGAATATGAGGCAGCCAAGTCAACCGGGCATCGAAAACCACCCCCAAAAACCTGTGTGATTCCACCACCGAAAGAAGTTCGCCGTTAAGAGAAAGCTGCGGCTCCGGGTGGACAGTACGTCGCCGGCAGAAATGCATAACGCAGGTCTTGGCTGCCGAAAACTGAAACCCATGCGCTACAGCCCAAGACTGCGCCTTACGGATAGCGCCCTGTAGCTGACGTTCAACAGCTGCAATGCCAGTAGAGCTGTAGTAAAGGCAAAAGTCGTCAGCATACAGGGAAGCGGAGACAGAATTTCCCACGGCCGCAGCAAGACCGTTAATGGCTATTAAAAACAGACAGACACTTAAAACAGAACCCTGTGGCACACCGTTCTCCTGGACGTGGGAGGAACTATACGAGGCCGCGACTTGCACGCGGAAGGTACGACACGACAGAAAATTGCGGATAAAAATCGGCAGAGGACCCCGAAGACC
This sequence comes from Schistocerca nitens, assembly GCF_023898315.1. Taxonomy (NCBI): domain Eukaryota; kingdom Metazoa; phylum Arthropoda; class Insecta; order Orthoptera; family Acrididae; genus Schistocerca; species Schistocerca nitens. Next base: position 580,553,281 of record NC_064614.1, on the reverse strand, counting down.
CCATCCATGAAGCGTAGAAAGGATGTGATGATGCCATGTCGTATCGTACGCCTTCCGCATGTCGATAAAAGACAGCGACCAGGTGCTGACGGCGGGCAAAGGCAGTACGGATGGCCGACTCCAGGCTCACCAGATTGTCGGTGGCGGAGCGGCCTTTACTGAACCCACCCTGGGACGGAGCCAGAAGGCCCCGAGACTCCAGTACCCAATTCAAGCGCCGGCTCACCATCCGTTCAAGCAACTTGCAAAGAACGTTGGTGAGGCTAATGGGACGGTAGCTGTCCACCTCCAGAGGGTTCGTTCCAGGTTTCAAAACGGGGATGACAATGCCTTCCCGCCATTGCGACGGAAACTCCCCCTCGACCCAAAGACGGTTGTAAAGATCGAGAAGGCGCCGCTGGCAGTCCACTGAAAGGTGTTTCAGCATCTGACAGTGGATGCCATCTGGCCCAGGAGCGGTATCAGGGCAAGCAGCTAGGGCACTGCGAAATTCCCACTCACTAAATGGAGCATTGTAAGATTCTGGGTGGTTGGTGCGAAACGAAAGGCTCCGACGTTCCGTCCGCTCTTTAATGGAGCGGAAGGCCTGGGGGTAATTTGCAGAGGCGGAACTCATAGCAAAATGCTCTGCTAAGCGATTTGCAATGACGTCGGAGTCAGTACAAACTGCTCCATTCAGTGAGAGCGCAGGGACGCTGGCAGGGGTCCGATGGCCGTAGACGCGTCGAATCTTGGCCCAGACCTGCGATGGAGTGACATGGAGGCCAATGTTGGATACATACCGCTCCCAGCACTCCTTCTTGCCTTGGCGGATAAGGAGGCGGGCCCGCGCACGCAGCCGTTTGAAGGCGATAAGGTGGTCGATGGAGGGATGTCGCTTGTGACGCTGGGGCGCCCGCCGGCGATCTTTAATCGCTTCAGCGATCTCAGGCGACCACCAAGGCAGAGTCCGCCGCCGAGGGGACCCAGAGGAACGGGGAATGGCTGATTCGGCGGCAGTAACGATGCCGGTGGTGACCGATTGAACCACCGCATCAATGTCATCAGTAGAGAGAGGCTCAAAAGCGGCAGTGGAGGAGAACAAGTCCCAGTCAGCCTTATTCATAGCCCATCTGCTAGGGCGCCCAGAAGAGTGGCGCCGTGGTAGTGACAAAAATATCGGAAAGTGGTCACTACCACACAGGTCGTCATGCACCCTCCATTGGACAGACGGTAAGAGGCTATGGCTACAGATTGAAAGGTCAATGGCGGAGTAGGTGCCATGCGCCACACTGAAGTGTGTGAAGGCACCATCATTTAACAGCGAGAGATCGAGCTGCGACAATAAATGCTCAACGATGGCGCCTCGACCTGTTGCCACTGACCCACCCCACAGAGGGTTATGGGCGTTGAAGTCGCCCAATAGCAAGAAAGGTGGCGGCAATTGGGCGACCAGTGCAGCCAGGACATGCTGCGAGACATCACCATCCGGTGGAATGTAAAGACTGCAGACGGTAACAGCCTGTGGCGTCCACACGCGTACAGCGACAGCCTCTAAAGGCGTCTGGAGAGGGACAGACTCGCTGTGCAGAGTGTGAAGGACATATATGCAGACGCCACCAGACACCCTTTCATAAGCTGCTCGGTTCTTATAATAACCCCGATAGCCACGGAGGGCGGGGGTTCACATTGCTGGAAACCAAGTTTCCTGGAGAGCAATGCAGAAGAAAGGGTGAAGGCTGATAAGTTGGCGGAGCTCAGCTAGATGGTGGAAGAAACCGCTGCAGTTCCACTGGAGGATGGTGTTCTCCATGGCTGGAAAAGGCGTGACGGGACTGGGAAGGCAGATTACGCCGCTGGGTCACCTGCTGCCTCCGATGGAGCACCCGTGCAAATGCCATCCATTGCGTCCGAGGGACCGGCAAGAGCGAGGTCCTCAGCGGACGCCAGAATCTCCACCTCGTCTTCAGAGGCAGAGCTTGTAGGAAGCGGTGGGATGGGTGCCACCGCAATATCGTTGGTCTTGGGGACTTCCTTCTTTTTCTGCTTGTCGCGCTGTGCCTTCGGTGGTTCAGGCTTCATGGGCTTCACTGGGTCAGTCTCAGGGACAGACGACGACCGCGAGGCCCGACGACCAGGGACTGGCGGTTGTTTCAAGCACTTGCGGGCGTCCGCTTTTCCACTGGTCGGGACTTGCGAAGGGAGGTCCCCAAGGGATCCCTTCCTGGCGAGAGTAGCCGAAGAAGTCTTACGCTTCTCCGGCTGGGAAGGGGGAGCTGATGTCCCCGATGGTTTTGAGGGTGTTGCTCCTGGAGAAGATGGAGCAGGAGCAACAGGTTGTGAAGTGCCCCCCACAAGCAAGGGGGGTTTTGGATGCTGACCAATCATAGAACCAACCGTATTGGACGACACAGGAGATGGAAGAACCGTCGTAGCAGCAGCGGCGTACGTTGACGTCATTGGCACAGGATGGAGTCTCTCATATTTCCGCCGAGCCTCAGAGTACGTCAGGCGGTCCAGGGTTTTATATTCCATTATCTTCCGTTCTTTCTGGAAGATCCTACAGTCCGGCGAGCAGGGGGAATGGTGTTCTCTGCAGTTAACACAGATAGGAGGCGGGGCACATGGAGTATCAGGATGCGAAGGACGTCCACAATCCCGACACGTGATGCTGGAAGTACACCGAGATGACATGTGCCCGAACTTCCAGCATTTAAAACACCGCATCGGAGGAGGGATATATGGCTTCACATCACAACGGTAAACCATCACCTTAACCTTTTCGGGTAAGACATCACCCTCAAAGGCCAAGATGAAGGCACCGGTTGCTACCTGGTTATCCCTCGGACCCCGATGGACGCGCCGGACGAAGTGAACACCTCGTCGTTCTAGGTTGGCGCGTAGTTCATCGTCGGACTGCAGAAGAAGATCCCTGTGGAATATAATACCCTGGACCATGTTTAAACTTTTATGGGGAGTGATGGTGACGGAAACATCACCCAACTTGTCACAAGTGAGCAACCTCCGTGACTGGGCAGAGGATGCTGTTTTGATGAGAACCGACCTAGAGCGCATTTTGGACAAGCCCTCCACCTCTCCGAATTTGTCCTCTAAATGCTCCACAAAAAACTGGGGCTTGGTTGACATAAACGATTCTCCATCAACCCGCGTACACACGAGGTACCGGGGTGAATATTCTCCACTGCCTTCTTTAGCAAGACGTTCCTCCCATGGAGTAGCTAGGGAGGGAAACGATCTCTGATCAAATTTCTTCCCGTTGAGGTTAGACCTCGATCGCTTAGAGACTGCTGGTGGAGGCCCACCAGCGAGAGATGATGTACCACGCTTCATTGCGGGTCATCCGCCCTGATGCCACCTACTCCGACCAAGGGCCCTCCCCACGGGCGCCACCCAGCCGCAGCAATAGCCACCTGGCAGGATGGCCATTGCCGGGAGTCCTGATGCCCCAAGGAGATGGGCATCTACTCCTTGGCATACGTGGGGAGTTAACGGCGCAGGCATCAGTAGAGCGATCCCTGTGTTGTCTGGGGGCTACAACCAAGAGGGTACATGGCGGCCCCACCACAACGGACTGGCTACCGTGCTGGATCTTAGGTGCAAAACTGTCCAAGGTCGTCGTCGCAGTTAAAAGAAACACTGCAGAGTGCAGCGTGGTAATCGCCCAAGAGATCGAAAACGAGCGGGACACCATTGCAACGACGAGAAAGCCGGCTAAAGGTCTAATTGCACGACGGATACAGTGCACCATGTAAGGCGCCCTTCCCCAATTGGCTCGCTCTTCGGAATAATTTAGAAAGATGGAGGTCAAACCCGAGAGGGGACCATCACATAAGCCCGAAACATTTGAGACTCCTTTTAGTCGCCTCTTACGACAGGCAGGAATACCGCGGGCCTATTCTAACCCCCGAACCCGCAGGGGGGGTCCTCTTTTGAGCGATTTTAATTGTTTCTCTATTCCTCTGTCGTCTATTTCGATATCTACCATTTTGTCATCTGTGCGACAATCTAGAGAAGGAACTACAGTGCAGTCTTCCTCTGTGAAACAGCTTTGGAAAAAGACATTTAGTATTTCGGCCTTTAGTCTGTCATCCTCTGTTTCAGTACCATTTTGTCACAGAGTGTCTGGACATTTTGTTTTGAGCCACCTACCGCTTTGACATAAGACCAACACTTATTAGGATTTTCTGCCAAATCAGTACATAGAAATTTACTTACGAATTCATTGAACGCCTCTCGCATAGCCCTCCTCACACTACATTTCGCTTCGTGTAATTTTTGTTTGTCTGCAAGGCTTTGGCTATGTTTATGTTTGCTGTGAAGTTCCCTGTGCTTCCGCAGCAGTTTTCTAACTCGGTTGTTGTACCACGGTGGCTTTTTTCCATCTCTTACGATCTTGCTTGGCACATACTCATCTAACGCATATTGTACGATGGTTTTGAACTTTGTCCACTGATCCTCAACACTATCTGTACTTGAGACAAAACTTCTGTGTTGAGCCGTCAGGTACTCTGTAATCTGCCTTTTGTCACTTTTGCTAAACAGAAAAATCTTCCTACCTTTTTTAATATTTCTATTTACGGCTGAAATCATCGACTCCCCACTGCCGCTACACTCCGAGGCAGCAGCCTGAAGACGGCTGACTGCGGCCATCAACACGTTCAGCTGTTCGTGAACAGTGGCCAGCTCCTCCTGCGTCCGTACACAGCATTCACACATCCTATCCATCCTAAGAAATCAATTTACTGTAGAGAGTTAATCAACTTTTAACTAGACTGCTAATTCACTAAAAGCGGCTGATTGTTGACTAAACTGTGATTGCTAGCCACTTCTTGTAGAAAACAATGAAAATGGCACTACCTGTCTCTGGACTGTATTGAAAACAAACACTAGCACTACTGGCACTATGGTTGACCAAAGGGACTCTCTCTGACTGTATTCAAAGCAAACACGAAATCTATGGAACACTATTACTAGCACTCGACAATTAAAGCTTCCTAAAAGCAAAAACACACGGAAGAAGAAGTGACAATTAAGAAAAATATAGTTAATACTTAAATTAAGGTAGCTCGCTGCACAGCAGACGTGAAGCGGACGGCAGTTACGACACATGTAGACACATGTAGAATATGGCGCTGCAGTCGGCTAGGTATATGACGTAACAAGTGTCTGGCTCAGTTGTTAAATCGGTTACTGCCGCTACAATGGCAGGTTATCAAGATTTAAGTGAATTTGAACGTTGTAGTACAGCCGGCGCACGAGCGATGGCACACAGCATCTCCGAGGTAGTGATGAAGTGGGGATTTTCCCATACGACTATTTCACGAGTGTACCGTGAATATCAGGAATCTGGTAAAACATCAAATCTCCGACATCGCTGCTGCTGGAAAAAGACCCTGCAAGAATGGGACCAACGACGACTGAAGAGAATCGTTCAACGTGACACAAGTGCAACATTTCCGGAAATTGCTGCAGATTTCAATGCTGGAACATCAACAAGTATCAGGATGCGAACCATTCAACGAAACATCATCGATACGGGCTTTCGGAGCCGAAGGCTCACTCGTGTACCCATGATGACTGCACGACACAAAGCTGTGCCTGTCAACACCGACATAGGACTGCTGAGGACTGGAAACATGTTGCCTGGTCGGACGAGTCTCGTTTCAAACTGTATTGAGTGGGTGAACGTGTACGGGCATGGAGAGAACCTCATGAATCCATGCAGCCTGCATGCCAGCAGGGGACTGCTCAAGCTGATGGAGGCTTTATAATGGTGTGGGGCGTGTGCAGTTGGTGATATGGGACCCCTGATACGTCTAGATACGACTCTGACATGTGACACGTACGTAAGCATCCTGTCCGATCACCTGCATCCATTCATGTCCATTGTGCTTTCCGACGGACTTGGGCAATTCCAGCACGACAATGCGACACCCCAAACGTCCAGAATTGCTGCGGAATGGCTCGAGGAACACTCTTCTGAGTTTAAACACTTCCGCTGGCCACCAGACTCCCCACATCTGAGCATTATTGAACATATCTGACACACCTTGCAACGTGCTGTTCAAAAGAGGTCCCTACCCTCTCATTTTCTTCCGGATTTATGGACAGCCCTGCAGGACTCATGGTGTTGCTTCCCTCCGGTATTACTTCAGAGATTAGTTGAGCCCGTGCCACGTCGAGTTGCGGTACTTCTGTGTGCTTGCGGGTGCCCTACACGATATTAGGCAGGTGTTCCAGCTTCTTTGGCTCTTTGGTGTACATTTAAACCTCATGCATGATGCAGCAGTTTTGCACGCATCTCATTGTTTATCATGTCATATCTCCTGAACTATGTGTCGTACAACAATATAGTTTTGCACTTACATTCAGAATAATATGTGAATACTGTTTGTAAAATGTGTCGCGAATACATTCAATAGGAAAGAAGTAACGAATTATAACGTCATGCCTCATGCGGTACTTTTACTGCATGAACAAGGAATGGTAAGGATAAATAGTCTTCCTCTCAAAATTTTGTAGGGACTGACAGCGACAAATTTCGTAAATGTTTGAAATTATGTGCAAAGTTTGTTGCAAGGCGCTAAGTGCTTTCATTCTCAAATACTGGATGAATAAAGTCTGGGAATTTATGTGTCACGGGCTACGCTTCTTTTTCACTACCCACCGCTTTAACAGGTAGGTGGTTTTTACCTCAGTAGCGATTATCATCTGACAGTAAGGTATAAGCATGAGTATACTAGGCTTGGTTGAAATTGATCCAGCAGTTTCGAAGGAGATACGGAACATACATACACCACTAGAAAACTGCTCCTATTAGAGCACAAAAAATGCGAATATTCCTCTTTATTTAAAAGATAGCGACTGAAAAGTGATGTAACAGCGGCCTCATTCAATCTTCCTCAGCACCATAAAATTTTTCCCAAAATTTGGGCATGCGAATGTATTCGCTCTTTTTTTAAAAAATGCAGCTCATCTCAAGCTCACACAAATTCCCCTAATTGTAACTCACTTGCACTCAATAGTCGATTATTGTAACGCATTCATACCCATCTACTGTCCTTTCTCATTCACTCATTCAGCCCAACTCACTGTCATTATCACTTTGTGTCTCTCTGTCACTGTCTCGTGTGTCACAATCCCATTCGTCCTGTCCTACAACTAGTCTTCTCTCTCTGTTACTATATCCCTGTTCTCTCACACGGCTAATATCTCATTCCTTCTTTTCTACTGCAGCAGTCACTTCGCACTGTCTCTCTCTCTTCCTTGTTGTCATTGTCATATTGTCTGTTTCTCATTATCACTGGTTCTCACCCACTTCCACTTTCTCTTCTCTTTATTCCTCCCCATCTCCCCCTCCCCTCCACAGGGATGCCTCCATCACTCTTTTCCCAGCACTGTTCTGGCACTGTCAGCCATATTACACTACCATTGTGTACCTCTATTTCTGTAACACTGCCATTGTCTCCTTCGCTCTTTCTATGATACAACCACTGTTTACTATCTTCGAGTATTTGCGACTGTTCCGTCTCTTTGCCGCTGCCACTGTCTTCTCCTCTCTCAGCATAAAAATGCGTGAGTATGTTCGCATACAAAAATTTTTGAGGAAATTTTTAACTGTGCTAACGAAGGTAAAATGAGGCAGCTGGAACTCGCTTTTCAGTAACAGGCGTTTAAATAAACAGGAATATATTCACGTTTTTTGTGCTCCGATAGGAGCATTTTTCCGCTCGTTTCCTTCTTTTCACTGCTTCAGCAGGGCATGTAAATCATATGAAAATAAATTTATTGGTCGGTAAAATATAGATAGTTTACTTACGTAAAATTAAATAACGCAAAACTTATTTCACACCTCAAACCGGATTTCAGGTGCAAACAAATTTTGCATGTGCTTCAGGACTACAACATGGGGTTCCCAGATGATAACGGAGACACTTTACAGCATATTTCTACATGTTACGTCACTTTATAAACTGCGTTGTCGCCTCACCCTGGAATTTACGTGCGTATTTTACAAGTATGGTAACTTTGATTCTCTGTATCTCGGAAACGGATAAAGAAATGAAGAAAAGTTTCAAGATTGTTAGAGATCGGAATCCTAGAAACATATCGTAAAACGTTACAGCCATTTGCTGCACAAAGCTGTCTCGGAATCAGATTTTGCGTTTTGGTATTAAAAAAAAAAAACCAAGGTTTTGGTGTGCTTCTCCATAACGGATAAAGATTTTTGATAAGAGGGAGGTGCTTCTCCTAGATAAACGCCTAGAGAATATACCGTTAAAATTTCAACAATTTTCTGCGATTATTTATTATTTAGACTTTGCCTCAAACAGGATTTTACGCGTAGAATTAGATTAGCTGTGAACCTCTGTATCTTCGTAACGGATAAAGATATCAACAGAATTTCAGGGTTGTTTGAGGTCGGGATCTTAGGAATATATCGTAGAAATTTTCAGTCATTTTCTGTGAATAGCCGTCTTGGAATCCTGTGCTGAGTTTTGGTCCGCTGGTGACGGCGAAAATGGAGCAAGGGAAAAAAAAATCAGTTTGGTAGAGTTTTCTCAGGAACGTCTCATGAACTAACGGTGCCTCTATAAGCATCAAAAACAGAAAGAACCAACCGATTTACTCCTTTTGTCTGAGCAGGTGGACGTGTGTAATACTCATATGTGGACCCTGTACTGTAGGATCGTGACCCAAACACATCGTTTTGGGTATACAAATGAGTATACAAATCGTCCCTACCCCATGGACAATCCAAAACATTGCTGTATCTTTTTATTGCCAATAGAACCCGAGGTAAGAGCACTGGAAAATCTCGTTTTATGTGCGGCGTTTTGGAGCATACACTGACGGAAAAGAATTGCAACACCAAGAAACGAAAGTTGTAACATAAACGAAAGTTGAGAGGCATGTTTCTACATCTGAATGTTGAAGTCTATTCACGTTTCATGCCAGACGCATAAGAGTGGCACTAGTAGTGCCATTATAAGGATGCAAACCAGGTTTGCTTTGAATACACGCTGTAACGGCCGTGAGCGTTATTTGCCTTTGAGATTGGGCATGGTGAGCTAACGTTAGTCAAGAACGCCATTAACAGCATTCAATGAGTTTCGAAGAGACGTGTAATAGGGCTACGAGAAGATGGATGTACCTTCTGCGACACAGCAGAAAGACTTGACAGGAATGTAGCCGCTGTACATGATTGCTGGCAGCGGTGCTCACAAGAATTTACAGTCGGCCACGTGGCACCACCGAGAGGGATACGTAGTCGGCGTATGGCTCTGGCGCATCGTACTGCATCTGCAGCAGCAATCTGAGCAGCAGGCGAAACCACAGTCACACAACGAACTGCTGCAAATCGGTTACTTCAAGGACAACTGCGAGCCAGACGCCATGTAGCGTGCATTCCACTGGCCGCAACCCACCGTCATTTGCGCCTTCAGTGCTATCGAGCGAGAGCTCTTTGGAGGTTAGGGTGGAGATCTGTTGCATTTTCAGTTCTAAGCTAACCCTGCCTTGGTGCCAGTGATGGCCACGTGTTGGTGTTGGTTAGAAGAAGACCAGCTGAGGACATACAACCATCGTGTCTGCGTACTAGAACCACTGGACCTACACTGGGAGTTACGGTCTGGGGTGCGATTTCGTATGACAACAGGCTATCCCATGTACTCTGACTGAAAAATCGTGCGTCAGTCTGGTCACTTGGCCTGTTGTCATTCATGAACAGCATTCCAGGTGGTGTTTTCCAACAGGATAACGCTCGCCCAAATACCGCTGTTGTAACCCAACATGCTATACAGAGTGTCGATATGTTGCCTTGGCCTGCTCGATCACCAAATCTGTCTCCAGTCGAGCACATATGGGACATCATCGAACGACAACTGCAGCATCATCCACAAACACCAATAATCGTCCCTGTATCGACCGACAAAGCGCAACAAGCTTCGAACTGCATCCAACAAACTGACACCCAGCACCAGTACGACACAATGCATGCACGTTCGCGATCTTGCATCCAACATTCTGCCGGCTACACCGGTTCAGTGGGTTCTCTCGCGCTTACATGAATCTGTCATCTTGCAATGTTAATCGCTTAATTATGTTACTAGGCAAATGAATTCCACAAATTTCATTGGTGTAAATTAATAATTTTTTTGTCGTTGAGATGTTTACATACCGATACACACACACACACGAACTCACACACACATTTCTGTAATAAATATGGATTTATCATCGTTAATTAAGATGCTTCATTAACGATCCATGCTTCTATAAGGGCTTAAAGCAACAGTACTTGGCCAAACCCCTTTTGCTTGGATAGCCATGCTATAACCTAAGGTCGTATACACCGCCAGCCCTATGGTGGCTAGGTTGCAATGAAATTATTGTTACCTATGCTCCGGTGAAGATGCACTATGACAACATTTACATTTCAGTTTTAGAACAGCGAAGTTGGAAAGGATCTCATCTCGTTTCTTTTTTGAGAAATTAAGTACCTCATTTTTAATCTCAGTCTAAACAAAAGATACATATTACGTACTGAAGAGCTCTGTGCCTTCGGGGACAATGAATCCGTTCCGCCTTAAACAATACAAACAAGTCAATTACATTCACAAAAGATTAAATTTTTAGAATTGGTGGTTAGGAACGGAAAAGCAGCTTCGCTAAAGTTCGGAGTCCTGGGACGTTCATTCGTATATGTGAAGCTTCTTCCACATATGTCGTGAAGCCATCGCCCTGCCGAGAAAATAGATACGACTACGTCCAGTGGAGGTCAAATGTGCAAAAAGTCGTAAAAGAGATGACGGGAATAAAGGGAAATTGTTTCATGCATCCACTTGTGCAGTGAATGGAAAAATCTGATGATGTGAGCAACTTTGACGGAGGGCAGACTGTGATGACCAACAAATGGAGCAAGTATCGCCGAAGCGTATAGGCTTGTCGAATGTTTTTATTAGATGCTGTCATAAGTATTTGTCGAAGGCGGGTGAATGGCAGTGGAATCACTAATGGATGATATGGTCTGACGTAAGTTTATATCTCATCAGAAAGGTGGACGTCGAAGTACAAGACGTCATGTGAAAAGCTGTAGATGGCTACACGCGGTGCAACAAACAGTGGAGTGTACAACGCTAGGCGAAGCACAAGGGCTTAGAATCACGTCACTGTGTGCACACTAAGGCCAATGGGCATCCAAGACAAACGATCTATCAAGAGGGCACAACGTTTATGCTGCTTATGGTTGCAGTGGACGTAGTGTCGTGAAACATTGGGAGTGGGTTGCCTAGCCACATGAACGATGTTTCTTGCGCGTCAGATCTCTCCCACTATCTATATACGCCGTCGTCTAGGAGGACATCTAACGACATATATATCGGGAAATCTACACCGTCCAATGTTGACATCGTGGGTCGGAGATGTAATTGTTAACCCCTATAGCAGATTTATGCAACCCTCTCTGCGACCAACATAAGGCTCCATGAAAGCCTTGAACTGACCGAATAATAGCTAACGTCGCCCCTAACCGACATGGTGCTCGGTTGCCAGACGGGATAGACAGCGCACATGTGGCATGCACAGCGTTCGGTTTTTTCAAGTAATCTTTGTCTCCAACTTCAGAGTAATAAGAAGGTATGGAAAAAATGGCATGTGGCCAATTGCCAGTCAAATTTCTTTTCGTAACTAAAGAAATTGCATAGCTTACCAGTGAAAATTTGGTGTCATTTGTAGTAAGTCGTGTACAAAGATTTCTTCTTACGGGGCAGATACAACTGTATAGGTCCATTCTGTAAAATGAAGAAAGTGCACAATAGTTGCTTAATCGACAATTTTTATTGCATACACGACCGGTTTCGGAACACTTAAAATTCCATCATCTGATGTAACCTGTAATAATGGAAATACTGTAACACGACATTGTAAGAGGAGCCTCAACTCTGAAATATCAGGTAAGGAACAACGCGGCAAAAATTTATAAGATGAATTCAAATAAATTAAAAGACAGAACAGGGCGCTACAAACAAAATCACTTAACCATCCTGTCATCCTCACTTCTGTGTTGCCGTGGAACCAGAAAATCCATGTCAAAAGGATAAAAGGGAACCAGAAAAATCCTAAAAGATGTACATCACGACCGGACAGCAAAATTCACTAGAATCTTCAAACATTTAAAATGTAATAAAAATGGGAAGAGAATGTTTTCATTATTATTACAGTTTACACCAGGCGATGAAACTGTAAGTGTTTAGAAATCGGTCGTGTATACAATACAAAACTGTTGATTAAGCAATTATTGTGCGGTTTCTTTATTTTACAATACAAGTCATTTCTCAAAGAGTAAGAAGTCATGCCAGGGGAAATGTCATTCACTATAAAGTCTCCAGCACATGCCCTCCTAGCAAAGTAACGTACACTTGTTGATTTCCAGCTCCCCTTGTCTTGAAATTAGGAGCATGATGACGCTAATTCCATAGACGTAAAGTACATATTTTCAGTTTACATGTATGAAAAATCACTAGAAATTGTTAGTAAAGCATGTAAAACTGAAGTCAGACAGTACTGTATGAATTATTGGCCATTAACATTGATGATTCCGACTCGATGACAAATGAAAAAAAAGCACTCCTGAAAACGACGTCAAGTGGATGTACTGGTTTAAGTGGGTTCAGACTGACACACCCTCTCTCCCCTATATACAGCAAACGCACACTTGATCTGAGAGCAGCGCGATAGCTTAGAACTAGTTGAACAATGCTTTGGCTGACTTGTTAAGTTATTCATAGCCTCCTAAAGCACTTCTGATTAGGTAACACGAAGAGTCGTCTCTTTGATGACAGCTGGAAACCGCCAAACTATAATGAGTGAAAACGAAACCAAAGACTGGACGAAGAACTATCACATTATTTTTCGTATCGGAAAAAGAGTATTTTCCTTCCCTCAGCAGTCAGTACCTCTAGCATCTTTCTTTTCTCTTTAATTTCTCAATATCTCTTCTCGTGTATGTCTTACTCATGAGCTTAAGCACTTACCCTTTTCATGGCTGTCTCTAGCTGGCCTATGTGAATTCTTTCTCCTTGCACGTGAGCCTCAGCATTCAACCTTGTTCCCGCGAACCACGATGATACATATTTCCTTGTGACTCCACACTATATTAGGGACGGAGAAGCCATTTGCTTGGCAGCTGAGGACAAGTATTCGCCTTTGTAGCGGTTCTCAGTGGCTACAGACAGACCAACAGAGCAACTCCATACATGTCTGTAAGTACGAGAAGTCTCTGTCTTGTAACAGCATACTAGGGTGATAAGGGGGTTCACTGTAATGACGCCACATGGTTTTGAGTGTGGGTAAAATCTGTCCTATAGGTTAGCATTAGCACTTACCCTTCTTGGTGACAGATGGGCAATCTAGATGGAATTCTAATTACGATCTTTGAAGCATCGAAACCTTCCTCATTACAGCTGAACATGGGTTTCCAGGCATGCTGTCCTCACATTGTCTCACGATCCTGGTTGCGGGAAAGATCTTATCTTGCATATATCATTCTTGTGGTGGTCTATTGTCATGAACTTATTGTCATAGTGGCACAACATAGTATCGAATGCAGGAGACAAACTACTTTGTAAGTAAATTTCATAAGTCATCCTTGTTGTGTAATACTACAAATGCTTTCTACGAAGACGCAGCAAGGTGGCTGATGGTAAGAGGTGGCACACCAATCCCTCACATTAACAACATTGTCATTCAGATTAACATTCATGTTGTAGGTCTTGATTTGGTGTCCCCCTGTACTACATTTGGTATATGTGGTTTATGACTTTTTACATGAGGAAACTGTGGGCAGAGTATTCTTACAACTGCATGTGTAACCTGTACAGAGGGATGGAGAACAGGGAGAGAGATGGATTGGGGATCATAAATGCTGAGTGTATTGACCAGGCTGTGTGAATGATTCTCAGAAGCAGCGCTCAGTGGATAGTATCTGCAGAGGGACATCTGGCCGTGGCACTCTCCTCATTCCACTTACGATCCTTACAGTCAGACAGCAGCGAGCCGGTTTTCAAAATATTTTACCTGGGCCAGGCTGCAGTCAATCGCGAAGGCAGCCAGTTGGCAGAAAGAGGGCAGAGGAAGCCATCTAGGGCCGCCCAAGGTAGCCAAGCGGTTCTAGGCGCTCCAGTCTGGAACCGTGCGACCGCTATGGTTGCAGGTTCGAATCCTGCCTCGGGCATGCATGTCTGTGATGTCATTAGGTTAGTTAGGTTTTAGTAGTTCTAAGTTCTAGGGGACTGATAACCTCAGAAGTTAAGTCCCATAGTGCTCAGAGCCATTTGAACCATTTGAAGCCATCTAGGAGAGAGTCCTGTAAACTGATCTTTTGTGCAAACGGTGGGAAGGTCATAAAACTCTGCGTATTTTCATGTTAGAAGCTGGGGCGATATAGACAGAGCGACTGGTGCACATGTTTAGTGGAGGAAAGGCTGTAATCTCCTGATGCAAGGAAGTCGTCAGGTTCTTTCAGTGAGAAGCAAAAACATTGATTTCATGGGCATGACTGTCTGGAAAGCTTAACAGCCTTCTTTCAGAAACTGGGAATGGATGGCACAACCAAATTAGATCTCTCTGTAAGTGAGAGATGTGGTCCCATCTAGGTAGATGTTTTTTAGCTAAGACATCACCATGCTTACCGTGAGAACGACGTCTTCCAAGTCCAAAATCTTCTTTTTTCGGACAAGAGAGATTTGGAGTTGCTGATTGGATTCTCTCAGGTTATGCAAAGTGAAGGCTTGCTCCCCCAGTGTGGGAGACCTGGTGTTGTGTCTGGATTGCCTACCAGGACAAAATAACAGTCAAGAGGGGAGATTCAATGAGTAGAGTATAGTTTGATTGATTGTCCAATGTGGGAACAGTTTCATATTTGCTAATTCGGCTTCCGTACCGAGGTCTGATGGAAACTGGTTGTGTATCTTTGCCGTCTTTGTCTTCTGGTCGTGTTCTGATGGAGAAGTTCAGGTCTTCCCCTAGTAGGTGAGACATGTGATCTGTAATGAGATTTTCACTCTGCAGCGGAGTGTGCGCTGATATGAAACTTTCTCATTCTGGAAACATCTACAGGCTGTGACTAAGTCACGTCTCCGCAATATCCTTTCTTCCAGGAGTGCTAGTTTTGAGAGGTTCGCAAGAGAGCTTCTGTGAAGTGTGAAGTTTGGAAGACAGTAGACAAGGTACTGGTGGAAGTAGAGCTGTGAGGACGGGGCGTGAGGCGTGCTTGGGTAGCTCAGATGGTAGAGCACTCGCCCGCGAAAGGCAAAGGTCCAGAGTCCGAGTCTCGGTCCGACACACAGTTTTACTCTGCCAGGAAGTTTCATGTGGTCTGTATCTTATGGTGGACTAAGAGCCAGTGGCAGTTTCCAACTGTACCGTCACTGGAGCTGCACATCATCTCGGACATATCATGTATCATAAGGGTGGACGTATTCGTCATGAGTCGGCGCCATATGACGTTTGTCAATTCCAGCATACACTGTCATGCCTGTGAGTCAAATTGGTCTGGCCAGGCCAGCGAATGAGTGCACTTCACACTGAAATCTACCGCGATATCAGAGCTCTGGTAGGGAAATTTCCCGCATTCTGATAATCAGAACGCCAGAATGCTTAGTTTGGAAATTTTCGCGGATGCGTCAGAATATTAGAGCTGCACGCCGTTTTCTGCTGCCGCCTGAATGAAGGTGAAAGGGTAAAGTACTGCTGCACAAGCGAAGGGTTGTTAAATGATATGCACACCTACCTGTTCTCAGTTGAACCATAGTTTGCGCTATAGTTGATTCCATTTAAATAGAGTTGGGCCTCACAATGGATTCATTTAAACAAAGTCAGACTGCGTTGTACTAGTAAAAGGGATTAATTCAGGGGAGAATTTGTATAGCTCCCCCTCGCCCCCCTCCCCAAATGTATGCTTTGCCAATCAAATACCATTCCATTTCTGATTTGTGTTTGTCATTTTTGTGAATGCTTTATCATCTAGTTATAGTTACAAAAGGCTTAATAAAACTTGGCAGTATTTTATAAACTTAACTGGGCCACTGTTTCATTCACACTCCTTCAGCTATTCATTGTCTTTATTTTATTGTGGTGGTCCATGAGTACACCAGAAATTTAAAGTTCAGTCTTATTACATTAGTTAATTTGATTATTAATTTGAGTTCTGAAAGTGACCAGAAACATAGGCAACAAAAGTGTCATGAGTAAATCACTAATTCATTTGCATAAAATTAAGGGTGCAGCTCACGATTTGAAGGTTATAGAGAAGATGGTACTTTTCTTTATGTAAAAATAATAACATTTGACATCACTCAGACATACAGTATATTTATGATTAAAGCAAGCGACGGCTTCCAATGGGTATAGATGAATTCATAGATACAGAATGACAACGACTGCCACAAACTGATTTGTGCTGACTGCTGTAAACGCAACTAGCGGACAAAACTGTGTTTACTGTCTCTCCACCTACGAAAGAAAAAGTGTAAAGCAGAGTCAACGGTTGCTGAATGTGTGTAACTGAGTCTGAAGTTGTCGCCTTTACTGACACGCAAGATCATTAAACTATTGCCAACTGCTAGCTAAAATTGGCAGCTGTATCGAAGCAGTCAATACTCGTCGTCATCGTTCGATACCTATTGATCTGATTACTCTGATCTACCACCGAGCCGTGACTCTTCTTAGAGCTAGCAGATAGTATGCTGATCGGCTTTCCGTCCTTGCAGCGTGGCATAATGATGAAATTGTGGAATCTGTCTGCATCAGAGGTAAGTGTTACTACTTGCCGAAACTTTGATCCGCAGGCCCAGCCATCGGTGGTACGAGATCTTTGGCACAGGGAGGCTGTGGAAGCCGGCAGCGAGAGCCAGAACTCACCCTTCTTGCGGCGGTCTATGGTGATGGGCAGGCCGTCTTCGCGGCGCCACATGATCTTGGGCGAGGGGAAGCCCTCCGCCCTGCAGGTGAGCGTCAGGTTCTGGTGCTCGCGGACCGCCACCGTCGACAGCGTCGACTCTTCGTCAACGATGGTAGGTGGCACTGTGGAAGAACGCCTCAGTTGTCTCTTACGTTCGTGATTGCACGCAGTGTGCAATATCTGCGGAAGCATTCTGTTCAGAGATAATTTTATCTTGGTTCTTTATGAAGCCTTTACAACTATCAAAAAGTGACTTGAGAGTATAAAATTAGAATGAAACACGTATGTAGTAGGAGACAAGGAAAGAACAAAAATCGGGGAGATAGAAAAACTAGACGAAAATATTGAGGAAGACTTACGGGACAGTTCTGAAATAGGGGATATGTATAAAGAGATTGATAAAAGAACTACACGAACAGGAAGAGAGGATTGAAAACAATATCAAGAAACAAAAGAGCAAAGTTTTACGGACACATACATAGGATGACCGACTACAGACTGACCATGAAGTCACTTGGTACAGTGGCGACTAATCCACTGAAAACCAACTGGGTAAAGAAAACGATGGGCGATCTCAAGAAGCTATATGTCCACAGAAAATACAAGAGACAGAAAAATACAGAAAAAGCAAGAAACAGAAACTGGGACAAACGTTAAAAAATTTGTGTGAGTGAATTCCTAAGGGACCAAACTGCTTAGGCCATCGGTCCCTTCACTTACACACTACTTAAACTAACTTATGCTAAGGACAACATACCAGTCCCTGACATGACGCTTCAACCCGCACGGCCACTCCGCGCGGCCGAAAACGTTCAGAGAGCAAAAAATGGGAAAGAACTGGGCAGAAGAGAGAAAGAAGAAACGGGGGGAATATATGAGAGGTTTTTGGGAAGAAAGAAGAAAGACAAAATATTTATTGTGCTTTGCCGCTCTTCTTAAGGGGGAATTACCAATAGCAATAATAATAATATAGTAGAATCCAGCACGTGAGGGCTCCAGAGTCTCCATCATAAATTACTTTAAATTAAAATAAAAAAGAACATAGTTCACATGGATTGAAGAAGATCGATATCTTAAGGAACATCAGAGTAAATTCAAGTAAAAGAAACGAGGAATGAAAACAGAAGGAACAGAGATGACACAAACTGGGCACTAGATGTGGGAAAGGCATCTGGTGGTGTGCCAGCCGGAGTGGCCGAGCGGTTCTAGGCGCTACAGTCTGGAACCACGCGACCGCTACGGTCGCAGGTTCGAATCCTGCCTCGAGCATGGATGTGTGTGATGTCCTTAGGTTAGTTAGGTTTAAGGAACTGAAATAGACTTTTGGAGAAATAGATGTTCGAGAGAAAAATAAAAGATCAAAGTGGTCAAAATAATGGACGTATTTAACGGATAGAAGTATTCATCTGTATAGGAGCAGGAATTCAACAGCTATTTAGAATAAAGTATTTATTCTAAATAAGATACATGAAAGTAAATCATCGGAAAGATGAGAATTTTAAGGAATTAGAGAGTAAAAGCTGAGTATCACGAAGTATTGTAACTCTTGAGAAAAGTTTGTGCCGCTCCTTATGTAGACAACACCCAGATTTTTGACTGTGTTGATATTCTTCGTACACTTCATTGTGACAGCTTCTTATGTCATGAATCTGTTGCCCTGAAGTTTTCATGTGACAAATACATCGTACTCTGCTGGAAACTTTTCCTTGTTTGCATAAACTCATTAAAACGCCAGTTTCCGTCTTCCAGTTAATGTCCATTCGTCTCCCGAAAATGTAAGTTACTTAAGAGGGCAATGACCTTATTGCAGATGAAGTGTTGACTAGTTTCAGCGGTCGAAGGGGATGTATGAGGAGAGAAATTCAGGTAAAAGATGCGTCACTGATGGTACTGACCAATTAATTATTTCATTCATGAGACTTGATACCAGTTTTAGATGTCAAGTGCAACAGTAAGTGGTGTATGTGCAGTGAAGAAATGGAAGCTAGTAGAAGGTAACAGACATTGAATATTGGCCAGGTAAGCAGTGAAGTAAAGTAACTCTAGAACACTCTAGAAATGGGAGAGCGCTCGTAATTCAAGGGCAGATTAGGAAGTCTACCGCCTGGTAAGACATCGTAATTTTTTTTATCCCGAAGCCAGCAGTCTGCTGGCAGGATTTTGGCCACGGCTGAGCTGCTGACTACCAAGAAGTGGAAATGACGCAGTGTCGCGCCACATAAAGTGTTTATAGCAGGGTTATAACCAATGAGGACGTGATGTAGGACTGCCTACTACCCTAGCACAAAGGGGAGAAGTCACCATTCGAGCGACAAATCGAAGAAGGCGTATAAATCATCAAAATTACAACGTAATCAGAGCTGTCAAATGTAAGGAAATGAAACAGAGAAAATATTAATGAGTATATTTAGTTTCTATACCTCCTAATTAATAAACTACTTTGCATCTAATTAATCACATTAATTAGAAATGATAGCGGTTAACATAGTGTCTAACGAAAGGCTTCCATAGATGTGTAGGATGATTTGCCCGTAACTTCTCTAATCCTAAATTGTTAAGCAAAAGGGACTAAAGCTGGCAATAATTAATTATAAAGAGTAACTGTGATCATCCACAGTTATTAGAACATAAAAAGACATCGTGTGATTGATTTACACATACGCTATGAACATGTAACACATTTAGCAAAAATATATGTTTTAGTATTAATTTATAAAAAAAGGTAGGTTCGGAAAAACATAATGAGAAACTGTTGATCTGATTATGCTCAATTACAGTGGCTGAGAAGGTAACACGAAATCATGTCCACACATTAAGAGTCCGCTATTAATTATTGTTAATAATTTAATACTAGAATTTCTTTATTCATCAATAATTTTTTGTAAATGCGAATGTAAAATCACACAAGTGTATCAATCGCACATTTTTACAGCGCACGTCTGAAGTCGAAACTACGCGTCTTATGAGCTTTATTTTAGCCTGCCGGAGTGACCAAGCGGTTCTAGGCGCTACAGTCTGGAACCGCGTGACCGCTACGGTCGCAGGTTCGAATCCTGTATCGGGCATGGATGTGTGTGATGTCCTTAGGTTAGTTAGGTTTAAGTAGTTCTAAGTTCTAGGGGACTTATGACCTCAGCAGTTGAGTCCCATAGTGCTCAGAGCCATTTGAGCTTTATTTTAAGAAATATATTTGTACTGAGAGTGTTGGTGGTTATCGATCATGTGTAAAGTGGATAGCCATTTTTTCTATACGGGGTGATCAGAAACACTCTGAAAAGCTTGTAAGCCGTTTCCGTGTTAATTTGCATAAAAGTTTGCCAATCAGGCCGTTCCGGGAGCAAATTGAAGCGGCGCGCCAGAGACGGTGTCGCCAAACGTGTTCTTCGTTTGGTTTCCTAAACAAGACAGCGACCCAGAAACTGGGCATGGGGCGATAGAAAGGAGTGAACCCGCGTCAAAGTCTGAGCAGTCCCATGTGCTATCACCTACACTATGAGAACAACTGACACCAATAGTATCTGGGGGTGGGGGGATTACTTGAATTTTCACACACAACGGCCTGGTTGCCTAAGCTCAGTGCTAATTAATTTGGAAACGGTGAAACGTCTCGAATTTGTTTCTTCACAGTTATTTCTCAGGCCACCTACTCTACAATACGCTTACAAGCTTCTCAGACTGTTTTTAACGACCCCGTATAAGGAGAAGCGTACATAGCGTTAGCGTCTTTCGAGTAAGAGGTTTTGATAAGTACATACCACGTTGCCTAGGCAGTAAAGCAGTACCGACTTAGAAATTTCCTGGTGCTGTGTATTAGAGCAGTCTTTAGTTTTCCGCTACTTTGGATTTTACAATCAGCTAACAGAATTTGTTAACATGTTACCAACACACTATCTCTAAGTAGCTGTATGTTTACCAATTAGAAATGAATTTTAGAGTAATTAAGTTATATGAAGCTTACAATGAACTGTTTTAATATCGCTTTGGACCGTGACTGGAGTTTCTGTGAACTAAGTGTGGTCAACGAGATTGAGAATCGGCTCTCCGCTACAACCTCGCACAATAGACAGTTTACGTATCTTGAAAGGCAAACGTTCTTTCTATGGAGAAAAGCGGCTGACGTATGATAAACTTTTGTTTATTTGTTTTAGATACAATCACGGAGCATGTTAACAATTATTAGCGATTTTTGGTATTCAGTTTGATATCTTCATATAACGCTTGCCGTGTACAGTTTGTTCACCATTTATCGCCTATGACGCGTGGGATCTGAAGACTGCCAGTGTATGACTGAACTTGGTAACTACTATTAGCAAAAACTGAATGTTGGTTCATATGTCATTTTAAAGCAATTTTGTGACATGGAGAGTTAATTAACCTCACTGCAGTTCTTTTACGTTTATGAGTCCATCTTCAGAGTTAGGCGTAGCGCTGTATACCGATCCTGCCTTGGAGGCGGTTACGTGGGAGATGTGTCTCAGAGATGGATAGTGACAGATGGTGACGCGAGACTGGACGCGCACGTAGTTTATGTATCAGC
This sequence comes from Schistocerca nitens, assembly GCF_023898315.1. Classification (NCBI taxonomy): domain Eukaryota; kingdom Metazoa; phylum Arthropoda; class Insecta; order Orthoptera; family Acrididae; genus Schistocerca; species Schistocerca nitens. Next base: position 580,531,784 of record NC_064614.1, on the reverse strand, counting down.
CGATAGAGGACAATATTGGATAGGGGACTGATTTAGTTTCGATTGTGCCCACTAGAGTGCACTAGAGTAATAGAATGTTTTTCATAAACTGTTCTACTATTTTTATAAAGTGGTATTATGTCTTTTGTGTATGTAAAATGTTATAAACATGTTTTAGCAGTATGAGTGATGCATTAGTGTGGTTTAAGGTTAGTATGAAGATAATTGTTTAATGAGTGATGTAGTAGGATTTAGTGTGGGAACATTTCGAAGAAGTATGGATATGGACAACGGGGATTTTTGTAGAATAGATTTGTAAAGTAAGTTTATGGTAAAGGGAAAGTTAATTCAGGTATAAATAACAATAGTAAATAACTTTATGCATGCGCAAAACTTCAGCATATTAGATAATTACGTCGGTAAAAAGTGCAGTCGTTAGGTTTACTATTTTGCGATTGGTTATTGATGAAAAGCGCGGATTGACGCGGTAGTGTTGTTTTGCTATTGGCTGTTGAGTAAACTGACCAATGGTAAAGCAATATTCTTCGCGCGCCTTTCTCTGCTGGTAGAGAAGACTTAGAGTATTATAGAGAGGAGTAGAAGCCTAGCCATGAAACAGTTCGGACGTGTGTAGTAGTAGTTCCGATGGAAATGATAAGTTACCCGATCTAGCAATGCTTCATACTTCAAAAGTGTGGTAAAGTGACGGTATAATTATTCCGATGGGCGTGTAGAAATTTCGGAATTTTTGAGTGAATTTTTTGACGAGAAAAGACATATATTCCGCGTGGCGTATTGAACAGGTCGGTGGCTAAAACCTGTGACTGCATTTGGTACCGACAGACTTAATATTTGGCGAGCATTCTCATCCAAAAACAATGCGTATTTTTGTAGCTATTACGTTTACGGGAAATGTAACACCATAAACGTGCTAACGTGAGTGAAAGGGATTGTGAGTGACTGTGTTAATACTAGCAAGGGCTTGGCAGTGATACTCGTTCACCTAAGATTCAGAATGTATTAGTTGAGGACAAAATTTCCAACCTTTCATTTCGTGTGAAAACTTTCTCCCGAAACGTAGATTAGTGACTTTAATTGCAGCCTGGTTCACGTCGAAGTACAGTAGGTTTCGCTCGGCTTTCCTACTGATGATCTGCTGAGACAATGTTCACAGGTAGGTGCAGGTTCGTCGTAAAAGGGACGGAAAGAACCGCGCCGCCGCAAGAGAGCTCATTCTCCTGTGGATAATGTTTACCCTGGAGGTATTTCGCAATAGCGGCATTTCCATAGTGTTAAAAGTGTCCACAAATAGCTGGGAGAGCGCGATCAAGACTTTAGTTTGATTGCACTTCAAATTCAGTAGGCTTAAGTCTCTCTGGACAGCTATGGAACAACCACGCTGGCTATCTGACTCGTCTTGTTGCTGCTATGCGATGTACCGTAGGAAATGTGACCTTAGACATGCAGGAGTCCAGTCAGCGCCTACTTGATTCTCCTGCACCTCGTCTAACTGCTGCACGCTGCAAAGGGTGGTCATTGTTTAAAATACTCTGACGATAGCGAGCCCACACAAGAAATGCGCCTAGCTTGCAAGGCGCGCGCATGAGTATGAGGGCCCTCTTGGGCTGCCGCTGCTTACCTACGACCTCGAGGAAGCCGACCTGGCTGATCATGGGGTTGGTGTTGACCTGGCACATGTAGGAGCCGCGGTCCTCCTGCTGCGCGTCGCTCACGTGCAACAGCCACGTCTTCTGGTTGTCGTGCGACACGCTGAAGCGCGGCACGCGCGCGATCACGTGCCGGTGGATCGTCAGGATCATCTGCCGGTCCATGTGGATCCACGCCACCTGCAGCACAAGCAAACACATCGCCATTCATCACGACTCACCGCTAGTTTGAAGAGTTTGCTAAGTTAAATAATTTCCATTATTAAAAATTAAAAAAAAGTAATAGAATGGCAGCGTCGGCTCACAGACCACTGCCGTCTAATTTGAGAGCTTTCTCTTACTACATACACAACGCCACTTTCCATCACGGCTTGTAAGAATCGTTTTTTAATTTTACCTGTTGAGTGCACGTGACTGCGATGGATGCGTGTACAAAATGTTTAAAAGTAGTTTCACGTATTCCTACAAGATATCGCACTAGTCAAAACGAGAACTCACTCCGTCTTCAGGCCACGAGTGGCCTACCGGGACCATCCGACTGCCGTGTCATCCTCGGTGGAGGATGCGGATAAGAGGGGCGTGGGGCAGCACACCGCTCTTCCGGTCGTAAGATGGTATTTTTGACCGAAACCGCTACTATTCGGTCGAGTAGCTTCTCAACTGGCATCACGAGGCTGAGTGCACCCCGCAAAATGGCAACAGCGCATGGCGACCTGGATGGTCACCCATTCAAGTGCCGACCACGCCCAACAGCGCTTAAGTTCGGTGATCTCACGGGAACCGGTGCATCCACTGCGGCAAGGCCGTCGCCCAGTTAAAACGAGAAGAAAAGTTTTTTGTAAACACGCTATACAGTGTGGTGTCACTTTTGTCTTGTACGAGGACGAAAGAAAGGACAGAAGTTAGTCATGTACGGCGCTGAAATCGTGGGATGTGTAGCTAAGGATCAATATTTGCCACTCTCAGGATTCATAACTGGTAGGTCCTCTCTCAGGATTGTCACAACGTCTTCCTTTCAGCATACAAATCAAATCCATTTATATTTGTTTCCAAAACTGCGTTGACGAACTGTGGACGCGAGTGCCATAAACTCAAAGTAAACACATCAAAAAATGTTTTGCATCAGCCCGGTTCCCAGAGCTCCTGAAGGTAAACCTTGACTGTGGATATTATATCACAGATACAGTTCCTTTGACTGTTCAGAGATGTCACTAAACCCGCCCAAAGACGTAAACAACCATGCATGAGCAACACGTATTAGACGGAGGGGGTCCCACAACCGATCATTTCCAGTCACTCCACTAGGAAGGATGTACATTCAACCATGCCTAGACGGTCAATACTGCGGTTCGATCGCGTCCACATTCTTATTTTATGCCAGGAAGGGCTCTCAATAAGGGAAGTGTCCAGGCGTCTCGTAGTGAACCAAAGCGATGTTGTTCGGACATGGTGGAGATACATAGAGACAGGAACCGTCGATGACATGCCTCGCTCAGGCCGCCCAAGGGCTACTACTGCAGTGGATGACCGCTACCTACCTATTATGGCTCAAAGGAACCCTGACAGCAACGTCACCATGTTGAATAATGCATTTCGTGCAGCCACCGGATGTCATGTTACGACTCAAACTGTGTGCAATAGGCTGCATGATGCGCAGCTTCACTCCCGACGTCCATGGCGAGGTCCATCTTTACAACTACGACGCCATGAAGCGCGGTACAGATGGGCCCAACAATGTGCCTAATGGACCGCTCAGGATTGGAATCACGTTCTCTTCACCGATGAGTGTCGCATATGCCTTCAAGCAGACAATCGTCGGAGAGGTTTTTGGCGGCAACCCGGTCAGGCTGAACGCCTTAGACACACTGTCTAGCGAGTGTAGCAAGATGGAGGTTTTCTGCTGTTTTGGGGTGGCATTATGTGAGACCGTCGTACGCCGCTGGTCGTCATGGAAGGCGCCGTAATGGCTGTACGATATGTGAATACCATCCTCCGACTGATAGTGCAATCATATCGGCAGCATATTGGAGAAGCATTCGTCTTCATGGACGACATTTCGAGCCCCCTCGTGCACATCTTATGAATGACTTCCTTCAAATAACGTTATCGCTCGACTGGAGTGGCCAGCATGTTCTCCGGGCATGAACCCTTGCCTGGGACAGTTTGAAAAGGGCTGTTTATGGACGACGTGACCCATCAACCACTCTGAGGGATCTACGCCGAAGCGCCATTGAGGAGTTGGATAATCTGGACTAACAGTGCCTTGAAGAACTTGTGGATAGTATGCCACGGCAAATACAGGCATGCATCAGTGTAAGAGGACGTGCTACTGGCTATTAGAGGCACCGGTGTGTACAGCAATCTGGACCACCACATCTGAAGGTTTCGCTGTATGGTGGTACAACATGCAATGTGTGGTTTTCATGAGCAATAAAAAGGGCAGAAATGGTGTTTATGTTGATCTCTATTCCAATTTTCTGTACAGGTTCCGGAACTCCGGAGCTGAGGTGACGCAAAACTTTTTTTGATGTGTGTATATCCGAATATGTGTAGTGACGTTTACATGTTCAACAAAGTGAGTGCACACTGTGTTTGTAACCAGTTTACGTTTTTTCATATAGTTCAATAATTGTCACCCTGTATGTAGAGGTACACACTGATGAACATCCGATATAGGCGTGTATGTGTTATCTGAAGTCCATGGACTAACTTCAGTAATGAAGACTATTCAAGTTTGATCGTCACGACAGTGTACTGTATCTTTGAAAAGCAAATGAAAAGGCCAAAAATTACTAAACATACTTTAGGAAACAACTATAAATGCAGATTGTAAAAGCATATTTTATCGCCAAGCTGAATTAATTATAAACATGTTAACAATTATTAGAGATGATTGTGTGAAACTTATGTTGAATTATCTTCGATGATTTGTTTCTAACTCAGTGTACCGTTCATATGAATATTTTGGATAATGTCATGCCACTTGAAACGTCAATTTTTATTTTATTTTCCGTGCTATCACACAATTTCCGCCTTAGGCCGTTGTAACGTCGTGACGCGCTACCATATTAGAGTTGCTAGTTGTACTGTTTTAAATTCTACATACAGTATCTTCACTCAGAAGCACCAGCTTGAATGTGTCCTTCATATGGAAATCATTCAGGAGACAAGTATGACAATATTTTCCATAGCAGATTTTTTTCATAAAGCAAATGCAGTCATGGACTGTGCGGCGGGTTCCGGCGGAGGTTCGAGTCCTCCCTCGGGCATGTGTGTGTGTGTGTGTTTGACCTTAGGATAATTTAGGTTAAGTAGTGTGTAAGCTTAAGGACTGAGGACCTTAGCAGTTAAGTCCCATAAGATTTCATAAAGCAACAGCTAAGAAATGACTCTGGTAAGTTATGGTATCAATTGTAATTTCTATTCTGTTCAATCAGTGCTTTCAACTTTAACTAGTAAGTAATGTACAGGAGAACTAATATTACTTTAATTTTTTTTTAAAAAAAGAAGCTCTTGAACAGATTACTTCTCCATTAGACTCTTCAATAAACGTGGAGAAACATGTTATTCCAATCGAAGTAGCTCTTATGAAATTTCCTACTGGTGTACATAAAAAAGAATTCTTTTCAACCATTCGATTACGTATTTTTAAAGTTTTCCATGGTTTTGGTGTCGATGTTTTCGGAGGTTCAACAACTAGCATTGTTTCTTCAGTGACCGAGAATGAATCTCCGGTGGCCATATTAAAGGAAACAGACCGACATTTTACTAGCGTGATTTACAGCAACTCCGGAAAACATAAATCGGGCCGGTCTGACGGAGGTATGGATTCCGGCCTTCCAGCCAGTGTCTTAGCTTGCGCACCACCAGGCGAAACCTGCAGCGTTTGCGACACCAGAGGGTCGTTTTTCTATTTTTTCTCTAAGCGTCAACCTTTTTTAGGAGACCAGCAGTATTTTTTCTTTATGCAGGTTATTCATATTCGGTTATTCATGTAGCACTTTTTAAATTTTAATTGTTGCAATATATTTAATTTTGAAAATATCGAGCGTTAATTTATGGTCCGTGATTACCTACCTGTATTTAGATGATCCACAAATTATCGTTCGTGTTTTATCAACAGCTTCTGATTTACGTGTATTCTGACTTGATGTGGAACATATCTTTGTACACTAGGTGTCTAGGAAATCTTAACTTGTAACGCTGTAGAGAGTGGAAGGTAAATTACAGTTTGAACAATAATTTATGTCCTGAGTCGAATACCTTCTCCGTTGCAGCAAAAAACATGTAAGACTGTGTTTCACTCGGCCACTTATGCTGGGTGAAAAAGCTAGAGTAAGTTATTGTGCCTCTAGTAACTGTTAAGCTTATAGCCAACCGAGTAATAGGATGCCATTGCCCATTTATATGTGCTGTGGCAGTTATAACAACAAGATGCTGATCAGCAGTGGAAGAAGATACACAATGAATGAAGTAACTCGTGAATGCTGAAAGTATGTAACTTAACATCAATAAGCTCACGGGACAAGTATTAGTCATTAAGTGCTACGGCCATAGGCCACCTTACTGGGAGGGCCTGTATTCCCGCATGGTTGCCACTCCACTGGTCGACGTCCGAGCCAGCTTCTTGCTGCATCAGTAACGTCTCCGTCATCCACGTACTGCTTCCTGTGGAGTGCATCCTTCATCGGGCCAAGCAGATGAAAGTCAGAAGGTGAGACATCCGGGCTGTAAGGTGGATGAGGAAGAGGAGTCCAGTGAAGTTTTGTGAACTCCTCTCGGATGTGCAGTCTTGTGTGAGCCCTTGCGTTGTAATGGAGAAAGAGAAGTCCGTTTGAAATTTTGTGTCTACGAACTCGCTAAAAATGTTTCTTGAGTTACCTGAGGGCAGGACAGTATAATTCAGAGTTGACCGTTGTAACATGAACAGGGGGGGGGGGGGGGGGGAACTGAGACATCAAACAGGACCCTTCTGAGTCCCAGAAGACCGTCGCCGTGACATTATCGTCTGAGGGTACAGCTTTGAACTTTTTCTTCGGAGGAGAGGTGGTGTGACGCCACTCCATTGATTCTCGTCTTCTTCCCGCTTCGAAGTGATGAACCCACGATTCATCGCCTGTAACGGCCTTCGATAAAAAATGGTCACTATCAACCTTGTAACGAGCAAGCAATTCCGAACAGATGGTCCTCCGTTGGTGTTTATGGTCTTCTGTTAGACGGCGAGGAACACAGTGGGTATAAACCTTTGAGTACCCCAACTGGTGGACGAGAGTGTCAGCACTACCAACAGAGACTTCCAGTTGGGCAGCGAGGTGTTTGATTGTCGTTTGCAGATCACCTCCGACTTTACAGGATACACAGCTGTGTGTGGCCGTCCGGCAACCGGGAGATCGGAAAGGTTTGCGTGACATTGTTGCGATGATGGCAGACGCCTCGCTCAACGACTCACCGTGCTTTTGTTCACTGTTAGGTATCCGTAGACATTCTGGAAGCGCCTATGAATACATTCGAGGCTCTGGTTTTTCCGCCAAAAAGGAACTCAGTGGCAGCTTTCAACGCACCTCCGATACAGACGCCATTTTGAAAGCTACGAGTTGCGCCGCAACCTATCGGGACTTCAGAAAACTATAAGACCAGAAGCGGGAATATTCCACCGTGTCCCACAACAAATTCTGCAGTTTTTCATCCGAAACTGGCCGAGGAAAAAAATGTGATGCATTAGTTACTGAACGTGCCTCGTCGCTTAACACTAATGAGCTCATGGGACAAATATTAACCACTCCCTTAAAAGGGCGCACTGATTGCTTTGATGCGCTGTGGATGGTGTGGAACTGGTACCAGGTGGCCATGCGACTCTTCCTAAAACACTGCTCCTAAAGAGATCCTAACTGACAGGGGTCGGCGGAGAGTGACACGTCTTCTCAGAGGCAGCTGATCTTAAATCTGACAGCTGCTGTCAGCGCATACTGGTCCATCTCAGTTTCTAAGCTAACATAGCGGAGCGAGCTGCATGCAGTGGAGTCGAATGCCTCACATAATGCCAATGTTCACAGTTGAACATAAAGCTTCAAATATTTGCTGAGGCAAAGGACAAAGGATTTGGAAATAAGCCGACCGGAGGCTTGCAGGGTCGACCGGCGATTCACGATTGTGACTTTTTTGAAATGACATAAAGCGTCGAGGGTTCATATGGCCAAATGAGGTATTTAACGAGCGGCGTGTGGAGTTGTAGTTCAAGGGAGGAGGTGGGTTTACACAGTAATGTTTTTCGCACCATGACTTGGGTTCACTGACTGAGGTTACCATGAAGACGAATCCGGATGACATCGAAGCTTTTTGTGACAGCAGCCTTATATAAAATTTTGTCGATAGCCATACCGCATCAAATGGTTCAAATGGCTCTGAGCACTATGGGACTCAACTGCTGAGGTCATTAGTCCCCTAGAACTTAGAACTAGTTAAACCTAACTAACCTAAGGACATCACAAACATCCATGCCCGAGGCAGGATTCGAACCTGCGACCGTAGCGGTCTTGCGGTTCCAGACTGCAGCGCCTTTAACCGCATGGCCACTTCGGCCGGCCATACCGCATCACGACTGAGGTAAAACTCAAGCTTTGGACGATGACCACAATATTATTCGTCAGGAGATGACTGACTGCCCCCTTCATTGAGGCGTTTATGATTTTCTTATTCTACACGTTTTTAATCTGGTCTCACGGAATGTATGCAGTGCAACAGTTCTTGGACAACATGAATTCCATACATCCGAAGATCAGGTTTACTATGGAAGTAGAAACGGAAATTGGATGAATGACTGGGTCATTCTGTGTACAAAAAGTTGACACTTAATAGATACGAGGGTTGGAACCTAAATATTGGGCCAGCCGCGGTGGTCTAGCGGTTCTAGGCGCGCAGTCCGGAACCGCGCGACTGCTACGGTCGCAGGTTCGAATCCTGCCTTGGGCATGGATGTGTGTGATGTCGTTAGGTTTAAGTAGTTCTAAGTTCTAGGGGACTGATGACCACAGATGTTAAGTCCCTTAGTGCCCAAAATCATTTGAACCATTTTGAACCTAAATATTGGCAACTATTTATTCAGAACCGATACAAAAGAGTTACATGTTTGTACCTGTTACTGTCCTTCGGAGTAGTCACCAGCGTTGTGTAGAACCCGTTTCCAGCGACGTGAAATGCGTAGTATACCGTTAGCACGGACTGTTCTGTTGACGGTGGGAATTGAGCCGTCTAAAGTTATGGTGAATCTCGTGTCGACTGTGATGGTGTTATCGTAACGCATTACGTTCTTCCACGGCAGATCGACAATGCACAGTATTACTGTTATTTTTGGAGCATCAAGTGCGACCAGCTTTGCGAAAGAAGCGGCCACACTTTCTGCGCAACCCACCCATCATTTTGCACGACAATGCGCGAGCGCATACAACGCAAGATGTGGCTGCTCTGTTCGCTCGATGGGATTGGAAGTACTGTACCATCCACCATACTCCCCGGGCTTAAGTCGTCGTGGCTTTGATTTGATTCCGAAGACGAAGGAACCACTTCGTGGCATTCCCTTCAGAACTGTTCCAGAAATTCGAAAGGCAGTAGACCGCTCCATTCGCACCATCAACAGAACAGGCTCTGCTAACGGTATACTACGCCTTCCACATCGCTGGCAACGGGTTCTACACAACGCTGGTGACTACTTTGAAGGACAGTAACAGGTACAAACACGTATCTCTTTTGTATCGGTTGTGAATAAATAGTTGCCACTATTTAAGATCAAAACCTCGTATTTATTTAAATGAGCACGGTTATCACTATCCAGCTGAGAATCATTTTGTTCTGAGCACTTTATTATACAGAGCATAGACAATTTCATATGACGATCATCTGGGATCTGAATCAGAACCCCATAAGGGTGTATTCAGGAAAATCAATACAAATCCCATCAAATTAAAGCTGCATTCGCTGACGAGCGTAGGCGCAAACCGATCCAACCAACTCAAGAAGACAACTCACAGCATTCCTTCGATTCAGCGCAGTTTCCTGTAGCAAGATCGGACCCGTATTTGGTAGATATGGTATGAGGTTGGTGCCTAAGTTCTTAGCGTTTTTGTTTTGCATGTTGGTATGCCGGTTGCTTTTGGTTTATTTGTCGATTGTCATTTTTATTTGTAGTTCTCATTTTATCATTTGGAGACAGTGAATGAAGCTGTTTCTGCTGGGAAATGGAGTGCAAGTGGAGAAATCGGAACATTTCCGATTGATTCTTCTGTTCTTCAGTAGTGGGGTTACATCAGCGGAGGCAGCCAGAAGCATGTTCACCGTCTATGGGGATAACGTCATTGGAAAGAACACGGCAAGAAAGTGGTTTTCTTGTTTTAACGACGATCGTTTTTCATTAGTGACGTTCCACGTTCAGGAAGACCTTCGGGATTTGATAATGATCGTTTAAACGCATTAATCCACATATGTCCACGTCGCGTGCTCCAAGACAAAACAAAAAAAAATCTGCGAGTGGCCATATGTCCATCCTGATTGCTCATGAGTTGGCTCGCGAACAACACCCACCGCTCCTATTCTGTGTCGTCACTGGTGACGAGAAATGGTGTCTTTGTGCTAACATTCGCAAAAGAAAGAAAGGGTTGAGCCGAAATATAGCAACAACTCCCCGTCCAAAGACCTGCGCGCATCCGCAAAAGATAATGTTATGCATCTGGTGGAACAGCGACGGTGTGGTGAACTACAAATTGCTTCCCCGAGGTGTAACCATCACTGCTGACATTTACTGTCAACAACTGAACATTTGAGACGTCTTGCAGACGCAGTCGAAGAACAACGAGCAGGGAAACTGCGAGAAGAGATGGAACTCCACGATAACGCCCGTTCGGGTTCTGCTCCACTGACAAAAAACGCTACACTGGAGATGGGTTCGGAAGTCAATCTGCACGCACCTTGTTCACCTAATCTTGCGTCCTCAGATTTTCACTTTTTCCGCTCGCTATCGAGCATGCTTCAAAGAACTTCCGGATGAAAATTTGTGTCGAACATGGCTCGACGGGTTCTTTGCTTCAAAACCACTTGATTTCTCCAATCGCGCAGATTTCTCCAATCGCGTAACTGAAATGTTGCCCCAGCGTTGGCAGACTTTTGTAAACATAGTACAAGAATAAATTATTGATGACTGAAGTCTCTGTTACGTGTATGCATTGTGGGAAAAACGCTACAGTCGCAGGTTCCAATCCTGCCTTGGGCATGGATGTGTGTGATGTCCTCAGGTTAGTTAGGTTTAAGTAGTTCTAAGTTCTAGGGGACTGATGACCTCAGATGTTAAGTCCCATAGTGCTCAGAACCATTTGAACCATTTGTGGGAAAAACGCTACGAATTTATATACCAACCCAATAGAAACGCATTCCTCCCGTTGTGGAAAATTAGTGACTTGCTGCTTTCAGAAAAAAAAAGGTTCAAATGGCTCTCAGCTCTATGGGACTTAACATCTGAGGTCATCAGTCCCCTAGAACTTAGAACTACTTAAACCTAACTAACCTAAGGACGTCACACACATACATGCCCGAGGCAGCATTCGAATCTGCGACCGTAACGGTCTCGCTGTTCCACAATGTAGCTCCTAGAACCGCTCGGTCACCCCGGCCGGCGCTTCCAGAAAAAGATAACCTGGATCTGTGAGCGCCTGAAGTCTACAAGTGCCACGTGAACGGGGCGAACATTACGCGGGGCACCGTAGTCGAGCGCTGCGCTCAACATTGACGGCAGATCTAGAATAGAAACTCCGGAAAGTGGGAAATAGTGGAGCGCAGCCTTTCCCGAGGGCATAAGATTAATACCGAGAATACGAACATCCTCTACTACTCATCGACTTACTGGAATTCTATATTAAAACAAGAGGTAGAAATTCGCAAGTAAATTTACAATTTTATCAGAAATAAACGTTACAATCTCAACGGGGCCTGGAGAAAAGCACTTAAATCGGATCGTCTTCAAAGAAATAAAACACAAAAATATAGTTCTGAAAGGTATCGGTGACTCTGGTGGTGGTCTCTGACCACATTCCGCCACACAATCACGACAAAGTGGGGGAGGGAACATACTGCCTCACTGCTGATTCGTGCATACGTATCCTGCACTCCAGGTGACATCACCTGGCTTATAGAATTTAGAACACTAGGTGACATCGTCCAACCAATGACAAGCTTGAACGCCGTTGTAGAGGGGGTAGACTCTGCTCCCGGCAGATAATCATCCCCTGACGAAGAACATGGTGCTTCTCTTAGAAAGCTCGAATTTCACTCGACTCGGCCGGAACACCGAGGAAATGCTATACATGAACCAGCGTGTTTATTTACACGTTCTAGGCGACCGAATGTCGTCCTGTTTTTCTATACCTTCATGATGAGTATGCTGTAGACACTCACGGCTTTCAAGATGACAACATACTTGTTCACAGAGCTGGATGTATTCGTTCCTAGTTTGACGAACACTCTGGCGCCCTGTCTCACTTCGGCTGTCCCTGTAAATCATCCCATCTTAATCCTATAGGAAATGTCTGGGACTACTTGGAAAATGGGTGAGACTTATCAATCAACATCGCTGTAATTTTGTAGCTCTACATTATCTGATCATCAATGAGCTGCTTATGCTGCATATGACATTATCAAGGGTAGATGCGCTGTTGCATGCTATTTGAGTGGGGTCTGCTACAGACGCCTGTTCTTTTTGTCTGTTATGTTTATATTACAATTACTGTTGTTATTATTACTTACGAATAAATCCATTAGGACTACGAAAAGAGATTTCAGGAGGCTATTTTCCTTCCTTTGTGCCCCTATTTCTTTCGTCCTCTTCCAGTGAGATTCTTTTCTCTCTTCAGACGATGTTGTCCCAGTCTTCTTCGTCGATTTTTACTCTTCATCTATCCATTTGTGAATTCTAGAGTCGAAGTTTACGCAGTTTTGGACATATTCTGGAGTAACTTCTTTCAGTTCCAAACCAGTTTAGATCTCGCCAACCCGTTTCATTGTGTCCGCTTTCACTTTGCTCCTCTTAAACTGCATTTCCTACTGTCATATAAATGCATACATCTATTTTGATTTCCTGATAGCTTCGAAGTTGCTATTGTTCATCTGCAAGTTTTGGGTGCAGAAGTTTTCTTAAGATTTTGTGTTGCTTTTTCTCAGTGTTTTCAATGTCTGTTTTTCTGTTCAAAATTAGTGTTTATGATCTATAAAAGCATTCTGGTTAAATTTCTGTACTTTAATGTCCTAGTTTTATGTGCCTGGAGAAATATTTCGTGCTGTAGACATTTTACGCGGTTTGCACATTTAGGCATATAATTTCGCTTGCTTTCGCTTCAACTCGGACATTTTATGCGGTGTGCAGAATTTGACATCTAATTTCGTTTGATTTCGTTTCAGTACCATTTGTCGAAATGATTTCAAAGAGATATTTAAATTGTGGACCTTGTTTAATTTTGCCGTATTTCGTCCCGGTTAAATGTGGTGCATATTTGGTGCAGGGCAAGTACTCTGTCTTTTCAAAAGATACAAAACGCCGACTTTTTCTGCAGTTTTTTACATTAAAATAATTATAGATGATGCTTTCTCTATATGTCCACTGCAACTGCTACAACCTACTGCTGGCTGGTTCCTGCATCGCAGTCGTTTCCTGTCCAACATCTTTATTGAAAATATAATTATCAGCTATTTCAGTTTCTGTTATTTCTTCTAAGATGATATCCTGGAATCTGTTTGCTGATCTTAGATTGTTGGATATAATTCTACATTGTTATTGGCATACACTCGACTTTCAGTGTGTTGAACAGCGCTCAGATAGTGCTTGTTAGCGTGTGATTGAGATACTCTGCTGTAGTTACTCACAGCCGCAGTTGGCCTCAATACAGCCATGTGCATTGCATGTTTAACGTTGGAGATTTTAATTTGCGAAGTAAAGTTTTTGTATGGAATGAAGCACGAAAACAGTGACGCAGGAAAGACCAGCATTAAAATTACCAGCTTACACGTTACATAATTAATTAGACGTGACGCAGAACAGAGAAACAAACTAAGAGAAAACTTGCCGGCAGATTAAAAATGTGTGCCGGACTGAAATTAGAACTCGAGATATATGCATTTTATGAATAAGTGCTCTATTGACTGAGTAGAGCACTTTTCCTCGAGAGGCGACGGTCCTGTGTTCGAGCCTCAATTCGGCATATAGTTTTAATCTGCAAGGACGCTTCATATCAGCCCACATTTCTCTGCAGAGTGAAAAAATGATTCTGCAAAATATGAGAGTTTAGATCCGATGCAGTAATTATGCGATCAGAATACATGGAAGTGGATAATTATGTAGACGGAAAAGAAATTTACTATAGAATTTATCCAGTTAGAAATGAAAACACAAATGGAAAACCCAGAGCGCAAGGTAAATATAATTTCGCATGAAAACGTTCTTCGACAAAAAGAATTTTTCATTGTGGAACGAGTCCTTTGAAATTCATAGTTGATTTTTGATCTTTCATATACGCATTGATAGACCACAAATAGTTATAAATACACTGGACAAGAACAAGGTATCACTTTTTCTAAATTCCGTAATTGTTTCCCATTGCGATACATAAGACTGAAATACCTACATCTTCATCTACATCTACATACAGACCGTACAGCGCGTGGCGGAGGGTACCCTGTACCACAACTAGTCGTTTCCTTTCCTGTTCCACCCGCAGAGTGAGGGAAAAGCGACTACCTATATGCCTCCACATGAACCCTAATTTCTCGCATCTTATCTTCGTGGTCCCTTCGCGAAATACGTGTTGGCCGCATTATCATCGCTCTGCAGTCAGCTCCTCAGTAGTGTTCTTCGAAATGGGCGCCTTCTTCCCTCCAGGGATTTCCACTTGAGCTCCAGAAGCATATTCATTCGTAACACTTGCATGCTGGTCGATCTTATCGGTAACAAATCTAGCAGCTCGTCTCTCAATTGCTTCGAAGTCTTCTTTCAGTCCGACCTGGTGCGGATCCCAAACACTCGACCATCACTCAAGAATGGGTCGCATTAGCATCCTATATGCGGTTTCCTTTACAGGTGAACCACACTTTCCTATAAATCTCCCAATAAACAGAAGTCGACCATTCACCTTCCCTACCACAGTCCTCAAATGCTTGTTCCATTTTGTATTGCTTCGCAATTTTATGCTCAGATATTTAAACGGCATGACTGTGTTAGGTAGGACACTACTAATGCTGTATCCGAACATTAAGGATTTGTTTTTCCTACTCATCCGAATTAACTTACATTTTTCTACATTAAGAGCCAGCTGCCATTCATCACACCAACTAGAAATTTTGTCCAGGTCATCTTGTATCTACCAACAGTCACTTATCTTCGACACCTTGCTGTACACCACGGCATCATCAGCGAACAACAGCAGATTGCTGCTCACCCTGTCTGTCATATCATTTGTGTACACAGAAAATAGCAACGGTCCTATCGCACTTCCCTGGGGCGCTCCTGATGTTACCCCCCGTCTACGATGAACACTTGCCGTCGAGGACAACGTACTGGGTTCTATTACTTACGAAGTCTTCGCGTCAGTCACATATCTGGGGGCCCGTTCCGTAGCCACGTACTTTCCTTAACTGTTTTCAGTGGAGTGCCGTGTCGAAAGTTTTTCGGAAATCTAGAAATAAGGAATCAGCCATTTGCCCTTTATCCGTAACTCGCAATATATCACGTGAGAAAAGAGCAAGC
Organism: Schistocerca nitens; assembly: GCF_023898315.1. NCBI lineage: Eukaryota > Metazoa > Arthropoda > Insecta > Orthoptera > Acrididae > Schistocerca > Schistocerca nitens. The sequence continues at coordinate 580,516,364 of NC_064614.1, read as the reverse complement.
TGGGTTTCGCACGAGCGATGCTTTCTTAAGCCTTGCTGATTCGTGGTCATGAGTTTTTCGAACTCAGAATCTGCTCTAGAATTCTGCAGCAAACCGATGTTATGGATACTGATCTCTAATTTTGCGGCTCCGTTCTTTTGCCCTTCTTATATACAGGAGTCACCTGTGCTTTTTTCCAGTCACTCGACACTTTGCGCTGGTCGAGAGATTCGCGATAAACGCAAACTAAGTAAGGGACCAATTACGTCAAGTATTCTTTGTAAAACCCAATTTAGATTCCATCTGGATCTGGCTTCTTATTTGCTTTCAACTGTTTCAGATGTTTCTCTACACCAGGGTGCTTATTACTCCGTCGTCCATATGGGACTCTGTGCGATGGTCAAACGACGATACGTTTGAACAATTTTTTAATCGTGGGATATAGAACTTCGGCCTTCCTTTTGCTATGTCCTACTTCCAAACCATACTAGTCAAAGAGCGACTGAATGGAAGCCTTAGGCCCGCTCGGCGATTTTACGTAGGACCAGAATTTTTTCGGTTTCTCCACCAGATCTTTACTCAAGGTATGACGCTGGTAGCTGTTGTATGCTTTACGCATAGATCTTTTCACAGAAGCACGAATTTCTTCTAATCTTTTCCTGTCGTCATTTGCGCGTTCTCTTTTGTATCGAGAGTGTAACACCCTTTGCTTCCTCGGCATTTTACGAAATTAGTTATTAAGCCACGGTGGGTCTATATCGTCCTTAATCGACTTACTAGGCACATGCTTGTCCAGAACACGATTTCCAGTTTGTTTAAACTTTGCTCATAATTCCTCTATGGCCATCATTCTGGAACTAAATGATTGCAGTTCATTGTCTAAGTGAGATGCTAACAACTGCTTATCTGTTCTTTCTAGAAGAAACGCGCTCCTAGCCTTCTTGACTGATTTATTAACTTTTGTAACCATAGTCGCTATGACATCATGATCACTCAATCTCGTCTCTATAATAACGCCATCGATAAGGTCCGACCTGTTTGTAGCTGCAAGGTGCAAGGTACTTCCATTGCATGTTAGCTGCCGAACTAGCTGCTGAAGACAGTTTTCGGAAAACGTGTTCAAAAATACTTCACAAGACTGTCTGTCTGTACCCCCCTGCAATGAATCCATAGACGTCCCAGTCTATACTTGGGAGATCCAATTTACCATCAACTAGTATTGCATAATCTAGGTATTTATACGCAACTGACTGTAGACTTCCTTTGAACGTCTCTAGAGCTGTCGCAGCGGAATCGAGGTGCCGGCCGCTGTGACCAAGCGGTTCTAGGAGCTTGAGTCCGGAACCGCGCTACTGCTACGGTAGCAGGTTCGATGTTCGAATCCTGCCTCGGGCATGGATGTGTGTGATGTCCTTAGGTTAGGTAGGTTTAAGTAGTTCTAAGTCTAGGGGACTGATGACCACAGATGTTAAGGCCCGTAGTGCTTAGAGCCATTTGAACAATTTTTTGGAATCGGTTGGTCGGCAAAAACATACAGCTATTAAATTGCTTTCACCTAGAACTGTTATGCGCGACCAGATAACTTCACTATCACACTCAATTTCCAAACAGACTATTTTTGTCGACTGTAATGAACACTCCCCATCCTACGGTGTCTAATCTGTCTTTTCGCTAAACGTTCGAAGACTAGCTAAATATCTCAGAGCTTTTTACTTCGGGTTTCAGTCAGCTCTCAGTCCCAAGAATAATTTGAGGTTGAGAACATTCCTGGAGGGCAGTAAATTCGGGAATTTTGTAACGAAAACACCGACAGTTTTCTGGAAATTTTTACACTCGACTTGTCTTTACTCTGAACGCGGTCTGATTTCCCTATATGCGTATCGGCTGGGGAGTGTTCAAGAGAGTATCTCAGACTACCGCTTAGTCTAAAAGCCCCCAAGGTGGCTAGAACCTTACTCTGTAACAGTGCAAAAGGGAGGTGCCCTACGACATCACCCTCGGGCTCGGCCTTGCTTCGAACAGTAATGTGTCGATACGTGCGAAAAAAATGTCACAACTCAGAAGTTCATGTGAGGTGTAAGGCAGGTTAATGATGTCACATTAGCACCAAATTTCATCAAAATTCTGCCAAACGCCGTCGATGTCGTCTCACGCGGTGGGAAGATCGTTACATCCCTCCTTACCCACATTTCACGTCTTCTTTTGACGTATATGGGTGGCCGAGGAAAACGTTTCATCCACACCGGCGGTCAGAATCGACAAGAACAGGCCTGAGAACATGGCATAAAGGGAATCAGTGAAACCACCCTTCGTTTGGGGCGTTGATTTCCATATATTTTGCTTCCGAAAACGACAGTTCGTAATGTTCTTGACAAAGTTCGAAACTGCTGACACCCTCTGGACGATTCAGTCCTACACTAAAAACATCGTGGAGCTACAACCATATTTAACGAGATCTGACCGTTTTGGAGTGTAGTGCGACCGGAATTTTTGCCCTGGTATACATGGTGGAACCTCTAGGGACCGCTCAAAATCATTCTACTTAATTTGAACGTGATCTGTAGCAGCAAATGGTGTTTATGCTTTTTCAACCCTTCTATTTCACGCCCTCTCGTGGCGAGAACGGAGGGTTGCAACATTGACATGTGTGTGAATAAAACGGCAAAGAATCTCTCTAAGACGCGGCTGAGTAGTGCCTCGCGGCTGCTCTAGTGCCTGAAGGCAGGCAACCCTTTCGACACTCCGTAGGTGGCGTCATTAACCCACCTCACACATCACATGAAATTCTGAGCTGTGGCCGTTTTTATTTATTTATTTATTTACTTATTTATTTACTTAATGTGTCGACACCTCGCTGTTTGAAGTGTTGTTGAGCCCGAGTGTGACGTCGCAAGGTACCACGCTTTTGCACCGTTACAGAGCAAGGTTGCAGGATTCTTTGAACTAAATTTCAAACTTAAGCGTCGGAACAGCCGACAGTTACGGAGCTTCAAAAAAAGGGGTACTTTTTTGTGCAGTGTGTATGATTTGTTAAACAGGATTTCTGAATGGTAAAAGGGAAAAGCTGAGAACAGAATCAACATCAGTAATCTTGTTTATGAGCTAAAAAAATAGTTTTTCTTACGAAATACATTATATCGGCGTAAGTATGGTTTTAAAGGAACACGGAGAGTGTCATCGACATTTCTGGATCAGGTAGCTATTTTTTAAGTTGGGGGATCCCCTTAACGATTTTTTTGTATTCTACAACTTCAGCAAATGCGTTCGCAAAGGCTGCACAGACGAATATTGCTGCAGTTTCGCTGAGAAACGTCTGCCTATATGTGCATTCACTTTTCTCGTTTTTAAAATAGGTCACTAATTTGTAAAATTCCACTTCAGTTATTCCTCTATAGTAATGTCAGATGAAAGTATCATATTTTCTGAATTTCAAACTGCTGTGGTATTCATTAAAATGGTAGGTGAGTAGACCCTATCTGTGGATTAAATTACTGGAAGCGTATAGCAACAAGTCCCCTTCTGGAATATTACTTCTCTTAATCTGGCTTTAACAAGTTATATCGCTTCATTGTGCCATCCAGTTACGTTCAGATACGCTGTGAATTCGGTGTGCTCAATTTCCATACGTATAAAATAGAAAAGTGTATACTCTCTAAACTGTGAAAAAGCAACAAGTACAAAAAATTATTTCAAAACTAATGCAAAAACTAAGAGGCGGAAGCGTTAGTGAAAATAATTAGAAAACATTTAACTATCAGTTCACTGACAAACTGCAAAGAATATTTTGTAAGTACAGTACGTCTATTCTACTCAAGGCTGACAAACGAATATGAAACTAGTAATATAACTGATGAACTGATCATAATGCACTGAAACAGATCAGAGTGCAACAGAAAAATGAATGAAAAGATGTATTGCTCATGGGTGTATTACATGTGCCTAATATTCCCTGAAGGCAGTCGTGTAGGATGTTGTGATTAACACACACACAACTCTACAGACAGAAAACATCGATCCGAGCACCGCAGCGCTAAGATCCGCTCAGTGTGCATAAATTGATAAGATGTGACGGTTATGGATCCCAAAGGCAATTCAGTTACTCCGGTTAATATAAGCACATCGGACATAAAATCAGTCAGTCACAGGAGACATTGCGCTAATACCGTCCAACACCACCTCTAGCCTTGATAATGGTCTCAATTCGGATAAGAAGAGAGATTACAAGTTTCTTCAGGAATGCCATAGCCTCATGAAACCTCTCATTGATGTATATATTCTGCAGAACTAACAAATTTTAGGGATGTTGATTGACCCGTCTCACTGCTGTTTCAAAGGGTTCCAGTTATTTTATTTGGCATTAAGATCGGATGATTAGGTGCAGTAAGTTGCATGAATGTTCATCAGTCTAGGAACTTATTGGTATAGCACTGTTACTGCAGTTGCTGTCCTCCTGGAAGGCGGAAGTGTGCATGGTGTAACATCACACGAATGAGGTTAGGTGGATTTGATTGTGTGCCTGAACGCTATCCTGCGGCCCCAGGGTCCAAAGTGGTTGGCGTGGCCCATCTAGCCGAACTTAACAGTAATGGTCAGCTCAGGTACAAAGACAAGTGACTTGGCGAGAAATAGGTAAAATCCAGTACAGGGAATTTGGACGGCAGTTGCTCAGTAGATGCACCAGAAAAGGCGGAGTTTAAGGCAGTCTGTTATATGGGTACTTACAGCTCTTAGGAATTCTGTAATAAATCACAGTTAAATAAGAAAACAAATCTGAATACATCCGTGATCTCAGAAAAATGTGGCGCATCCATTGTGAAACAATAATACAGGTATTGTCAATATCTTAAAATCTATAACAGTTAATAATTTACACTAAGTAAATAGTTAGCAATGAACTTCAGAGTGAACAATTTTTAAACGCTTCATGCGCTTTCAGTAAATGATACCTCAGACGATAGCATTCCACTATCCCTTTCATACCTGAAAGCCATTCATCCGTATCTAATTTATTTATTGGTTTATTGTGTACTTACATCTCTTTCACTGTGCAAATTTCTGTCAAAACATCGCCTCCTTCACAATAAAACAGCAAGTGAATGCAACTTGAATATCTCATACCTTGTCATACTTGTTCAGTTATTTAAAGAAGTTGTTACTATTTTGCCAATCACTTTATTTAAATGTTGATTGAAACTGATATTAAAAACCATGGCAATTTGAAAATGGTCAGTTGCATGTGTTAACTGACATCACCATTTAAATGGGTGCCAAAAGACGCTTCTCTCAAGCATACATAAATAATTATTTAAGCAATATTTAATGGCAATTTGTTGTCGTTTAATGTGACTGCACTTGTGTAAGAATGATGGGTTATTTATTCGTGGACAAACTATTATTTATATTTATTGTAAGTGGCCTGATTGTGGCAGAATGTTTATAACATTTCTTTATTTTAAATATGGCTGTGATGCATTAGTGTAGCGCAGAAAGTGGTCAATTTGAGTGAAAATCATCTCACTAGAACGTAAGAACGATATATTTCTGGTGAGGATGGCCTTAAGCCAATGAAAGGTAAAGAGGGGTTGTACACTATTGGTATCAAGTGAAGACACACACCTTTTGAATGATGTGATAAAGAGAGCGTTTCTGGGCTCTCTGAGTTGAGATCTGGTGGAAGCGCAGACTTATGTGCGGTAATATCGATTATTTGATTGTGTGGGTGATTGATCCTGAATGGTGGTCCGCTTGCATTAGGGAATTGAGACTAGACAGAGAATAAGTTCGGACTCATTATCTCTCTTGTCATGATGAACAATGAATTATTTTGAGCTGGCGGATATTTCGTGTACTGTGATCAACGAAATGGAATTAGATTATCGCGCAGCTCTCATTATAATGTAGCCTGGGAATTTTGCTACTATTCTCGTAATGCTCTCAACGCAACTATGTTGCATTATATAAGGTTACTTTTCTGTCGGTGTTACAGCTGGTTATCCTAGGACCACTTCTCATTTGTTTAAAAATAGTTTCTTTAATAAACATTAAATAATGTAATTGTCTGCTTTTATCTACATCAATAATAGACTTTAGAATAGAACACTTTTTATAAATTATTCATTTATCTTTTATTTAATTATGACGATTATTTTGTTGCTTTGCAGTTATTGCCCATGCATAGACTATTTGACTGCTGGATCACAGCTGGAGGTTATTATTTGCAGCGAGTTAGCTGCTAGGTATGAAAGCAGAGTGCGGCTCGACCCTACGTGTTTATTGAGCTATTATTGTAAACAGAGCTGTTTATAGTGCAGTTACCTAAGGTGCGTACAACATCAGATAATGTCGTAATTGGTTTGCTCGTATGGGATGCTGGTTAGAGAGAATCAGCTACCCACAGAATATCCTCTAGGTAATGTCACAACAGCGTAATCGCCAAGATACAGAAATAATGACATTACTTGGTCACCGAGAATTTTGAAATAAACATCCTTGTTCATATTCATCTTAACGTAAACGAGTGGACACAAGTCATGGTACAAAAAACACATCCAAAACATCGCAATATTACCTATGGTCTCAAATACGCTCTCCGCACACTGTGTGTTAAGCACCTCATTGGGCCGCGGTGCCTTACACTTGATCGTGCCTCCATCATAAATTTCGACTAGGAATCGTGAATGCAAGACAACAGAAATTAGGACGGCAGTCGTACTACAGTCACTTTCCCCGTATTCCATTAGAGAGTAGTACAGGAAAGGGAGAGACTCAAAGTGGTCTAAATCACCCTCCGTTATGCACTTCTCAGTAACTTGGAAAATATACTGCTGTATGTCGTAAGAGTTCTTGGTTATTGTGCTGAGTCTCATAAGAAAAAACAGTGAGACAGGATGTCGCGGCTTTTGAATTCATCGAAATCGTATTTGAAACATGTTCATCATATCCAAAAGGTTACTTGAGAAGAGGGAAAGACCTAATAAAATCTTATTAACTGGTGCATGCTCATTGAATAATTGTTTGTAAAACATTTGTACGTAACTCCATGCACTACATAACATTGAGAATCACTTAGCACCATAAGCAGTCTTTGTCTAACCAGTATTAAACACAAATTCATCTCAATCTTACTAGGCAGATGTGCTAGCCATTACGCCTCTGTAGCAGTACAGATAACACAGCTGCACGGAATACTCTAGTCCAGTGCCCACCCTAATTGATGATTTAAGAAGGGGAGAATAGGCTGAAGGTGTGAACTGAAGTTTGTGTCAGAGACAAATTTATCTTTTTGCCTGATGACTCTCATCAGTTATTTCTGTCTTATCTCGCTGTTAATAAACATAAATCACTTCAGAAAATCACATAAAATATCTGTTACGTTCATTCTCCTATCATAATACCGAGAGAGATGGTAAACGTTTTAGATAAGTATTCAGAGAGAACGTGGCAAAATTCTCTTCTTTTTTTCATTCTACCTTAGATAACCCTTGGCCTGCCAGAATCAAGTCAGGTGAGAATGCCACGCCAAATTTTCTCAAGGGCTATTCTTTTCAATATGAGCTTATACTTCACCTGTAACGGTTTCTACAACAACAGGACGCTAGGCCTTGTCCTTCTGTCCAGGTGACAACCGCAGATGTGGCTCTCATATCGCTAGGCATTTTGCGGCAGTTTTGAGCTCTTCCCAGTATCACCGTGCTTTCCTCCATCGGGAACGAGCGGAGGAGGCTCGGGCGATACCCTTCTCTTCTCAGAATCGTGAGTGCTACAATGCTGCCTTTACTATGGGCGTGTACAGCATGCTCTTAGTTCATCCCGATCCTCCGCCTCAGGGCCAGATGCTGTCTACAACCAAATGTCGCAGACCTTTGTCTTGCGGACAAGAACTTTCTGCTTAATACGTACAACCGCATCTGGGCAGAGGGCACATTTCCTGGACGTTGGCGTGAATCCATCGTCATACCCATACCTAAGCCCGGTAAGGACAAAAATCTTCCTTCTAGCTAACGCTCCATCTCTCTCACTAGCTGTGTTTGCAAGGTGATGGAACGTAAGATTCATGCGCGGCTGATATGGTGTCTCGAGTTTCGCAATTTACTGACTGCACAGTGTGGATTTCGAGCGCGGCGTTGTGCAGTGGCCGCCCCGTCACTTTGCCATCTATTGCAGTTCTCAACTGACCTGTCTCATTGAGTGGCGACTTCAGCGATGTCTTGATCGCCTTTACTCCTGGAGCATCGACAATGGCTTTCGTTTTTCCACTGACAAAACCGTCTGTATGATTTTCTGGCCGGCTGTACACGGTCCCTTAATGTCCTATGTGTCCTCAATGGTACTTCCTGGGGTGCAGATTGAACCACCCTCCTCCATTTGTACCGGTCCCTGTCCGTTCGACACTCGACTAGGGGTACTTTGTTTATGCACGTCCGTCCCTCTTATGCCGTCCCAACACTATCCGCCATTGTGGCACCGTTTACCCTATCCGGGTGGAGAGTATGTATGCTGAAGCTGCTGAACTACCACTGTCCTCCCGCCGTGACTTTGTCCTCAGCAGGTATGCATGCCTTTTGTCTGACACACGTGGTCACCCATCCAATGCCTCCTTCTTCGATGATTCCTTTGATCGCCAGCATGGGGAACGTCTCTCTTCTCTGTTACCTTCTGGTGTCCGCTTTCAGCACTTGCTTCGGCAGCTTAATTTCAGACTACCTAAAACTTTCCCGGTGGGTGTCAACCCTCCACCACTTTGACTTCGTGAAGCGGCCCGTGTTAACCTTAGCCTTCATTAGCTTCCTAAGGACACTACGTCGCGATACTACCTTTGTGTATACTGGTGGCTCTCGGACTGACCGTGGTGTCGGGTGTCTTCGTCATTGGCGCCGACGTCTTTCGATATCGGCTTCCGGCACATTGCTCCGTATTTACGGCCGAGCTCTTCGCCCTGTATCAGACCACGGTGCACATCCGGCGACAAAGACTTTCAATTGTTTTCTCTGCTCAGACTCACTCAGCACCTTTCAAAGCCTATGTGCGCTGTACACCGGCTATCCCTTAGTGCAACGGGTCCAGGAAAACTGTCACTTGCTCACTCTTGGTGGAGCCAGTGGGAAGTTTATGTGGGTTCCTGGCCATGTCTGTCTGCCAGGAAACGAAACTGCTGACGCTGCTGCCAAGGCTGCAGTCCTCGTACCTCAGCCCACTAGTTCCTATATTCCCTCCAATGAGATCTGTGTTGCCATCTGTCAGGGGGCGGTGTCCCTTTGGCGTACCCATTGGTCCTCCCGTCATGCGAACAAGCTCCGGCTTATTAAGCCTCTCCCAGCGGCTTGGACGACCTCCTCTCGGCCCTCCCGGTGGGAGGAGTTCATTTTAACTCGGCTGCGTATTGGGCACTGCATTTTCAGCCATCGTCATTTGATAAGTGGCGCTCCCCCACCACTTTGTACACATTGCGTCCAAGTTTTAACTGTCCGTCACTTCGTGACGGAATGCCCGTTATTTAACCGTTTACCTTCCCACTTGGATTTGACGTCTAAGTTACCGGCCGTTTTAGCGAATGACGCGCGGGCTGTCGACCGCGTTTTACTTTTTGTCCGTCAAAGAAATACGGCGAAGGCCATTTAATTTTTGGTTTTGGACCTCCGTTTCTGTATGGTGCCTTTTGTAGCCCTTTCCCCACTTTCTTGTTTTTAGTTGTCGTCTCTTATGTCAATTGGGATTGACGTATAGTCTTTTATTAACTTCTCTGTGTTTTCGTGTTCTATAGTTTTGACTTGGGCACGTATGACCTCAGTTGTTTTTGCGCTCTAAAACAAAACAAAACAAACCAATATCGCTAGGGTGGATGCGAATCGGCAGAGTTTGTTCTTCTTGCTTGAAAATTGTGCAAATTGCTTAATGCTGGGCTCACTGTCACCGTACATTGGCCTATGGTCGCTGGGGAGTACACTGTCTTATGGAAAGTTTCGGACATCCATATGTAATGCGGAATTGACCATTAGACGACACGAGAGACGGGCCCAGCAGTGTAAAAAAAAAATGGTTCAAATGGCTCTGAGCACTATGGGACTCAACTGCTGTGGTCATAAGTCCCCTAGAACTTAGAACTACCTAAACCTAACTAACCTAAGGACAGCACACCACACCCAGCCATCACGAGGCAGAGAAAATCCCTGACCCCGCCGGGAATCGAACCCGGGAACCCGGGCGTGGGAAGCGAGAACGCTACCGCACGACCACGAGAGCAGTGTAAAAGGATGCGGGGACTAACACCAACAAAGTAACAGGGGCCTTCGATCGTCTATGACACTACGGAATGCTGGGTCCCCGACGGACTCATACGTCTCATACACACATACCTCACAAACTGATGCTTCCACGCTGACGTTCAGGGCAAACAGTCAACACAACACCGTATACAAGCGGGAGTATCCCAAGGCAGCATCCTGGGGCCACTCTTGTTTAACTTGTACATCAGTGACTTTCCAGCTACACAAAATATGACGGTAACCGTCCACGCGGATGACACGGCAATCCTAGGTCAAGATTGGAAACCTTCAAACATTAATTAACTATTATAGACAACACTGGAACTTCTGAGACTTGAATTTGGATGGACCAGAACTTACCTATGGGAACTACATTGAATACGTAACCAACTGAGCAAACGCGAGTTTCAAACAGTTTTACCCCATGCTCAACAGGCAAGGTACTCTGAAGAGGAGGGTGTCGAGGTCCATGTACGCTACACTAATTAGACCACTGATGACGTATGCAGCTCCAGTTTGGGGACACGCAGCTTTAACATGCCTGCGCCGCCTGCAGTTCATACAGAACGAAGTGCTACGCATCATAATAAACGCTCCATCATCCACACGCACAGCGGACCTTCAGAGAGAATACCGCCTTGCGACTCTGACAGAGGTATTCAAAAAACTTTCCACACGTCTGTACAAGAAAACGAGACACTCGAACAACCCTTTAATCCATAACCTGGGTAAATACGATCACAATCGTAGGTAGGAACACAACTGCCCGAAAACACTACTACTTAGCGTCAATTAACCACTTGTAGATAACACCCACACACAAACGTGACAAATACTGGTGAACCCCTGAAGCACAGCAAAATTATCTTGCACCGCCAGGTATAAACAACAGACCAACTACCAACGCAGGGAAGCCCTATTGCACAGTAAACGGAAAGAAATCCAACCAAAACGCTTACACAGTTATCGATTTATGACCACCAAACCCTTACACAGCGATCGATTTATGACCAATCGACCACTTACATAACAGTCTTGGCATGTTATACGTTGGTACAGACGTTGCAGCTGGTCCAGGAGACTTCGCAGGTCCCCAGCGCAGCAGTACCCCTCCTCGAACGGACTGACGCTCTTTATGACGACCTAAGCTATGATGACAGTACTGAGCATTGCACGATACCCAAAACTAGCAACCACGTCACCCTTACATGATCTGTCGCTGATAGCAAGTAACCGATACGGCTCTTACTACCCGGCCAGACTATCGCGGAAGTTTTTCTCCCTTGACACTTTTTTCCTCTGCCCTTGGAACGACTAATCTTCGTTCGCTTTTCGTCCACTATCTGTCTCTTCGATGCGAGCGTCTTAGTGGGTAATCCTACCCAGACGCACGCATAACATCACGGCCCCACATCCCGTGAAGTCTTCGATTACACTCATGTTCATAAATTAAGGATAATTGCAGAATGTGGTGCCACACAACGTGGCACTACACAAAACTGGTACTTATAACTTAAGCGCATAGGGAACACACATGACACAGATCTGTAAGTCCACGGTATTGGTGACAAGTTGAGAAACCGTCCCGAAACACATGTGCTACAAAACGTCACTGTTTCCTGCGCATATACCCCGATATCAATATGAGATATGATCACCATGCACACGTACACAGGTCGAACAACGGGTTGGCATACTCTGGATCAGGTGGTCGAGCAGCGACTGGGGTATAGCCTCCCATCCTTGCACCAATGCCTATCGGAGCTCCTGTGAACTGTCCTAGGGGTTTGAAGACGTACAGCGATACGTCGACCGAGAGCATCCCAGACGTGCTCGATGGGGTTTAGGTCTGGAGAACACGCAAGCCACTCCATTCGCCTGATATCTTCTGTTTCAAGGTACTCCTCCACAATGGTAGCTGGGTGGGGCCGTGCGTTATCATCCATCAGGAGGAAGGTGGGACCCACTGCACCCCTGAATAGGCGGGGATACTGCTGCAAAATGACGTCCCGATACACCTGACCTGTTACAGTTTCTCTGTCAAAGACATGTAGGGGTGCACATGGACCAATCATAATCCCACCCCACACCATCAAACCACGACCACCATACAGGTCCCTTTCAAGGACATTAAGGGGTTGGTATCTTCCTGGTTCACGTAAGATGAAAATCTGGTGATAATCACTGTTCAGACTATACGTGGTCTCGTCCGTGATCATAACATGGGACCACTGTTCCAATGACCATGTAGTGTGTTCTTGACACCAGGCTTTACGGGCTCTCCTGTGACCAGGTGTCAGTGGAATGCACCTTGCAGGTCTCTGGGCGAATAAACCATGTCTGTTCAGTCGTCTGTAGACTGTGTGCCTGGAGACAACTGTTCCAGTGGCTGCGGTAAGGTCCTGAGCAAGGCTACCTGCAGTACTCCGTGGTCGTCTACGGGCACTGCTGGTGAGATATCGGTCTTCTTGTGATGTTGTACATTGTGGACGCCCCGTACTGAAGAGTCTGGACACGTTTCCTGTCTGCTGGACTCGTTGCCATAATCTTGAGATCACACTTTATGGCACACAGGGTGCCCTTGCTACGACCTGCTGTGTGTGACCAGCCTCCAGTCTACCTTGTATTCTAGCTCTCATGACGTCGTCAATATGTGTTCTTTGAGCCACTTTCAACACACAGTCACCATTAGCACGTCTGAAAATGTCTGCACACTTACTCGTTGCACCGTACTCTGACATGCACCAACTCACCTTATGAAACGCACCCTTAGAACAATTATACATGACTGTGCTTAAACTGACACACAATATTTTTAGCGCAACTCAATCTGACTTTCAAAAATCCCTACAAAAAATGGCCCTGACTAACATTAACCTATACGTTTCACAAATCGCTTACCTCACAAAAATCTTGGTTACTCGAACTACTGCAATACAGCGAGCGCCACTACTGCCAGCAAAATAAAAGAATCAAACTACGGATGGCACTAACTACTGATAGGCATAGTTAGCAAATGAAAGATTTTAATAGAGAACAAACAATGTATTTACCTTAATAGTCATCATAATATATATAGCAGTTCATGACATCCGGTCTTACAAATTTCAAAACTCCGCCATTTCTCTCCCGACATCCACCACTGCTGGCGGCTCACCTCCAACTGCCCAACGCTACGCGCTGTTCACATCCAGCTGTCCAACGCTACAATGGCGAGTATTACAACAATGGAAAGCAGCCACAGACTGCACACAGCACAGCCAGTGATTTTCATACAGAGCGCTACGTGGCGTTACCAATAAGAAAACCTAAACAGCCTACTTACAACCTCTGCGTATGTGGACTGCTGCCAGAGCCACCGTGCGACGACCGCAGGTCAAATGCACCGCATGGTCATACCCTGAAGTGATTTAAACCCGCAAACCGCCCACCAGAGCGTTGTTTCACCATGTGTCAGCATTATCCTTAATTTATGAGCATGAGTCTAGTAACTAACAAATACGAAGGTGACAGTAGATCTTTTGCGATGGGCACCACGTCGGTGTGGGCGTAGAGGGGCTCAACCCTACTAGAAAATCGTGCTGTCAGGAGAGAAGCAATACCACAATACATCAGTTAGGAGAACTCGTTGATTTCGAACGTGGACTAGTCATTGACTCTCATATAGGTGACAGATCCATCAGTGACATTTCAATCTTTCTGAGGCTACGCAAGATGACTGTTGGCGATGTGGTCTTGAAGTGGAAACACGAGAGAATAACTACAGCTAAATCAACTCCAGGCAGATCTCATGTACTGACGCAAAAGAACCGTCGAACATTGCGGAGGTTGGTTGTAAAAAATCGCATAATACCAACGGAAAGAATCGGTCGTGCGTTCCAAAGTGTTACCAGAAGTACAGCTAGCACAATTTCTGTGCGTAAGGAGTTAAAATGAACAGGGTATAATGATTGAGCAGCTCCCCACAATCACCCATTTCTGTAGTCAATACTAAAGCGACGCTTGAGTTGACGTAAAGGGCGACGGCACTGGACATTGAAAACGAGTGATTTGGAGCGATGAATCAAGCGATATTCCGTGGTGTGCCCATGGAAACGTCTTGGTTAGGTGAATGTCTGGGGAACGCTACCTGCCATCGTGTGCAACAGTGAAGTAGTGAAGTACGGAGGAGGTGGTGTTGTGGTGTGGGGATGTTTTCCGTGTTTAACGTACGGTGTGGTTCCCTTATTGCGCTTAAGGAAACGTTAAATACGAAAGGATATGAACACATTTCACAACCTTGTGTACTGCGCACAGTGAAGGAACAGTTCGGAGACGATGAATGTTTGTCTGAGCATGACAGTGCCCTCTGTCGTAAAGCAGCATCTGTGAGGCAATCGTTTGTGGGTAACAACTTTTCTGAAATGGACTGGTTTGGTGATAGTCCAGATCTGAACCCAGTGGAGCGACTTTGGGATGTGTTAGAGTATTATAACGTCGACTTCCCTCCGAACAGCAGCGTTTATCACCACCTCCTCTGGCTTCAGTTCTTGAGGAAGAATGGGCTTCCATTCCTTCACAGACACTCAGATTGCTCTTTGGATGTGTTGATCAAACTATGCAAGTTACCGAATGATACGCCACCGACGTGAATGTCAGTGTCTACATTTCCACTACTATTGAAAATCGAGCGATGGGAACTTTCACTGACGCTACCAATGTACCTGGATAGTGATCAAAAGTTTCAGAAAGCAGGAAATAGAAAATTATAAAAATGCACAGAGTGACTGAAATGGATTCAGGCTTTATATAATGCTAAAGGAATTCAAGAAAATGAGGTTAATTCGATCTGTGTACCGGATTAATGGTTGTTAGTCTGGCACATCTACATGTGGTTATGTGGTTGGGGATTGAGCAGTTTTTTCGCATCTAGGGGGGAAACGCTCTGGGGTTTTCCCAGTCCATCTCAGACTCAACCAAATAAACAGAAAATTAACATAGGCCATTTAATTGCTGCAAAAGAAAATTTAACATTATTTCTCCAGTTCGGAGGAAATGTTGCGCCCAGTGTGTTCTCAGTACTACAACATCCAACTGTTGCACTGATTCATTAAAACTTAGGAATGGCTCGGATTTTTAACTGTTGCGAACAAAGAGTTTGCGAAGTTTGACACGTTTGTCCCGTATGCGACTTTTATACCACGACACTTGGTGCGTATTACTTTACGATGATGCTGCTGCCTCTCTCAAGGTTCATTAATTTCGGGACATATATTCCAGTGACTGATAATTTAAGGAGACGGATAATGACGGATTCTATTCAGACCATTTATTTTTAGCATATCACGAACTTGACTGTTTATTACTGAAACACCAGTAGTAGTAAACACTTTTACATATGCATAGTTTAGCAATATTCCGCATGCCACCATACAACATCGATCTTTATACAGCGAAAGTCTAAAGTGAACAAACGCGACGCGGATAATCATATTCCAAACGAATTAGAAATTTCACCTGAACAGTGCCGGCCCACGTATCGTCTCAACCCAATAGCTAGGCTCGGACCCTCAGACTGTACCCCGGTAGGCAGCCACGCTACATGCTAGCGCCCAGCAACAACAATCAGACACTGTTCAAAACATATAAGTGGGCAACTATTCCTTTGGATTTCTGCCTCAGCTAAATAAGGGGTAGCTGCAACATAGTCACCGCGATGAGGCTGATCGATAATTTACTCTCGAATGTTACACATAATGACAAATATCTCGACATATGACGCTCTAGAATCCTCACAACTTCCCTCAGTTCTTGTTTCTACGACGATGTCAGTACTTTCGCAGATGAATTATCTATTGGAAAACCCAGATTTTTGTACAGTAGAGGCTCTGTGGCGTCCGTAATTTTCTCTAGAGGGACAGAAGGGACAGCAGCATTGTCACTTTCTACGTACAGGAAGTTTGCTTGACCGCAAGTAATGCGTTCTTTGGCATATTTTTCAGTTTCTCACCTGGGAAAAAGCTATCGAATATACTGTGTGATTTAACTAAAGGTGAAAACGCAAACCTCTGGTGGTGATCCCTGTCAGGAAAAATAACGAAAAGTTTGTAACGAGGCATGTCTGGAAACAGACGTCGAGAGTGCAACGCAGTATTTAGTTACGGCTACACTACGTTACACATTACATGGTATTAATTTTTCTACGTTGCAAAAGACGCCTGTAGTGGGCGCCACGGGATGCAATGCAAGTGCTCACGCTTGGCTTGATGAACTAGCTCACTCTTTCGCATGTTGCTGGTTGCAGCCGAATAGCACCGCAGGCTACACGAACGCGCTGTTCAGCGGTGTGTACGTAAGCAACAAGAGCAGTATACACAGTACTTCTGCGATGCCCCGGAAAGCAAATCTCAAAGGAGTATGAATCCGGTGATCGAATAGGCCAGTAATAAGGACTTTCTGGTTCTATCCGTTTCCTCGGGAATATGTTGTTGAGGGGTCTATGAACAATGAGACGAAATGTCCTGACGATTCATCACGCAATAGACACATTCTCCAGCAAAGGAGGCAGAGTTTTCCGTAGGAATTCCATATACGTGTATCCATTGGTTTGTGATGCCATCTCCATGAAAAGTCGCTTCATTGGTGAAGGATATCACAATGATGGTGGACTGTTGCAATAACCAGCGGCAAAACTTTTCTCGTTGAGGAATATCCGCTGGCGATGATCCCCGCACACGCTGTGGGTGATAGGGATATTTTCGGTTTTCACGCAACATACACAACACCGTCCTTTGGGTTACTCCACATTGGCGGATCAGGTGCTCGGGGCTTCTATTGCGGTTGGTCTCAATATCGCATAGAATCCAGAGCTTAGGTAGAAATATCCCAGACTTCTAAGTTTGTTCATCTCTCTGAAAACACCCATGCTCTCACAAACACCGAAAAACAGACGCAAAGATTTTGTGACACAGGTGGGTAGGTGGCTCTCGACCGTTTCCTCATGCTTAACCGTAGACGAATACCATCTTGGCTTGCCGCTGGAATGAATAACGGACCGTTCGATTTAGGTGAAATCACACAAACTGTAATGCAGGGTATAATGCTGTTCATCAGTGCCAGCTACGTACCCCAATACGCATTAATTAAATAAAAATATTTAATATTATGGAATGATTGCTTAATTGCAGTCTAACCATCCATTTTCAGACATTTTTCAGTATGAACTTTTTTTGTCAGGAATTAACTCCTGAATACTCGGTAAGTTGTTTTGTTGGTAAATATTACGTACATGATTTATTAGTAGCTACTCCATTCTTCAAGAGATCCAGCCGAACAGTACTTCTTTCATATAAGCAAGTGAAAACATTCGGAAACAAGGAGTAAATTTTCCTTTCACTTTAGCATTCTGTTAACGAACTTTCTGTACAAATGGTGGTAGCACTAAGGATCCATAGAATGCCCTTAATACTACGTGCAGTCAGAGAACACTATCGTATTTTCGCTAGTTATGAAGTAGCAGGATTTTTGTTCTCGAGCGTAGTCGTATGGCACGTAGTCCTTAGCGTCGATTCTCCTTGCTAAAAAGAACACGTGAGACGGGTTTTACATTTTTATGGCGGGAAATCTTACCTTATGAAACAATTTGTTCGTCGACTTTATCACCAAAGATTTCACGATAAGAAGAAATAATATCACTGCCGAGGACAAGTCTTCAGAATTCAGTTGTGTTTTTCCTCTAACACTCTAACGACATTCCGTTGTAGTAGCAAGAACTCTGAAATATAAGCGTTAATAATTGCTGTCTGTTCTTAGAGATCATATGCCTCTATACAGTATGAAAATATTTCCGGAAATATTGTGTGTCAGTAATCACAGAATTTGCGAACTAAGTAAATTGTAAAAGATATAAGTGGCAAAAACCCCAATATAGATACTCTAGAATATCTCATTTAGAATTAAGCTCAGGAATCTGCCTTCTTCTGTAGAGATAGTTTACAATAACGCTGGGTGCGACAGTATGACATTAATATGAAGCACGGGCTTTATGCTCATAGCATACATGAGTCACATTTTTAACACGCAGAAAACATAGAAGAAATAAAACTAAAAAGTAACATTAAAGCAATAATTAAAGGTTTTATCATGTTCGTCTATTTAACACATATGAAATAAAACCATTTAATGAAAAGAGAAGCGCAGTAAAGGAAACTCAAAAATTACAAAATTTTCAGTAACTGCAGTTAAAAGACAATTATTTAATCTCCACAGCTAAATGTAACAACAGCAATTACATTTCGCACCTTACGTAGATGTAGTCTGCAGAGAGTGAAATTTGAGAGCGGCCACACGTTCCAAATGATTGTGAGATTAGCTGAAAGAACGCACGCAGATGACCTCTGGGGCTGTACTCAAATAAAAGGGCATGTGACAGGTTTGCGCATTGAGAAAAAAATGCCTGCGGATTTCTATAAAGGTAGAATGTCGAGTATAGCTGTCAGTTCACTTATAAATCCGCAATAAGTTAAATGGCACTTCAGTTCTCATTTTACTTTAATAGTGTAAAAAGAGTGACATCTATGACTGCGAATTCGAGAAGAAAGGGTAAATGCGAAAGTCGCAACCACGCATGTCAAAAAAATTGTAGGTGTCTCTGAGTTCCACTGAAATTTCCTCTATAAGAACGTTTTTCTCTTTAAAATCATCTTCTTTGCGCTTTGAAATGCTTGCAGACCGTACAACATATTTCTGAGCTTTAGATGTTTACATTTTCAAAGCATGTAACCTAAAGTTTAGTTTTTGTATTTGTAGAAACGTGGTTTTATATGATTTTTCTGCTTCTGAGATGCAGTATTATTTTTTGGTAGTAATAAGTCTTCTACTCATAGAGCGATTTCTTAGAACAATAGCGTTATATTTTGTGGTGGTGCTCCTTCTTGCGGTTTTGTAGGTGATTTTAACAGAGAAGCTTACCGTTACATTTTGGAGGCTGGTATTAGTCGAAGGTATTTCAGCATGTAACGGTGCTTGACCCTTTCAGTCACGAATTATTTTTTTCATGAGAAAAAAGTCATGGCTTTGCTAGTCAGTTCTTCGAATTAAAATATGATTTTTCAGATGTATAGAATATTCCGAGGCCCCCCCACAACCAAGGGGTGATACAACGCATCTCCAAATGAGGACATTGTGGTGAAGTGGGTGCAGTATAAGCCGAAAAGTCAAAGTAATTTATTTGTATTTTACTTCAGCGAAATACATAAATTACACAAATGAAGTATTTCCATAACGATTTCAATTCACGATATCCAGTATTTTATGGCGATATACGATAATTTCGTTTATTTGGATAAAAACGGAAATGGATAGATTGACACTAGATATGTTGGGGAGTACTAGTATTTGGTCATTGACTTTCAAGGTCATTACATGATCATGGTCACGGATGGTTTCATCAGTGACCTCGAACACACGAAGACATCAATCAATAAAATCAATGAAACAATCAATAAAATAAACAAAATAAATATAAATTAAATTAAAAACATGTACGATGATAGAAATAACTAAGCATTGTTGGTGAAATATATATATATATATATATATATATATATATATATATATATAGTGTTAGACGTGTGAAAAGCACAGACACCATTTTTCATCCAGCAGCCACTATGACTTATGACACAAAGGAATTACAGACATTGGCTGCGAGTGGGCATTGGTGTAAATCAATTAGGAAATTTGAAAATTTGTGCCAGACTGGGATGCGAGGGTAATGGACTGGGGCATTACATTTTTAGTGTGTGGTTAAGTTGTGAATCTAGGTCTGACGGGAAGCATGCATGGGTAGTCTGTTGAGCTCCAACAACCAAGGTGTCCAGGTGGCTCAGAGGTCAGAGCATCATCTTACTGAATTGGAGACCCAGGTTCGAATCCTTCTACGGCGCAAATCTTCAACTTTTCCTATTGATTTACATAAAAGCCCACTCACAGCCAATGTCTGTAATTCCTTCGTGTCTTCATTCGTAGCGGCTGCTGGATCAAAATGGTCTCTGTTCTTAAGGACATGTCTGAAAGGACAGACATTTTATATATATATATATATATATATTCGAGCCTGTACACACACACACACACACACACACATATATATATATATATATATATATATATATATATATATATATATTCCCCTTTGAGATATATATATATATATATATATATATATGTGTGTGTGTGTGTGTGTGTGTGTGTGTGTGTGTGTCTGTATGTGTACAGGCTCGAACGCTTATGGGAATTAGGGAAGTGCCGCGAGTAATGAGGTTAATGGAGAAAGGGCACTACATTCGTAGTGTATGGATAAGTTTAAAATCTGGGTCTGACAGGAGGCGTGCTAGGGTAGTTTGCACAGTTGCGATGACCACTGCGTCTGGATGGCTCAGTGGTTAGAGCGCATGTCCCGCAAGCAGGCTATCCAAGTTCGAATACCAATCCGGCACAAGTTTTCAACTTTCCCCTTTGATTTACGCCAGCCAAAGTCTGTACTTCCTTTGCGTCTTAAAACCCATGTTCTTGTCTCTGCACATCTTCAGCCAATCGCAGTGGAATATTCCTTATTTCTATCTTATTGTAACGCAGTATTAAAATACAAGATTGTGGAAATAGCTCAGTTGTGTGAATGGGGAATTTAAAAACCCTCTCTCCACTCTTGCTTATCTCTGATCAAGCATAGCGCAGTATGAAACATCCACAGTATGGACATAGACCAGTAGTGTGCTTTATAAACCCTTCCTCTCCTCCGTGCAACCAACCAGAGTGTAGTATTAAAACGATGCACCAGATATGCAGTATGATATTACTTAACCCTTAGATTAAAGTCAAAGATTTTAACTTGTTCCATGAAAGTCACACACCTCTAACTTAATATTAAAGGGAAGCCAAGATCAAAGATAAGCATTAGTCGCCGACACTTACATAACTCCGGTGTAATATTAAAATGACTCCAAGGACGAAGATATGTATTATATACGTACACACAGATATCGCTCTATTTAACACGTGAAATATGTCGTAGGTCAGAGTAATACCCCAATTTCGTTAATGGACAATTCAAAACCATCTTCAAAAAAAATGGTTCAAATGGCTCTGAGCACTATGGGACTCAACTGCTGTGGTCATAAGTCCCCTAGAACTTAGAACTACTTAAACCTAACTAACCTAAGGACAGCACACAACACCCAGCCATCACGAGGCAGAGAAAATCCCTGACCCCGCCGGGAATCGAACCCGGGAACCCGGGCGTGGGAAGCGAGAACGCTACCGCACGACCACGAGATGCCAAAACCATCTTCCCCTTCCCCTTTCACCAGCCAATCATAGTGCAGTATTTAAAATCCGAGATGATAGAAACAGACAAGTTGTGTACTTTATACTCCCTTCCTCTTCTTTTTCCAACCAATAAGACAGCACAGAATTTAAATGCTGCGCTAGACACGTATTAAAAAATTACTCTCAGTTTAAAGTCAAAGATATTCACTACTTTCGTAAAAGTGACATACCTTTGATTTCATATGAAAGTGAAGCATCAAAGTAATGCATTATTTACCTACACATACATGACTACGACACCAGTTTCAAAGATATACTCTGTGTATGTAGACGTACATCTTTGTATTTAATATGTCAAACACAGTGATCTCTAGTAAACATTTCTTCCTCTTTCTCTCTCTATCTGTCTCTCTCTTTCTCTCTTGTTGTTATCCACCCAATCACACACAGACATACACACACACAAACACACACACACACATACACACGCACGCACCTCTGTACTTTATGTCACATGCTGCAGTAGAATGTAGAAATATGTGATGTGTCTATACTTTTATGTCAAAAATACTGTGTTATGCATTACTTACCTAGTGATACATACCTGTGGGTTGATATTATAACGAATTGAAGATCAGAGATATGAATTACGTACAAAGAATGGTGTGTTCACACTCTGATATCTTCGTATAGCATTTATCAAATTCTGTAATTCTTGCAAAATGTGATCTCTCTGCATTTCATATAACAAAATATTTACTCCTTAAAAACAGGTAATCTCTCTCACGCAAAGTAGTCGCTCTATCTCTCTCTCACGTACATACAAAAACAGGTCTTCTCATACAAAAGTAATCATTTCTTCTTTCACTACTATTTGTCTCAGTATTTGGCTCATCAAACATGCAACTGATTCCATCTTTCAGTGCACTTCACAAAATACCGCAACTTGTGTTCGGAAAAATACTATATTACAGAGTGTCATTGCATATCTTCAGTTGCTGCTGCAAGGCTGAGTGAGGGGTTCAGTGCAGAGAGAGGTAGAGACATCTCTGCACGTCTCACCTATCCTGATAAGAAGCAGTCCAGCTGAGAGACAGACGCACTCACTAACGCTGTATGGAAACAAACTATAGAGTGAGAAGGAAGGAAACTTACAGAAAAATTCGTTACATATGGAATTTACTATAAAGCAAATTGTTTTTTCATACAATATTTTTAAATACCTTACGGTATATGAGTAATTACAATGGATGACTGAATTTCCAAAGAAAAATTATTTACCTTTTTATAATGTTGACGTATGTTTTAGTATTTACGTATTACAGCAAAAACTAATCAGGTTTTTACATTATATACAGTTATTATATTTTCAAGTATTTACAGTTTTATAATTTCACATATAATTTTTTCAACTATTTACATTGTATACAATCACACTTTTTCAAGTGTTTACATTATTTACAATCATCACCATTTTTAATGCAGTAGTGCCACCACATATGTGTATTTATCTCTTCTGGAAGTATAATATACCGTCTGTCACCCTGAGCGATAAAGAGAGTTTAAGTTGTGTAATAGTCGAAACAAAATGCTGTTCCGAGTGAATGACAAACTGCTCAATCGTTTTCACTTCCCAATCCAGGATGCACTGCTTGGAAGCGTCAATGGTGAACTTATTTGCAGACGACAGTTTCACACTTTTTGCTCTGCACAATATGCGTCCAGACTCGGTCGCAATGACGTACATTTCTGCGCGTTAGCCCGCGAATACTGCAATAGGCTCCCCATTCAGATCGTCTTTCATTTAAAAAGAACCATTTC
The DNA here is from genome assembly GCF_023898315.1 of Schistocerca nitens. NCBI lineage: Eukaryota > Metazoa > Arthropoda > Insecta > Orthoptera > Acrididae > Schistocerca > Schistocerca nitens. The sequence goes on along the minus strand of NC_064614.1, from coordinate 580,492,995 downwards.
TATATTCAACAAGGGAATATAGTACTGGTTATTCGTTGGGAATGTTGGAGTATCGAACTTCGTATGCTCGTCACTCCTGTTATCCTCACAGATACTGGGAGGTTTGATGTGGTATATGATGCTATCAGTGTCTGTGTAGCACAATTTTAAACAATTTGATGGTAATTAGTTCAGTCTATACCATAACAGGAATCGAAAGCAGCATTTTCTAAAGATCTAAAATACCATTTGGAATGGAGATTCCAATTGTTATTGGTTTATCAAGGTCTACATTTAGTGTGTTAAATTCAATGGCGACAATATTTTTCACTAAAAATAACGCTGCTTTGGAAATTAGATTTTTCAATTAAATCAGTCGCACAAAACCTATCCTCCCATGACGTTGCAGGTCTAATGTCTCACATCTTCTGCACATTTTGCATGGTTTTCCCGAATACAGTATTGCTCATGACTTTGAGGAAGTTACTCTCAAACACACTCCGTGTAATCGTGCAGTTTTGTACATTAATCTCAATATATGCCTTCATGCAGGGAGCTTACCTAAACGATGAGATTTGATGAATATTTTTCAAAACTGATTCATTTTTCAAATACAATTTCAAATTTCTGCAATAAATGGCATAATTTGTTACTTTCATTGAATGCCATAAACATTTTGTTTTGTTTTGTTGCAGAGATACGGATGAATCTGAAAGTAAATCGCGATTAGTTTCGGGGAGTTAAAGATCTTCTTCTGGTATTTACTATGTGTTTGTATCGGCTGATACATTTTCCATATCGAAGTCTTTGAAGCTGTCTGATGGACTCCATTCAAAGTTAGAGAAGTGAAGATGTTCCAGCATCGTCCAGCCATATAAGCTGTTTTCATCATAATCAGACATAAAACTGTTGTTAGCAACTGCAGGTCTTCAAGAACAATGAGCAGTTCCCCATCTCATGCCTCGTTCAACAAACTGGAGTAGTTTGATACCGGCAATTAGCTGCAACTCTTCTTTCGTAATTTTCAGCAGAGCATCCCGTGACAAATCAGATTAGGTAATATAATGTGCCGAATCCAGCTCATATGTCTTAAAGCAAAGGTTGCAAATGTTTCAGAACCCGTCGGCAAGGAGCAGCACATCAGTTTTTAATCGAAATCAGAATATTATTCAAGTGTTTTGCACATGAATATGTTCTATATACACTGCACGCTCTTTGCTACTCACCCTCTGTTATCGTTTTGCCTCTTAATACATTTTAAAACTTTTCGATTGAGGGCCGACGATCTTCTAGAAGAATTGATTCATTGCTTGCATATTCATGTAGGAAAATTCCCTTCTGGTTAACTAAACTGAAATCTCGATCATCGGGAAAATGTGCCCTCATTATCTTGGCTGCTTCTGATTACAGGTAAGATGACGTTTTTGAAGGAATACGCCAGAAAATTTAGTAGACCAATAAATCTGAGATTTGTGTTGCATCTCTTCTACTGATGCATTACTGGAAAACTCTTTGTGAAAGGATTATGTTTTCCATATTCGATAGAAGAAACACGACCTGGGTTTAATTAATTTCTTCACCACAATGTGTTGCCTTTTGTTCTCATAGATTTTTGATCAAGCAATGACCCTTGTAATCGCTAAGATTGTGAAACCTGATGGGCACAGTATAGTGATGTTTACAGTTCACATTTCAGCTGGGATGTGCTGCAACTCGGTATGCACCTGTAAAATAACAATGATCTCAGTACTTCACTCCGTCGTCATCAAAGGGCTTCTCGCAAATGTGACAGACTTTTGCAGAGCAAAACGCATATTGTCTGTTTATTTTTTACTAAAAAGGAATTTAAAGGCTCAGCGATTGCATAGAGCTGATTAGTAAACCATTCCATGCAGTAGCTGTCTCTATATAATTTAAATCGGGAATATTCCCCGTTGCGTGGTGTTGTACGTGATCGGAATACAAATCAGAGTCTGTACTACGACTGCAACCAGCAACTGGTTCCAGTATGCAGTCCATACGAGCACAAATCACGAAAGACAGATTCAGTTTAATACCAAATTTTGTAAATTTCACAAAATCGGTTTTGCATGTAAGCATTGTACTGGTGACAGTTTTAAACTGCACACAGTCAACTGAGTGTGCATCTAACCATTCTTGGGAATGAAAATAACAAAGATAGTGTTTATGTATTGCAACTGAATGCTGATGATTGATAATGCTGGTTCGTGCGAGCCTCGACAAGTTTTTTATGTAGTAGAAATGACATACATCTGTATTATCAGCAGTCTGCAACATTAATAGATTCAAGTGTCTCTCACCTCGGTACTTTGTAAAATACAATGGTACAACTTGGAATTCTTTGTCTATCCTCTTATCTTGTACAGTCATCCAGCCATAATTTGAACTCTCAATATTGTATACGTTTAGAGACAGGTCGTCATTCTGTTTTTTGGAAACACGAACAGGTTTGAGCTCTGCAGGATACAGAAGTTGACAAAGTTTAATTTATTTTCATATGGAAAATATTTAGTTACACGTTCTGCATGCTTATTTACAGAATATAATCTTACCAAAATTGACCACCTGGAGAATACATTGTCATATGACTGGACGTTTATTGGTGCGTGTTTTTCTACTATTAACTTAGGAAATTTAGAGCGCACTCCTGCATTACAATCTTTATTTTCACTAACATGCAGGTACAGTTTAAATATTTCCTCCACTGCCCTGCCAAAATTGTGAGCTTGGAAAGTTTCCAGTCTTTTCAAAAGTTGTTCTGTGCCATTGGTTGAGTATAATTTACTGAGGCCGGCAGACAGCAACACAGACGCGTTCTTTGTATGGAGGTAAATTTTTTTCTCCTGACTTGTCTTCGGCATACAGGGGAACAATTAATCTTAATACGTTCATTAATTCCACAAACTTTGAAATGTGAAGACAGGTTCGAAGAAATGTCTAGCTCTTTAAGTGCAAACCTATTTTCTATAACACCAGTACATTTTCTTCTTATAAATACGGACTCGGCATCAAGACATTTGAGTTCATCGTCTAATTTATTTTGCTGCTGGTTCAGCCATTATATTGTTATTATTATTATTGTTATTATTAGGTTAGTCGATGAAAGTTCTGCCAACTGAAGTAATGGTTTCCTTCTGCAGATTCTTGCTGCTTCCACTGCTGCTGCTTCTTGCACATTTCCTAGATGTATGTTCAGAATGCTGCTCAGTAATTAAAACCACAGATTCTGTACCATCAAATGAGAAAATGTTTGTCGTATCCATATCTTCATGGATACGAGAAACAAAATGTTTGAATGATAGTGTGCATAAGAAGAAGAATACTTACATTTTTTTTCTAGAATTTCCCACACCCAACTACTTTTGTGCAGAAACTCTGCTATTTCTTGCAGATTTTTGTTCCCAGCTGCTCTAACGCCAAGAGCTCAAAAGATGTCTACAGGTCTGAAGATCAAGCAGAGATAACTTCAGTTAGCTGCAATTTCTGCTTTTTATACCCTCCAAAAAATTCCAATATTCTGAGACAATCCCCCTGTTGCTGAGTGAGCATTCTTATTCCATGTACTTAGTCAGAAGAACAACAGATTCAGCAAAAGTAAATGAAAAAAAACCATTTATTCATAGACGTGACAAACAAAATTTTTATGTGACAAACTGTATAAGCAGAAGAAAGTACATACATTCGTTTGGTCGAACTTCCAACTCCGCTCTCTCCCTCAGCTTCCGACTGATCCAACAATGTTGACTGCTGGACTGAAAAAATATGAATGATTTCTGGGAGTCAGTGCTGTGCTTTTTATACCCTCAGATCCTTGCTGAATCAGTTGAGAATTCTTTTATCACGTGATGAATCAAAGATTGCGTAGCATATTCCCAGGAAATGCCAGTTTTCCATAAACACCAAGAGCGAGGAAACCGACAGATGTAAACGAGCTGAGACTTGTATTTTGCAAGAAAATAGAAAGCTACTTGAGACTTATTCCCACAGGTATGCTATGAGCTGATCGCACTCAGCTTCTCCCAACTGTAAGCCTATAGAAGTTAAGGAGACATTCTACACAAAGAAAAATAATCGGTGGTGAACCAGTTATGAGACGTCAATACTTATTCGTATTATTGTGATAGAATCTCCGTTAACGCCTGGATTATTATTCAATGCACCAGGTTGGTTGGGTGATTTGCGGGGGTGACCAGACAGCGAGGTCATCGGTCCCATCGGATTAAGAAACAATGGGAAAGGAAGTCGGCCGTGCTTTTTCAAAGGAAAAAAATGGTTCAAATGGCTCTGAGCACATGGGACTTAACTTCTGAGGTCATCAGTCCCCTAGAACTTAGAACTACGTAAACCTAACGACTCTAAGGACATTACAAACATCCATACCCGAGGCATGATTCGAACCTGCGACCGTAGCGGTCGCGTGGTTCCTGAAAGAAGCGCCTAGAACCGCTCGGCCACTCCGGCCGGCTTTTCAAAGGAATCATCCCGACATTTTGCCTGAAGCGATTTACGGAAATCATGGAAAACTTAAATCAGAATGGCCGGACGCGGGTTTGAACCGTAGTCCTCCCGAATACGAGCCCACTTTGCTAACTGCTGCGCTACCATACTCGGTGGTGCAGCAGATTCCTTACCTCAGACAAATTTGGGGAAGTACTGTGAATCTAACCCAGATCCTTCTGTACTGAAATAAGTGATGTTAACCATTCAGCAACAGAGGTGGTCAATTTTGTTGTGTATTTAAAAATATGATAAACCGTAGCTCTTACTCTGCTGTGCTTACTTTAATCAGGAAACAACCTTATAGTATGAATGAAATGTTGTAATGAGTGAACAGGGCAACAGTTTCTTGCACTGTGAGTTGACATTGATAAATCTAAGTGCACTTTAGGTGGACGTTATAGAAAGAACCAGTCCTATTAGAGGTAGATGTTTATTTTTACCTTTATTTTCAGCTTCATAGAATCTAACATGTAACGAATAACCATAATGTCTCCCTTTGAGGGAGCTAAAGTACGAATGCTCTCCAATATTCACAATATAAGCAGCTTGTGTATGAGCACAAAGTAGTTTAACAATAATTTGCGGTTTTTCATGTGTGATATTTTACAAAAAGAGGTAGATTCTCTTCTCCTAGATTTCTTAAAGTCGTACTAGTCTTTAAAAGATTGAGAGTTCAGAGACATGAAGGTAGGATTATTTGAAACAAGAGCGAACATAATTTTTTAGGGAGTGTACAACCATTCTAGTGTCACCATGAAAAAGAATGTGGTGCATGCACACACTCACACTCTCTCTCTCACACACACACACACACACACACACACACACACACACACACACACACACACACACACACATATTTATCTATGTATTGTATGTATGTGCATTCAACTTTGTGTAACAGGCGTTAGGCGTAAGGCATTAGGTGTTAGACATTAGCAATTAGGTACTGGGTGTTTGCTGTCTGGTATTGGCCGTTAGGTATTAGCTGTTAGGAATAGTCGTTGGATATTAGGCGTTAGGCACAAGACATTAGCCATTAGGTGTTACCCGTTAGGTGTCAAATGTTGGGCATTAGGTATTAAACATTACGTATCAGGCATTAGATGTGTGTGTGTGTGTTTGTGTGTGTGTGTTTGTTTGTGCACATGTGTGTATGTGTTAGAGACTTTGCATGAGTGATCACTATTTCGTATAGTATTTTTGGATGAAGAATCACAGAAAGATCACATTTTGTAATGAGTACAATATGAAATACAGAGATTTGCGTGTTTGGGTGTCAGACAAAGAAAGAACAGAGAATGAATGATTACATCTGGCATATTAAAACTCACAATACTGAGTGGGGTGGGGTGTGGGTAATTTATGCCCACCTGAAAATACCATAATCTAATCAGTTACTTTACATTTTATTGTTTTTAATGAATTATTGTATCAGATTCCTCAATTTTTAATTTTTTTCAGTTGAAGTTAACCCAAAAATTTAAGTCTTAGGATTGGATATCACATCCTTGATGAATGTCATAGTCAATATTTTCGGGTTCAGGACCTCACTTACACATCAGTATCTCTTTAAATAGTATGTTATGAGTAAAACAAAACACAATTAACGAAATACGCATTATGAAAACTTTTTCAATGGATATAAAGTAGCCCCGCCCCCCGCCTTTGGTAGCACACATTATTGAAAGTGTGCTGATAGAGTTAAGGATATGTAAAAAAATATTTTCTGGTTCTGGACCATACTTATACATTACTATATCTTTAAAAGTATGTTGTTGATGTAAGTCAATAACAAAAATAATTAAATGTTTTTTTTTTATTTTTTCAATTTTTCTTCGGGTGGACATAAATTACCCCTCCCCCCTTTTTCATGCATGTTATAGAAAATGCGTTGATACTGATAGAGTTAAGCGCAGAAATGTGTATATAAGTACATGATGCATAGCTTGGAAATTTTAATATTATGACTGAGCTATGTAAGTGTAGGTAAATAATGAGTTACTTTGATCTTGGCTTCACTTTCATATTAAATCAGAGGTATGTGACTTTCACTGAAAAAGTAAACATCATTGACTTTAAACTGATTTTTTACTGCATATCTGGTGCATCATTTTAATACTTCACTAACTGATTGATTTGAAAGGGGAGCGGTGTAAAGCCACTACTGGCCTGTTCCATTCTTGGTTTTTAATACTGCCCTATGACTGGCTGGACACAATGAGGGGGGGAGAGGGGGAGGGAAGAAGGCTTTGAATTTTCCATTAACGCAGTTGGGGTATTTCTACGATCTAGGATCATTTGACATATTAAATAAAGAGATACAGTATGTATGTGTGCACATCTATAGTGCATATTTTTGACCTTTGAGTGATATTTATACTACACCAGAGTTATGCCTGTGAAGCTTAATAGTGCATAACTTTGATCTTGACTTCACGTTAATATTAAGTCAAAGGTATACGACGTAGATGGAAATAGTGGATACCTTTGACTTTAAACTTATGGTTAAGTAACTTTTCATGCTTATCTGGTGCAAAATTTTAATACTATGGTGCGATTGGTTGAAAAGAGGAGAGGGACAAGTTATAAAGCAAACTGTTGGTCTGTGTCCATTATCTTGGATGTCTGATACTACACTAGCATTGGATTCAGATAAGGAGTACTGTACTGTGATTGATTGGAGAGAGTGGAGGGGAAGGTCAATTTTTAAAATTTTGCACTAACACAATTGAACTATCACAGCCAACTTACAGTTTTTGAATTTTATTTTTATGCTTCTTATTTGTGTTGTTGATTGACAACATCATGATTTGAAGATCACTGATGATGTCATGCATACCTTCATGATAATGTGATGACCTTAAAGATCAATGTTCGTGTTACAAGGTCCAGTGCACCAAAATTGACCCACAGTCGTCTTATAATAACTATTTTGTTGATTAGTGAAGTTCGGTGGCAATATGAAACGGATTTCTGCTCAGGTGAAAACAGTGTTATAAATACAAAACCATAAAGAGAAAATGTAGGAGCAGATCTACAATAATGAAAAAAGAATTAGAATGGAAGAATGCTGCTATGATCAGCACAGTGAACGCAAAATCGTAGCCAGGATAGCGCAAAAACTAAAACACAATAGCACAAGTTTACATGCCAAGTAGCTCAGCAAATGATGAAGAGATTGAAACAATGTATGAGGAGGTAAAAGAAATTATTCAGATAGCTAAGGAAGAGGAAAACTTAGTTGTGATGGGTAACTGGAATTCGGTAGCAGGAAGAGGAAGAAAAGGAAAAACAATAAGAGAATATGGACAAGAGGAAAGGAATGAAAGAGTAATCTAGACAGTACAATCTAATCATTACTGATCCTTGGTTTAAGAATCATAAAATTGGGCTGAAACTTGGAAGGGACCTGGAGTCATTGGAAAGGCTCAGACTGATTATATAATAGTAAGGCAGAGATTCTGTAGTATGATTTTAAACTTTAAAACATTTACAGCGATAGATGTGGAGTGACACCATGACACATTGGTTATGAACTGTAGGTTAAAAGTGAATAAATTTGCAAAAAATTGGGAAATTAAAATCTTGGGATCTGGATAAGATGAAAAACCAGAGGTTGTTGGGGGTTTCAAATGGAGCAATAAGCACTGACTGACTGAAACAGGGGAAAGGAATACTGTAGAAGACAAATGGGTGGCTTTGAGAGATAAAACGGTGATGGTTGTAGGGGGTCAAATAGGTAAAACGACAAGGCCTCGTAAACATCACTGGAATCACAGAAGATATTCGATTTAACTGATGAAAGGGGAAAACATAAAAATGCAGCAAATGAAGCAGGAAAAACGGAATACAAAAGTCTGAAATGGTTCAAATGGCTCTGAGCACTATGGGACTCAACTGCTGTGGTCATAAGTGCCCTAGAACTTAGAACTACTTAAACCTAACTAACCTAAGGACAGCACACAACACCCAGCCATCACGAGGCAGAGAAAATCCCTGACCCCGCCGGGAATCGAACCCGGGAACCCGGGCGTGGGAAGCGAGAACGCTACCGCACGACCGCGAGATGCGGGCACAAAAGTCTGAAAAATAAGACTGACAGAAAGTACGAAACGGCTAAGCAGGAACGGCTGGCAAACAAATATAAATCTATAGAGGCATGTAAAAATAGGGGAATGGGAGATACCGTCTACAGGAAAATTAAAGAGGCCTTAGGAGAAAGAGAAGCAACTGCACGAACATCGAGAACTGAAATGGAAAATCAGCACTTAGCAAAGACGGGAAAGCTAAAGGGTAGAAGGAATTTATAGAAGGACTACGCAAGGGAAATGAACTTCAACGCAGTGTGGTAGAAAGGGGAAGAGGAAATAGATGAACATCTGCCAGGAGATATGACACTGCGAGAAGACTTTGGCAGAGTGTAAGAGCTAAGCGGAAACAAGCCTCATGGAGCAGACGACATCTCCTCAGGACTGCTGGTATCCTTGCGAGAGACAGGCATGACTCGACTGTTCCACTTGCTTTACAAGATAAATGAAACAAGGGTCCCTTAGACTTTAAGAAGAATCTAGCAGTTCCAGTTTCAAAGAAGTATCAGTTTAATAAGTCATGGCTGAAAAATAATGAGAAATTATTTACAGATGAATGGAAAAATTGATAGATGCTGACCTCGAGGAAAATCAGTTTGGGAACACACAAGATAGTACTGACCCTATGACCTATATTAAGAGCTAGATTAAAGAATAGCATTTGTAAATTTGGAGAAATATTTTTGACAACGTTGACTCGAATACACTCTTTAAATTTCTCAAGGCAGCAGGGTTAAAATACAGAAAACAAAAGGTTATTTATATCTTGTACAGAATCCAGACGACGATTATAAGATTTCAAACGCGTGAAAAGGGAGCAATGGCTGAGAAGGAGTAACGTAGCAAATTATTACGAGTTGTCATCTTGCATTAAAGGTTTAGCTTACTGTGGAGCCGGAAAGAGAGCAGATTTTGGTTCTCACGTTGGCACACTACTGGGCCGAGCAAGCCGTGTATTTGCCTAACGCTGTGTGTAATACGGTACACATACGCTCTGTGAATATGAAGAAGTACTATTAAATATTAATCGATTTTTCATACTCAGTATATGAAATTATATGGATAACACGACAATACTGCGAAAATTTCAAATCAATAAGTTCGGCACTTTCGTAGATATAACCTTTTACCTAAAATACACAATGCTGGCATTGTGAAAAAGAGTTAGGGACTGTAATGTATCCGTACATAGTATCAATTGAAACTACAACCAATAGGATAGGTTCAAATAATATAATTTTCGGGAATTATCTTTAGTTTCAATACCAAAGATTTCTGAAGTAATTAAGAGAACTTTGGAAGATTTTTCATTGTGTTTTGGTTATGTGAGTGTTTTGGAGAGACCGAGAGAGTGAATGGAGGACACGTAAATAGAGAATGTGGTATTTTATTAAAACTAAATAAATGTATGTGTGAGAAAGTTGCTGTGCAATTGGCGAATTTGTGACGTATGCACGAGTGAGGTTGATTTTGTAAAGGCAGCTAGAAGGGGCGTTGAGAATTAAATTTATTAATAATTTATTTTGCGGAAAGGAATTGTGTTTTATTATTACTAAATTTTATTTAGTTTCGGAGTTACGAGATTTCTAGTCTAAATTACTTTTGGTAACCTGATTGGCTGACTTTAGAAATAACGTGTGTATGGAAGTGCTCGAGATGTCTTTTTGACCTGATTGGCTGCTTAACATACTAGCCAATAGGAATTCAGCAAGTAGGGCTATGTGTCTCATCTCTATGAGTCGAGATAGTCGCTCGGAAGCCGTCTGCTGGTAAACACTTATCTTAAACCGTGCTGATCAAATTTGCACCAAAATGAAGAAACTCGCACGTTTAATCGGCTTACGAGTCGTTGACGAAAAACGACTACAGTACAGAGCACTTTGTGAAAGTTTGAGCTTTGTGAGTGGTTTATTTTAAGATATATTCGCGTGTGAACATTTCATGACGTTCATAAACTCCGAGTGGCCTGTTCCATGCAGATGACGATCATTACGGAGAGCACCTCTCTACAAGAACACTACTGAACGAGTGTATGTGTTAACCCGCAAGTAGTCGTGACTGTTTAGTGCGTTCACAATATCGGATCGGACTAAATATCTTCTGGCTGCTTTCGGGTGAGAACCCGTAAGAGAGACATTGTATAATTGATGTCGGCGCATTAAATACGGACTTGATAGCCATTTTCCGTGTTTTAAAGATAATAAACCAACTAAAGGGAAATTTTGTAGATTTTTGAAACAAGTCATGCAAGAATCCCGAATACTGGAGTTAAACAAATTTTCAGTTGCTGCCCATGGACTGGAGTAACGTGGCCTTTGCGTGGTAGGTATTTACTCGAACTTTCTTCAGTGCTGCTTTTGCAGGCTAAATCGGTATCTACCATCGCAGAGTGAAGGGGCAGACACCGCCTCGCTGCAAAGGGAGTGAGACAGAGTTGTAGGTTGTCTCTGTGTTTCTCCGTCTGTACACTGAGCAAGATGTGAAGGAAAGCAAGGTGAAATTTGGAAAGTGAATTAAAGTTTAGAGTGAAGAAATAAAAACTTCAAAGTTTGCCGATGATATTGTTATTCTATCACAGACAGCAAAGACTTGGAAGTGCAGTTGAATGGAAAAGACCGTCGTATGAAACGATGATATGCGATGAACATTAACGAAAGAAGAACATGGGTAAAGGGTAAAGTCTAATTACAACATGCGATACTGAAGGGGTTACATTAGGATATGAGACACCAAAAGAAGTTGATGAGTTTTGTTATTTGGGCAGTAAAATAACGTATGATGGCCAAAGTAGAGATAGAAAGAGATAGAAAGATAACGTTTCTGAACAAGAGAAATTTGTTAACATCAAATATAGATTTAGTGCTAGCAAGTCTTTTCTGAAGATCTTTGTCTGACAAGAAGAGAATGGAAGCTTTTTGAATGTAGTGTTACAGAATAATGCTGAATTTAGGTGGGTAGATCACGTAACTAATGTGGAGGTACTGAATGGAATTGGGGAGGAAAGAAATTTGTGGCATGACTTGTTTAGAAGAAGGGATCGGTTGACAGGACACATTCTAAGACATCAAGAGATCACCAATTTAATGTTTGTGCTGGGAGGTAAAATTCACTGAGGGAAGCCAAGAGATGAATTTAGTAAGTAGGTTCAGAAGGGTATAGGTTGCAGTAGTTGTTCGGAGATGAAAAGGTTTGCAGAGGATAGAGTATCGTGGAGTGCTGCCTCAAACCACTCTTCGGACTGAAGACAACAACAACAGAAACTGAGTTACCTTATGCCTTAATTCTTGTTCCGTCAGTCGTTCCCTTTTACATTTTTGGTCATGAATTATTTGGCAACAATACTGGCCTTCCTGATAGTTTTACCCTTCTATAACTGAGGACTGTGATATGTCACTGCATCGAAAGCGAAGTTGTCATAAAGGGCTGTAATGTTTACTTTCCAAAAGCAGAGGGTGATTGCTGGCGACAGGCTTGACAGAGGGCGCATACCTGAGTACGGATCGTCTGATTCATTAAACCAAGAAACGCGATGACAATGGTTGTCTCAATGAGGTTTGAACCTGTATAATTATGGGCGTATTACGTTACTTCTATCCTGCGATCAGATCATCAGTGATAGATTTGTATCTAAATATCCAGCTCAGTACCGATATGAGCTTTTAATTTATTTGTAATTCCTGTACGACGTCTATGATTAACTACTCTTCAGCCGATAGAAATATTCTTACGGCTTGCTACGGTATGTTAAGTCACATTGTCTGTTGCGATCGCGTTCTTCAGAGTTCTTCTCAGAACAGCATGGTATGTCACAAGTACACCACACTGCGTATTTTGTGTATATTTTGTACTGGCAATATAAACTACAATGCCCAATTACATTAATGTGACCACCGTCTATGTACGCATGAATGTCACAATAACTGCTCACAAATGGCAGGTGGCAACACTATCGTTGGAGGGTATATAAATCATGTCGGAGGGACGCGGAAAATCTATGGAGTCGGTGTGGCAGCGCGTAAACGGAGCGATTCATCTGACGTCATAAATGGCATGATCAGTGGCTTTCTGGCCAACGGTGGAAGAATTTCCGAAACGGTTAAATTTGTAAACTGTTCGCGAGCTGCCATTGTTAAGGTATGGAAAAATGTCGCTATCCAAAATCAGCGTCGATGCAACTGTGGTGCGCCATGGGCCATAGAGGACAGGGGCGAACGACAGCTACGGAGGTGTGTACGGGCGGATAGACTTGCAACTGTTGAGCAACTGTCTACCCACATGAACCAAGGGCTACCAACGGCATCTCCTCAACGACCATTCAGCGAAAGTTCCTGCATATGGTTAATGCATTCATGCTGACTGCTGTTCATCCACGACGAAGGCTGGAATTTCCACACCAGTATCACGACTGGAGCCCGCCCGGTTGGCCGTGCGGTCTAACGCACGGCTTTCCGGGCGGGAAGGAGTGCCAGTCCCCGACACGAATCCGCCCGGCGGATTTGTGTCGACGTCCGGTGAGCCGGCCAGTCTGTGGATGGTTTTTAGGCGGTTTCCCATCAGCCTCGACAAATGCGGGCTGGTTCCCCTTATTCCGCCTCAGTTACACTATGTCGGCGATTGCTTCGCAAACAAGTTCTTCACGTACGCGTACACCACCATTACTCTACCACGCAAACAAAGGGGCTACACTCTTCTGGTGTGAGACGTCCCCTGGGGGGTCCACCGGGGGCCTAACCGCACAATAACCCTGGGTTCGGTGTGGGGCGGTGGAAGGGTGAAGTGGACTGCGGTAGTCGTCGTGGGGTTGCGGAACACTGCGGCTGCGATGAGGACGGAGCCTCTCCATCGTTTCTAGGTCCCCGGTTAACATAACATAACATAACCTCAACCGGACGTCCACTCCTTCAAAGCAGGTTGCCTTTCCAGGTGAGTCACGTTTTAGACTTCATAGGATAGATGGTCTTGTCGCTTACGAGCCTGCAACAATACGCGAAACGGTCTAGGCCAGAGGAGGGCGCGTTGTGATCTAGAATGTTTCCGTGGCGTTCCTTGGGTGATCTCGTCATTCTGGAAGGCGCAATGAATCAACACAACTATGCATGTCCCCTTGGGGACCATGTTCACCCCTAAATACAGTTTGGTTGTCCTCAGTACGATGGCATCTACCAGCAGGAGAATGCAAATTCTCACACGGCTCGCAGTAGACGCACGTGGCTCGCAGTGCACCACGGTGAGTTAATCTTACTCCCCTGGTCACCAAACCCGACCGAGGATATGTGCGATCACCTCTCTCTTTGTGTTCGCGTCGTGGATCCTCAGTCGTGAAACATTGGTCAACTGGCCACAGAATTAGAGTCGGCGTGGCTCTACATCCTTGTTGTCACCTCCCAGAACCTCGTTTACTCTCTTCCTGCACGTCCACGTTATAAAAGGTGGTTATTCAGGCTGTTGACAGGTGATTGCATTAATGTGACGGGGCCCAGCATGAATATCAAAGCAGACTGTTATTTTTCGAAATAACTATTCTTCTATAACTCCTATATTATAGGTGTGTTTTGAAAAATCTCTGTACTGTATGTTTTTGAGCTTATTTCCTAATTAATTATTAAAAACTATAGTGGCTACTTACGAGGTTTAGAACTTGGCTTCTATGCATTGTACAAAAATACACATAGCGTTAATAATAACAGTTATACATAACTGAAGAAAAGAAATTAGATATATGTAAATGCATGACTGCAAAGCGAAAAACTAAATTATGCGAAAGAAACATTAAGACTTCATGACATGTATCACAAAGATGAATATTGTCATTATTGTTTTCAGCTAATCTTTCACTTTAATTAACTTAAAACTTAAAGTGGAAAATTGACAAAAAATGCATCACAAAAGTAATTCAGATACTTCAGGATACCGAGTCCAGTGTATTATCTTCTGCTTGATATGAAGAGAAAAACGTATGACAGGCTTTCACCGTTTGGGTTGTGTCCTTGCGCAACACGAATGTGGTGGTTCTGGAGGTTGCCAAAGTGCTCAGTCTTGCTGTCATTTACATGTGTTTCGGCATTTATCAATTTACTTCAAATTTACAGTTACTTGGCATCCTAAATGTTTACACCTCATGTAGCCACGCCAGCGTCACGTTCTCTGGTATTTAGGCTGTTTTCGGTAGTTATTTTCAGATGCAGCTCCATCTGCGTAAGATCTACGGGCAAAATTTATATGCACTGAGGGCAGGAAGATGGGTCGATGTGGTGACGTGGCAGAATTAAAAGTCCCCATGACCACCTCATGGACTATTGAATGTGTCTACAAGAATGCAGTGTCAGTCGTATCTAAGTAACACGGTGTAATAACAGCACTCGTAAAACTGACAAGAACTTGAGACGAGTTGCTATGTCTTGTCAATGAAAGTCAGTTTCAATCCCAATAGAAACCGCAGGTCTATCTCGCCCAGTTTCCGAGGGAAGGTTACGAAGGGAATTACATGCAATGGACAAGGTATTATCATCATGTTTCCTGTGGGTGACAATTTTTGCATGGTGTATTTATATACCCCACAGCCATGTTATAGTTCATGTACAAGGATATATTGTACTATTGCGCCATTCCCTTTCCTGTTCCATTGGTAAATAAAGCAAAAATGATAACTTGTATGTCTCTGTACGTGTGTTAACTACCTGTAATCCTCCTTATGGTCCTTAGGTGTCGGAGATGGAGTCAGTGGAATCATGCTGCACGTTATCGTCAATGCTGATTCTCTAAACCCGTGATAGTATTTCGTGGAAACAGTCTTCTTCCTTTCATCTAAACTTACAGAGTAAATGTTGCCCACTGTTCTTGTTATCCAAATATTGGCCGTTAGTTCTTTGGTGGGTCAAACTTTCGCCCTATAACAGGGTCTTATAGTAGCCGCGAGCTGCCTGTTAAACAAACACAATACCTAACATTTTCTGCCTACGGCAAAGTTTTAAGTCATCAGAAGTTCCAGAGGTATTGAGTGAATCTAGAATTGGTTTCTACCAGAAACAAAAATGCGCAGCCGAATCCTTAGTGGCGGACTTCACACCGATTGATCAAGTACCGAATTTAATTGATTGTTTTTCCAATAACCTTTTCTTACGGGGTGCATGAGCTTAGTGATCATAGGACACGGGATGGTGTGAACACTGGGGAAACGTTCAACGAAGTAAACTGACGAACAGAACACATTTATCCATAAAAGGGAGAAAACAATCTGCAGAGCCTGAAAACTCCACAAATTCGGATATATTGTTTCTCAAGTCAATATCCGTTTTTCTGAACACACATTAATCGTGCAGCGATGAATGAGATATCCCTAGGAAGATGTTTTAAACGTTTTCTGACACAACATACCAGTTTTGCTCTAGAATGTACTGTTTGTGGAAACTCTCAACATAAAAGAGACTTTTAACTACCACATGGAATATGGCATCATGGATGCCGAGCTTCATACCTGTATTTTACGAAGCTAATCTACTAATCACGAACAAGATTCCCCCTTTTCATATTATCTTAATACAAATACCATTTTTTAAAGTACTTATTAACTGGATAATTAGTATACAGCATTGTCATCGATTATAACCGTGACCACTGTGGTAGTCCATAATCTCTGCCTGTCGTACAAGTTGACTTTTCTAAACCAATATACTTTCTGAAAAGACAATCAGGTTTGTCATTGTCGCCTTGAATTGTACTTCACCTATTTCTACGACGGCCTAACGTACTTACTTTAGTTGAATTATTTCAAAATTATTGCATAGAAATGTATAAGTAAGCACGTACCATAAATTCATGATTATTACTTCACATCATTCTGTCCACTTTTCCTCTTCATTACCACAGGTACCCTTATCCCAACCACTACACTTATCCCAAATACTATCATTATTTAAAAGCATAAAAGTGTGAAAGTTTTTCAGCGGTTTCCTGTTTATATTAAAAGTAGATTAAGCCACAAAACTAGATAAAAGGGGAATTGACTGTCGCCTTTCAGGAGTATTTCCGTAATACACTCAAACTAACAAACTGGCTGATGTCAAATAGTGCACCACGTCTCACAATTCCTTCGTTGTTTTTCCTTATTCTGTCCTGGAGGGGATACCAAATACTCGGAGCGTACTCAAGAAATGAGAATTATCACGCAAGTGTTCGGTGCTCGGTCTCCTTACAGGCGTGCTACACATACTCAGAGCCGGCCGCGGAGGCCGTGCGGTTCTAGGCACTTCAGTCCGGAACCGTGTGACTGCTACGGTCGCAGGTTCGAATCCTGCCTCGGGCATGGATGTGTGTGATGTCCTTAGGTTAGTTAGGTTCAAGTAGTTCTAAGTTCTAGGGGACTGATGACCCCAGATGTTGAGTCCCATAGTGCTCAGAGCCATTTGAACCACATACTCAGAACTCTCGCAATACACCGTAGTCGGCTGTTCCCCTTCCCTACATCTGACTTTACGAACTCGCCGCATTTCACGTAGCCTTTTTGGCGCTAGTGGAGTACGAGGTACAATTATACGAGGAGAAGACTCGCGTTCCGGGAGCCTAACTAGCGCCACTGTTTGTGTACACGATTACCGGCACCAGTGTGTCGCGGGTTGCCGGGGCGGTGGCCTTGCCAGGGGCAGACACAGAGCCAGAGCAAACAGGGCCAGCGCTGGCGCACACCTGCGCCGCAGTGTTTGTGCCCTCTGCTTCTGCGTCTGTTCTGCCGCGGACTCAGGATGACAGCCGCTATTTGCCACGTTCGGCATTACAAACGCCACCTAAGCACGTTTCCTGTACGTATGTCTAGCTTTGTTTCGGAGATGGAAAATCGCACGCACGACTAACTGTTGTCAGAAATTTAATGTGTTATTAGTGGTATCGCATGCATCAGCTGCATTCCAATACGTACACTGGTGAGATATTACCACCAATGCGACCGAAGGTCGCCCAGTGGTGCTGCAGACACGTGACATGGTAAGAAGGGCAGAGACGAATGGGAGCTCATTCCTGCAACGATATGGGCTGCAAAGCGGAAATCGACTGATGTAAACTATTTTGGCAAAGGATAGATTCAAATGAAACTATATGGTTCCAGAGACCTTAGAGATCTTTTCAAGTCCCAGGCATCTAACATGGGTAGGCGACAAGATACCAAAGATATCAAAGATATCAAATGTTCATTCCTCGTCATAGAATGTGGCTGTCAGTGCATCGGTCACTCTGGAAAGTGAGATAGGCGGCTAGCTATCAAACAGCTGTATATACGAGGTGCGACAATAAAGTAATGAGACTGATTTTATTTGCAAGGTGTGGCAGCCCTGCAGGCTTGCGTAAGCACAATATCTTTGATCTTGGTCTATAAGCTGCTTCTAGTCCAAGCGGCACATCGATGCAACTGCTCAATCGTGAGTTGTACTGTAATAAGTTAACATGTGTATGTGTCACTCGTCATGGAAATGGATCCGCATAATAGTGGGCAACGGTATGTCATTTCTTTTTGCGTTAAACTGGGTGAAAACGCGACGACAACTTACGGTAAGCTGCAGAAGGCTTTTGGAGAGGAGGTTATATCAAGAGCTCAAGTTTTTCGTTGGCATAAAATGTTTAGTGAAGGCAGAACGAATGTTGAAGATGAAGACCGCAGTGGACGACCATCAACCTCACGGACGGATGTCATCTTGGCCAGGGTGCCTGAACTCGTACGATCTGATCGAAGATTATCCGTGAAAATGATTGCAGAAGAACTGAACATCAATCGAGAAACGGTTCGTCTAATAATAACTGAAGATCTTGTTATGAGAAAGATTTGTGCAAAAATTTTCCCCAAAAATCTCACACCACAACAGCGAGAAACACTGAAAAATGTGGCAACCGATCTGTTAGAGCAAATGGAAATCAATCCAGAATTGTTGAACTCTGTTATCACTGCTGATGAAAGTTGGTTTTTTTAGTACTACTAGAGACAAAACGCCAAAGTTCGGAATGGTGCTCAAAGGGATCACCCAGACCAAAGAAAGCTCGCATGCCAAAGTCAAAAGTGAAATGCATGCTTGTGTGCTTCTCTGATTCCAAGGGAATTGTTCATAAAGAGTGGGTGCCTCCTGGACAAACAGTTAACCAATATTACTACAAAGAAATTTTAGAAAGACTCCTGAAAGAGTTCTTCATGTCCATGCCAACATTGCTGATAATTGGATTCTGCATCACGATAATGCGCCATCCCATACTGCTCTGTCAGTACAGCAATTTTTAACCTCAAAACAATTTTCAGTACTTCCACAGCCACCTTACTCACCAGATACCGCTCCGAGCGACTTTTTTCTATATCCATGAGTCAAAAACGGCGGTCAAGGGACACCATTTTCAAACAACACAAGATGTCCAAAAAGCTGTGACGAGGGTCTTTGATATTACAGAAGATGAGTTCCAGAAATGTTACCATCAATGGCAGAAGCGCTGGAAAAAGTGTGTGCGATCAGATGGGAACTACTTTGAAGGAGCCAACAATAAACTTGACTAAAACGGTAAACAACATTTTTTTTCACATCAGTCTCATTATTTTATTGTCGCACCTCGTATGAAGACTGATGCAAAGAACGAAAATTTTTGCCAAGGTCTAGTTCGAACTTAGATCTCGTGCTCACTAGGATGAAGCGCTGGATACGACGTCACCGTGGCACAGTCCGTTTGCACAACTCGGCCTACCCCAGCACGCCTTCCTCCTCAAACAATGGGCAGGCAACAAGATACCAAAGATGTCAAATGTTCATTCCTCGTCAGAGAATGTGGCTGTCGGTGCATTAGTCACTCTAAAAAGGAAGATAGGCGGCGATCTATCAAAGGGCTAACTACAGAGTGCAATGCTGGTACAAGCCTGAGTGTTTCGAAACACACCATTCAGCACACATTGTTGAAAACTGGAGCCCTGAAGCAGACAATGCCTACGTGTTTTCATGTTGACACAATGACGTGGTCAATTAATGTTGCAGCGGGCACGAAATCATCGAGATTAGGCTGTGAATAAGAGGAAACGAGTCGATTAGTCGGATGAATCGCGTTTCTTGCTACACCAGGTCGATGGTAGGGTGTGGATACGGCTGCTCGAAACATGCATCGCGCCCTAGACGCACGCCACTGCGGGAAAGTGTTATTACATGGGAAACGTCCACTTGGGCTTCCGTGGGGCCCGTGATAGAAATCGAAGTAATCATGGCAGCTGTGGATTACGTATAAGTTATTGCAGACCACCGTCATCCCTTCATGCTTAATGAAATGCGGCGAGCGTATAAAGTCACTTGCACGGATGTAGAAAAGCCGACTGTGTTTCACTGGGAGAGTTCTGAGAGTGTATAGTCCATATATTACGAGAACGTGTACAGAGTACTTGCGTGGCACATTCTTGGATATTGTTTAATTATCTGATATCCCCGCCAGGACGAAATAAACGAAAACATCGAAGGAATTCTGAGATGTGGTACAAGATTGGGCACCAGCCGGTTCATTTACACTGAAGTGCCAAAGAAACTGGTAAAGGCATGCGTATTCGGAGACAGAGATATGTAAATAGGCAGAATAGGGCGCTGCGGTCGGCAGCGCCTATATAAGACAACGAGTGTCTGGCGCAGTTGTTAGATCGGTTGATGCTGCTACAATGGCAGGTTATCAAGATTTAAGTGAGTTTGAACGTGTTATTGAAATCGGCACACGAGCGATGGGATATAGCATCTCCGTGGTAGCAATGAAGTGGGAATTTTTCCCGTATGGCCACTTCATGAATGTACCGTCAATATCAGGAATCCGGTAAAACATCAAATCTCCGACATCACTGAGGCCGGAAAAAGATTCTGCAAGAACAGGAGCGACGACAATTGAAGAGAATTGTCCAGCTTGACACAAGTGCAACCCTTCAGCAAATTGCTGCAGATTTCAGTGCTGGGCCACCAGCAAGTGTCAACGTGCGAACGATTCAACGGAACATCATCGATATGGGCTCTTGTACCCTTGATGACTGCGCGGCACGAAGCTTTACGCCTCGCCTGGACCCATCAACATCGGCATTGAACTGTTGATGTTGCCTGGTCGGAGGAGTCTCGTTTCAAATTGTATCTAGCTGATGGATGTGTACGGGTATGGAGACAACCTCATGAATCCGTAGACCCTGCATGTCAGCAGATGACTGTTCAAGTTAGTGGAAGTTCTATAATGATGTGGTGCGTGGGCAGTTGGAGTGATATGGCACCCCTAATATGTCTAGGTGCGATTCTGACAGGTGACACATACGGAAGCATCCTGTCTGATCACATGCCTCCGTTCTTGTCAACTGTACATTCCGACGAACTTGGGAAATTCTAGCAGGACAATGTTACACCCCACACGTCCAGAATTACTACTCAGTGACACCAGGAGCACTCTTCTGAGTTAAAACGCTTTCGCTGGCCACCAAACTCCCCAGACGTAAACATTAATGAGCATATCTGGGATGTCGTGCAACGTACTGTTCAGAAGAGATCTACACTCCCTCGTACTCTTACGGATTTATGGACAGTCGCGCAGGGTTCACGGTGTCAATTTCTTCCAGCACTACTTCAGAGATTAGTGGAGTCCTTGCCACGTCATGTTTCTTTGTCCTCGCGGGGCCCTACACGATATTAGGCAGCTGTACCAGTTTCTTTGGCTTTTCAGTGTAGTTTGAGTGTGTTACGGAGATACTCTTGAAAGGCGACAGTCAGTTCACCTGCCATAATTTGTGTGGCTTAATCCATTCTTAATATAATTTTGTGGATATTTCAGTCACTGCAGAGTGTTTTCTTTCTCCCTGCGTTATCTCACATTTTTCCATGAGAGGGAGGAACGTGACATCTTCCAGCAGGAAAACTGTCCATGTCATACGGCCAGAATCGCGCCACAGAGGGTAGAGGAATACGGTAGTGAATCCACATTGAAGTCCTGGCTGTCAAATTTGCCTGAGATGTACCTGATGGAAAACGTCTGGGACATTATCGGCTGTCAGCTCCATCTACTCAAGCGCTGACCCATCATTTTTGTGATTTGTGTGGAGAGATCTTGTGCCACATATAGGTAGTCATAATGTTCTGGCCCATCAGTGTACGTGTACCTGTCAGTATTGCACCACATTCATAAGTAGAGAGTGATATCTGAATGGTATAAAAACTGTAAGAAGTGATCCAGGACTGGATGTGAACATATAACTTGTATAAAAATTTGGAAATTTTGAAATTTATGGCAAGGTCTTAATGGGACCAAACTGCTGAGGTCATCGGTCCCTAAGTTTACACACTATATAACTAACTAAAGCTAACTTACACTAAGGACGACACACACACACCCTGCTTGAGGGACGACTCGAACCTCCGACGGGGGGAGGCGATTAAAATTTTGACCAACAATAAATGTTCAGTTATCAATTCGAATAAATTGATAGCCTAATATAGGGGTCCATTTCCAGGTTTCTACAGTTGCCAGGGGAGAGCTGCGCGCGATGCAGTTATGAAGAGCTAGCTACGCTCTAGAAACCATCATTGAGAATAAAACATTTACTAAGCAGTAAGACGGGATTGTCTCCCAAAGTGCTGCGCCACAGCCAGGGCTGTAGAGCAGCGACTTCACCAACAGAAGGAGGCTGGTATGTACTCGAATCGTGATTCCGCAAGTGCAGCGATGTGTCTGGTGGCGGTGGGTATGTTACAAAGCGGCTGTCGACCCTTAGATTCTGGTTCTATCCAGCTCTGAGTATCGATCTCAAAAGTGCTCTCGCTGACATCGAAGATTTGCACTCAGGAGTCACGGCCCCAGGTCCAAGTACTGCCTGACTCGCATGGGCCAGCTCTCAGCACCCGTCTAGGAGACAGCAGCTGGCAGCTACGGTGTCACCATCAGATATGGAATGAGCAGCAGCAGTGGTCCTCCATCTAGAAGATGGATGAGAGACAGGTCCCAGGTCAGCAGATGAAGCCTTCAGCAGCTCTGCAGTGTGATGGCCGCCTCCGTGCTCCACCGGTGTCACCTCGGACAGCTACAGTGCAGCTGACAGCAGCAGGTCGTTCCAGCCGGACTGTGGCTCCATAGAAGATCGAAGAGAGTTAGGCATGCGAAAGGTCGACCTCCATAGCCTCCTCTCTTACTGTATACCTTCAACCGGCACAAGGGCAGTCAGCAGTCAACAGTCCGCACTCAGCAATCAGACATTTGTTAAGCAGGGTGGGGCACTTACGTTGGCGCTTTCCGTGAGTTCTGTGGCGGTGGGAATGGCAGTGCCCTTACATGTCCTGGTTTTCCCCCGCTGTCAGCTCACCTAGTGACTTCAGACACCGGCCGGTGTGGCCGAGCGGTTCTAGGCGCTTCAGTCTGGAACCGCGTCACCGCTACGGTCGCAGGTTCGAATCCTGCCTCGGGCATGGGTGTGTGTGATGTCCTTAGGTTAGTTAGGTTTAAGTAGTTCTAAGTTTAGGGGACTTATGACCTAAGATGTTAAGTCCCATAGTGCTCAGAGCCATTTGAACCATTTTTTTTTTACTTCAGTCTTTCGGAACTTCACTTTCAGAGGCTCTTTTCTGATGGTTTTGGACCTGAATACTTATTGTTGCGTTGTACCTAGGCCTCCTTGTGATACTCTGCTTGTCAATTGCATGACGGTGTCTCTAGGCTTCCGTGTTGTCATTGTGCTCCGCTTGCACACTTGGGCGCTCGGTCGTTCCCCCGTGCTGCAATACCTTCCGTGTCTGCTGCAACTAACTCAGCGTTTTCCCCTAGCTGGCCATCTATTGGTCATTGACACAGACAGTTCCATTTCCGGCCGCCCGAAGTGGCCGCGCGGTTTAAGGCGCCATGTCACGGACTGCGCTGCCTCTCCCGCCGGAGGTTCGAGTCCTCCCTGGGGCATGGATGTGTGTCTTGTTCTTAGCATAAGTTAGTTTAGGTTGGTTTAAGTAATGTGTAAGGATAGGGACCGATGACCTCAGCAGTTTGGTCCCTTAGGAATTAACACACACATATACACGCACCTACCCACCCACCGACACACACACACACACACACACACACACACACACACACACTTGATTTCCGCAAGCCGCCAAGGCAGAGCCTGGACGAATTTTTAGTGTCCGTTGGGGATACTATCCTGGGGCGTAACACTAATTTAACGGCATTTGAAAGGATTGAAACGACTATCCATATTATAAAGTTTATGAGGAAATCAAGAACTATATTACTTCTTGCTGTTCAGATGTCATTAAAGACTGCTGCGTTGAGGACTCTTCTATAATTTTCTGTTAACAGTGACGTGAGGGCTCCTAAGAAACATGCCTTCGCAGCCGCCCTGTTTACTTTGTTGCGTCTACCAACCTCAGAGTGCAGAATAGATCCCGCTGCTCCTATAGAAAGAAACAAGGATGCCATCTCCTGCTACTCGGTAGTCCTGTCGCATCGGGACATCGTAGACGGGATGACATCGTACGCCACTGCTCAACGACGGTGGTAACAAAAAAGACGAATATGATTTGATTATCTCTCAGTTGGGCTCATTCAGCTCATGTTAGCTTAATCTCGGACGACGTACGTTCTGCAGACAGTGTTTAATGCGGACTCTGTACTGGGCACCAGCCCTCGGTGTTCCGAAGTGGTAGGAGTCTCTTCAAGCGTTCGTCGGTATTAAATCGGAATGGTTTCCTGCTTATCAAGCTCGTGCTTCTCTGCGCGCTGCGTCATATCCGAACCCGTACCGACAGAATCCCCATGAGATCATACTGCCACCGGTTAACAGCTTACCTGTCCATCATAATCCTGTCTGCTCATCTCTCACTTCAACACACTTTCGGATTATCTTCGCAACAAGACGTATAGCTCTTGTGAGCTCATCTTGGAGTTCTTTCATGAGGACAGCTCTATTCATAATCAAAAAGAGCAATTCGTCTCTTGTGATTACTTTTTCTGAAACTAAAGCATTAGCGTTAGCATTTTTGCCAATCCATTTTCTGTGGAATGTTAGATTTAAAGTATGTGTTACATGGAGAGTAGAATGCGCAGGATCCCGTTATTCCGGAAGAACAAACCCATCCTTGCAGCCAAAGGAACCTCTTCCAGTTAATTCTGGAAGCACGTTTTCGATAAAGTCTAGGTAACGATTTTCTGCAAGACGATGCGATGACATAACAGTTCCAACCAATCGATTGTCTATCATACTACACCACGTATCTACAGAGAAGTGTTCTTTAAAATGGAAGCTTGTGGGTTTCGTTAGACGATCGATGTGAGTTACGAATGTTATTGATACCGTCAATAGTGAAAGTGGCTCCATTACTAAACAGTGTTAATGGGATTACCTGGCAACTGGCAGTTAGCCAACGACAAAATTCCAGCCGTCTACGTTCATCTACTTCTCGAAGGTGTTGAGTCCACTGTCAATGATACGGATAGAGGTACATGTGATGTCTGCCATATTCTTGCAGTTGGTATACCGATACGTGTAGGAATTCTCCGTCCGCTTGTTGAAGAATTAGTTGTACAAACTGAATAATGTCTTCTAGTTCATTCACACTCTGTTCTTTTGATCGTTCAGATGAAATCTGACTGACGGTCACTACACCTGTCTCATGCAGTTTACTAAAACAACGCGTAAACACCCCTCAATCAGGTACTCTGCGGTTAGGAAAATGTCTACCGTGTTGTCTACAAGCAGCAGCAGCAACGACAACAACAATAGCAGCGTAAACGTTTCCACTGCAAAACTCGTACATCTAAACAATGTCGGTGTTCTCAGCATTTGTAAATTCGTGCGACACCTTAAACAATACAACAGAATCGGCCAAATAATCTCAATGGCAGCTGAGCCGTGGCTGGCTCGCGTTCATGCTGTTTGTTCATTAGCATTTTGTCGCAATCGGGTGGCGTCTTATTTCTCCCTGAGTTACAACCATAACGAGTTGCTGACTTGCCTTCGTCAGTAGCAGCAGCAGCGCTTATCGATACTAGTACTGCTGTACCATCTTTGGTGTGACAGCTCTATTTCCGTGTGGTGTGTGTGTGGCAGGCGGTCGGTTGGGACAGAGCAGCGAGGAAGTCTCCGCGCCGCGAAGGTCAGGCCAGGACTGCTGGCGGCGTACACGCGCGGTCGGATTGTGAGGCGCTAGCTGCGAGAGCTACAAAGTTCGTTGCCCACCGAACCTGGCACTGAAGTTGAGTGATCAGTTAACCTGTTATGAAACCGCAACTGCTGTGACATCTCTTCGTTCATTGCTAGTTGCTGCTTCCTCGGCCGTTCCGGCTAGCAGCAACGTATGGTGTGTTGGAGTCGGCGACATTTAGCAGCTGTATTTCTGCATGGTCTTTAACTATTAAATTGGTTGTTACTTATCACTGAAATGCACCAGCGGTATTTTCTACCTTATGACCGTTAACGCCCCAGTTAGCTGCCCTGATCGTTAGCGTAGTTTTCTGGCAGTGTGTTTTTCCTTGCTGTGTTGATGCTGTCCCGCACGACGTGTAGTTTGACTGCCTTTTAGTTGTTTGTTCATATTTTTTCTTAAGAGTGGTTATTGTGCCTTGGCTGCTTAAAGACGCCCGTTTTGAAGACGTAGTGCTGCTGCTATCTTCACCCTTGGCTGATATTTTCCATTGTCATACCGTTGGGCTGGTGGAAGGGAATGGATTAGGTTGTAGGCGGTCCTTCAGCCGTCCCTGGGTCGGATTGCCATCTGATTAATTAACCCTATTCTTGGCTGCCTGTCTCACTTCTAATGTGTACTTTGCAAGGCCTTCAGTCATCTATTAATTTAGTTTGTTTTAATTTTGAAATAAGGCCTTCAGCCGACTTAAATTAAAATTTGAAGATTGATTGGTTAAAAACTAAATTATGGAACTTCGTTCTATCTGAAATTCTTTTATCCAGGCCCTAAGTCCTGAGTTGTTCAGTGTCCAGTGTGTGACTTTCAGCCGAGCTCTTACGTGAAATACTTTAAGATAAGGCCTTCAGACATCTTAAATTAAAATTTTGAAAACTGATTTGCTTAAAACTATTTTTTTTTTTTAATTTGCTCTATCTGAAATTCTTGTTATCCTGGCCGCAAGCCGTGAGTTGTTCAGTGTCTTGTGTGTGGCATTCAGCCGAGTATTTACGTGAAATTTTTTTTAAAGTAAGGCCTTCAGCTGCATGTATTCTTTCAAGTAATTTTATAACTTGTGTTCAGGCCTTGAGCCATATTGTTTTAATTTGATTCTTTAGCCCAATGTGTTCAAATGGCTCTGAGCACTATGGGACTCAACTGCTGTGGTCATAAGTCCCCTAGAACTTAGAACTACTTAAACCTAACTAACCTAAGGACAGCAGACAACACCCAGCCATCACGAGGCAGAGAAAATCCCTGACCCCGCCGGGAATCGAACCCGGGAACCCGGGTGTGGGAAGCGAGAACGCTACCGCACGACCACGAGATGCGGGCGCGCAATGTGTAATTAAGTGGTTCTTAGGAAAATAAAAGTTTGTGTGTTTTGTGTAACTAACACTAACTGATTATTTTTGGGCCCCTTCCACAACCATAACATGATCTATCCTGAGAAACCAGATTTCAACAGCTGAAAAATTCAGCTATGTAAACTGAAGCACAACTTCACAATTTGAACTTCAAAATAAATATGCCAATTGATAGATAAAGCCATAGCAGCTGGAGGACCAACAAGCAAAGTCAAAACTTATTTCTGTAACCAGATGCATCATTGTAATGAATAAAAAAAATGGGCACATATTATACGAAACGTCTTTATTTCGGTCAGAACAGGCCTCGGAAGGCCGAATGGCACCGAGCGACTGCCCTATCATCCTCAGTCGATAGGCGTCACTGCATGCTGATATGGAGGGGAATGCGGTCAGCAGACTGCTCTCCTGCTCTACCGGCCGTTGTCAGCTTTCGTGACCGGAGCCGCTGCTTCTGTCAAGTAGCTCCTCAAGTGGCCTCACAAGGGCTGAGAGCAGTCCTCTTTCCGAAGCTCTCGGCAGACCCGGAGGGTCACCCAACTGAGTGCTAGCCAGCCCAACAGCGCGTATCATCGGTTATCTGAAGTGAACCGGTGTTATCACTGCGGCAAGACCGTTGGCATAACTCTATACTAGAACCACGTAATATAAACACTACTCCTCCTCCAAAAACCGTGTCTACTAACAGTGCTGCAGTAAAGATTTAGGTTGGTTGCCAAGTGACTGGAAACTAACTTTAAATATTTATGAAGGTTAAACTGTCTACTCAATAAAACACAAAAACGTGGTATCATAATTATCATCTTCTGTGCGTATTAGGCTTTGCCTCTTTAACGCATACTGAAACATCCCCTTAGAAAAAATTTATAAATGACAGTGCTGGAAAACCTCTACGTTATTTAATTTTCAAATAGCTGAGCAAAACTGAACGTAGTCAGACATTTCTCTCTTTACTTATTCTGATCAACACTAAACTGACAAACAATATTTTTAGAGCAACGTAATCTGACTTTCAAAAACCCCTAAAAAAGAATGGCCCTGACTAACAATAACCTACACCTTTCATGAATCACTTACCTCACAAAAATCTTAGTTACTCGAATTACTGAAATACAGTGAGCGCCAATACTGCCAGCTAAATAAAAGATTGTAACTACTGAAGGCACTAGCTACTGATAGGCATACTTATCAAATGAAAGATTTTGATAGATAACAAACAATGTATTTACCTTAATAGTGTTCAAAAGTCATTGGCGGAGTTTTGAGAGCGGATGATCTGGACGTGTGTTCATCAGACACAGTAAATTTGTAAGACTATATATATATGACATCCAGTCTTACAAATTTACTGTCTCTGATGGACACACGTCCAGATCATCCGCTCTCAAAACTCCGCCATCTCTCTCCCCACATCCACCACTGCTGGTGGCTCACCTGCAACTGCGCAACGCTACGCGCTGTTCACATGCAACTGCCCAACACTACAATAGTGAATAATACAACAATGCCAACCAGCCACAGACTGCACACAGCACAGCCAGTGATTTTCATACAGAGCGCTACGTCGCGTTACCAATATAAAAACCTGAAGATCCTACTTACATTACTTGCAGAGATTCGTCCAAGTCCTTTCATGTGGATTTTAGTCTCCCTATGTTTCTTCGTGCTATTTGTTTATTTAGTAAAGTATTTTTGGCAGTCTATCATTCTAAAAATGGTTCAAATGGCTCTGAGCACTATGGGACTCAACTTCTGAGGTCATTAGTCCCCTAGAACTTAGAACTAGTTAAACCTAACTAACCTACGGACATCACAAACATCCATGCCCGAGGCAGGATTCGAACCTGCGACCGTAGCGGTCTTGCGGTTCCAGACTGCAGCGCCTTTAACCGCACGGCCACTTCGGCCGGCAGTCTATCATTCTCCCTGCTAGTGACGTGCTTTTTCCATTTCCTTCTGTATTCTGCTCTAGTTTCATTCGTAGACATTGCTGCTCTTATTTCTGTGTTTCACTTTCGATCTTGTCTCATGTATAGTAGTACACGCCTGAGGACTCTCATTTCCGCATCCTGGAGTTTTTGTGTATTATTTTACCGACCTGTAACTCAGCTAGTAAAAAAGAAACCCTTATAGGTCACTTCGTCGTCCGTCTGTCTGTCTGACCTACTGTTCAAAATCCTTTTCTCAGAAACGGGTAGATGTATCAAGATGAAATCTATGTCACATTCTATGGTTCAAATGTTCAAATGTGTGTGGACTCGTAAGGGACCAATCTGCTGAGGTCATCGGTCCCTAGACTTACACACTACTTAAACTAACTTAACTCTAAGGACAACACACACACCCATGCCCGAAGGAGGACTCGAATCTCCGGCGGGAGGGGCCGCACGGTTAGCGACATGGCGCCTCTAACCGCGCGGCCACTCCGCGCGGCACATTCTATGGTCTACGGTGTCTTGGCGATAAAAAAACGTTAGGTTCTGAGTCAATGCAATCAGAAGACCAGTCATTTATGTCACATTTTTTGATACTCGCAAACTCTCTCATAAAAGCCTGTAGGATACTTCCCGTTGGTCCAGAACACTGAAATTTGAGAAGAAGACAGGTTTCACAGTTCAAGTAAAGGGAAAAAATCAGGAAAATATTAACTTAAATTGCATCTCACGAAATTTTGTTTTCTTTTCTCATTTGTTATCCGACTTCAGACTTGAAATTAAAACAATTGGAATGTGTCAGGCCGATATCTTGCGGGTATCAATGTCGATAACAGGCAAAAATAGTCGAGATCCGATATTCCCGGAATGGATAGACTGTCTATATACATAAGTAAGTTTGTATGGGACTTTTAGTGCGCGGTTCCTTCTCGCACCTGGCCATTTTTTTGTTGCTATTATCCAGGTTTTTCTCCTATACATCATAAGTAGGAGTGAGAGTGTTTTGTACCTTTACCCTTACGTACCTTGTAAGGCTCGTGTAGTAGCAGGGCAGAATGTTGTAACTTGGTACCCTTTTTAGACGTTCGGCTATAATATGCTCTTTTAATATATTTTCTCTTTTCATTTTTAAATGATGACATTCAGCTTTGTGTTCTGCTGTCTTTTATTGAAATTAAAAATGCACATACTGCCTTAGAATATGTCCTGTATCTTTAGTACGACGAAACTGCGGTGTCGGCGGTACCTCGCTCGATCACACGCGGCTTTCCGCGCGCCGCTCACACCTTGGTCTCGCCTGGGCTCGCCATCTTCCTGCGGGCGGTGCTAAGGCCAACAGAGGACGCCGTCCTCGTTTCTACTCACTGCATGGAAATGCAGGATGCTGCACACCGTGCTCCATCCTCTGATCTCTGAAGACTCGCAGCGAGACAACTATATGCCAGCGTGAAGCTATTGATGTTGCGTGACTTATGCTGTTAGCAAATGATAAACATTTTTGTACAGAGTCAGTGACTGACTGTATGAGAAGCTGTGTGGAACGGACAACCAAGAAATATAAGTTATGTATAATATATATTGTACAAAACATAAATATAAGTACTGATCTTTAACGTTCCGTTGGTCCCGCAGCATATGATATGTCATTACAAGACATAATGAAAATGAAAACTCCAAAACTAGCTGCAGTAAGGCGTATCAAAAAGAATCATCCGATTTAAAATTTGAGATATGTGCGTGAACAACGTACTGTTGCAAAGAGACAACTCTCCAGTTTTGCATGGTTCCCGCAACAGTGTGCGCCCACTTCAGTTCTAGTAAAAATGAAGTCGGGACACTAGAAAGCGTTTGGTGTTCTACGTTTAGCGCAGTGCGGGTCAGTAATAGCTGTCTAGCGTGGCTTTCGTACTAGGTATGGGGTGGATTCGCCTACAGCACAGAGAATTAGACGATGGCATGAACACCATGAGAGGGCCTCTCCAGATTTAATGCGTTTTGTGCAGTTTCACGGGAAATGGTTGTTGTTGTTGTTGTTGTGGTCTTCAGTCCTGAGACTGGTTTGATGCAGCTCTCCATGCTACTCTACCCTGTGCAAGCTTCTTCATCTCCCAGTACTCACTGCAACCTACATCCTTCTGAATCTGCTTGGTGTATTCATCTCTTGGTCTCCCTCTACGATTTTTACCCACCACCCTGCCCTCCAATACTAAATTGGTGATCCCTTGATGCCTCAGAACATGTCCTACCAACCGATCCCTTCTTCTAGTCATCCCTTGATGCCTCAGAACACGTCCTACCAACCGATCCCTTCTTCTAGTTAAGTTGTCCCACAAAGTTCTCTTCTCCCCAATCCTATTCAACACCTCCTCATTAGTTATGTGATCTACCCATATAATCTTCAGCATTCTTCTGTAGCACCACATTTCGAAAGCTTCTATTCTGTTATTGTCTAAACTATTTATCGTCCATGTTTCACTTCCATACATGGCTACACTCCATACAAATACTTTCAGAAACGACTTACTAACACTTAAATCAATACTCGATGTTAACAAATTTCTCTTCTTCAGAAACGCTTTCCTTCCCATTTCCAGTCTACATTTTATATCCTCTCTACTTCGACCATCATCAGTTATTTTGCTCCCCAAATAGCAAAACTCCTTTACTACTTTAAGTGTCTCATTTCCTAATCTAATACCCTCAACATCACCCGACTTAATTCGACTACATTCCATTATCCTCGTTTTGCTTTTGTTGATGTTCATCTTATATCCTCCTTTCAAGACACCGTCCATTCCGTTCAACTGCTCTTCCAAGTCCTTTGCTGTCTCTGACATAATTACAATGTCATCGACGAACCTCAAAGTTTGTATTTCTTCTCCATGGATTTTAATACCTACTCCGGGAAATGGTATATGGTCCATTTTTCTTTGCCGAGAACACTGTTACAGGAAGCACATATCTCGATATGCTCTAGAACTTTCGTTTCCAACCGGTGGAGACCGACTCGAACGACTTTATTCACCAACAGGATGGGGGCACCACCACACTGGCATCTGGAAGTGCGGGAATATTTAAATCAAAGGATTACTAAACGATGGGTCGGTCGCACTGGACCAGATGATTCAGCCTTACGTTACCGGCCTCCAAGATCACGGAACCTGACTGTGTGTGATTATTTCTTGTGGGGGTTTAAAAAAGACTGTTTTTGTGCCTCCGTTAGCAACAACAATGAATGAACTGAGACATCGCATAACAGCAGCTGTGAAAGCTGTAGCTCAAGACATTCTCGCTGTCATGTGGGAACAATTTGAATACCGCATTGACATATGCCGTGCATCTCAAGGGGGCATACTGAACACTTATGAAAAGGTATGCATAGAAACTTTTTGAATTTCCCGTTCATCAAAAAACAAAATTCATCGTGTATGTTTATTAGTTTCAGAAATATAGATGTGCCAGATCGGATGATTCTTTTTGATACGCCCTGTATTTTACACGGCAGGCCTCTTTCGGCTGATTGCCTTCAAGTGGCCTGCGAAAATAACATTGACAAGATTATTTCTGCGTAAGTCGTGGCATATTTATGTTTAAGTTTGCATTGGTACTTAAGTCTAGTTGGAAGTGACGACGATATTAGGTCTATAGTAATTTTTTTCTTTCAAGTAACGGTAAGTATAATATTTTTATAGTTACGAAACAAAAAAATACGTTTTTGACATATTTTGACAGTTCAGTATCTTGACACTTCTTTATTAAGGTGCTATATTCAATTCACTGTGGGAAATACTTAATATAATCACCTACTATTACAGGTACGTAGATGACACTTTAATGCAGTTAACACTCTCCATCCCAATATCACATGTATTATGGAATTGGAAATAAATAATTCAGTAAACTATCTTGACCTGAAAATCAGCAAAGACAGCAACCGCCACAAGTTTGAACATGCAGAACATACCATCACAGATAATACAATAAATGCCCACTCTTGCCATGCTAAAACACAAAAGCATGCCTTCTTCTACTCAATGATTCACCGAATCATCAGTTCACCACTAGAACAACCAGCTATACAAAAATAACTGGAAACGTCCTTTTGAATATCCTGCAAAAATTATTTTGATACAGATATAGTAAGAAAATTACACAAAAACACACGCAGAACCGAAACGAATCACGATACATAACGACATATGTCTTACTAGAGAAACCTTAACATAATATAGTACAACCCTCATGCCAACAATGTACCTAGGACGAATATCAGATAAATGCACTATTTAAACCCACACACATACATCCGGATCTCTGTACAAATAACGATCTTATAACTAAATTACGTTCAACCACAACAAAAATCTCAGAAAAAGGCACTTCTGAAATATAAAAGATCACCTCTGACGATTGCAACAATTTATATATTAGCCAAACCTGACGAAATTTTAACACCGGATCTAAAGAACACACTAGAAACAGTAATACTCTGCTGTCAGGCTTCTATTTACAACTAAAAACTCAACAGCACAAAGCCGAAAAAACTGAAACTGCTTTAGAAATATTAGACAGAATACAGAAATGACTTACTATGAACATTCTCGAAGAACTGGAAATATATATTCATACAAGAAGATATCCACACGAATTCTAAATGAACACACAGATATTAAACATAAAATCTATCTTGTTGACATAAAAGAATACGATAAGAGACAGTCGCATGGAAAACAAAACATACCGAGACAGTAGATAAAATTCAAAGGAAAACAGAGAAATATATCATCATTCTTGGTAAGCTGTACATACTATGTAAACATACAGCATCGTAATAATGAAATGTCAAAATACTTAACTGTCAAAATATCTGTCATAAACGTATTTTCTGCGTTTGGTAACTACAAAACTATTATACTTACCATGACTTGACAGAAAAAAATTACTGTAGATGAAATATGATCATCACTTCCAACTAGACGTAAGACCAATGCAAAAATAAGAATAAAACAGCCCTAATTTGCATACAGATCATCTTACCAATGTTATTTTTGCACCCATGTTATAAGGCAATAAGCCGAAACAGGCCCGTCGTGTAAAATATGAAAAATATTATCTTATTGCAGTTAGTTTTGGAGTTTTCATTTTCATAACGACTCACGCTGATTTCTGATTCGTTATTGAATGTCTATAGTGTTCTACACCACTCCGTATTAACCAAGGACGCCACAAAATTCATCACAGAGAAAGATCAATATGTAATTTTCGAATTCTCCGTCATGTTGATACAGCAACGTTTAAATTATACGAGGCATATAAACAATTAATTGTCTAGTTGCTGAATGCCGCAACCAGCACGAGATACTTTTAAAATGCTTTGTTTCATTGTTTTTACCGGTTTCGGGCTTCTTCAGATGACTAATATTTTCAGTTATATAGATGCTCTGATCAACAGCATGTCGTCTAATAATTTACTGCACAAGATCGTTTAAATATTTACTGCCATTTTACGAGCTGTTTCATTAACAAAAACACGTTAAAGTGCTTGTATTTATTTAGATATAATGTGAAATAGTTGTATTCACTTACGTAAGTTGCAGTACATGGCGATTTCTTTTTTTGGCTCCCTATGGTTTTTAAGGTTGACGTACACGCGGTTCAAATGGCTCTAAGCACTATGGGACTTAACATTTGAGGTCATCAGTCCCCTAGACTTAGAACTACTTAAACCTAACTAATCTAAGTACATCACACACATCCATGCCCGAGGCAGGATTCGAAGCTGCGACCGTAGCAGCAGCGGGGTTTCGGACTGAAGCGCCTAGAACCGCTGGGCCACAGCGGTCGGATACTTGTTGTTGAATTGCGAACAGCACACATATTGTAAATAAACTACTGTGGTGCACTGCATAATATTCTCAATGCCAGTGTTGAGCGCCATACATGTGCTATAAACTTTTTATTTTTGTTTACATTGTGATGATTATCCGTTAAGGAAAGATACAAAGATCTGAAAAATCTGATTATCTTCTTGTAGGTTTTAATGTTGGGTTCTGATTGCAAGGACTTGGCTGACATTGGTTGTGAGATTTTATACTTGGCAACAAATGCTAAAAAGTTGTTCCTCGCCTCACTATACTTTCTGCACTGAAATAACATGTGGTTCGTAACTCCCTGGGTATTATCACCACTGTCACAGGCTGGTGTTTGGTTTATAATCAGTCGGTATAAATGCTCTGGAAATGTCCCATGATTAAGCCTTATATTGCTTGTCGGGGTCCACAAACGTACTCAAAACAAGGTCATTTAAAAATTCGTGATTGTACTTACGGATAGGCGCCTCCTTTGTGTCGTGAGCTCAGCGTCCACTTTTTCTGCCAGGACTGGAATGCCCTTTTCCGAGTAAATTTGTACATATTCCGTATAGGGAAGCTTTATGTCTAGTGGTGTCACGTTGTTCGTGGCCTACTGTTGCATGGGGGCTTAATTAAATGTAATGAAAATGATTTTGATTTCTTGCTTTAGCAGCTGTCTGTCCGGTTACGAAGTCTCGTAAACGGTTGGCCCTGACTGTTATTATTACGCTATCTGACTGCACAGAACAATAACAAAGAATGAAATGGAAATTTTCATTAACACAATTAATTAATTAAGTCCCCAGCAACTATAAAAACCTACGAAACCAAAGCACAAGTGTAGCTGTTCTGTGTGTGGAAGTATGACTCAACGTACGCATCTGGCACGGTTCTTCTTCAACAACACAAGAATTTTTAAATAACATTTATACTGAATTAATTAGAGGAAATAAAAATACCATAATTACTCAAGAGAACCACAATTACACTCTAATCCAAGAACACAAGCCAGATGCTTTGTTGACTGAACCTGTAATGACGCATTATTTAAAACATGGAAATAATGAAAAATAAATCAAGTTTCGTTACCTTCATATATTGATGACAAGCACTCAAATTATTACAATATATCTCCACACCGACTCGCTATTACAACATCTCAACAAGAATTTATCAGTATCACATCTCAGCAAGCACTCCCTACTAGCACATCTCAACACGAACTGACTACTACGAGTCCTGGACAAGCACTGACTACTACGACATCTCAATAATCACTCTGCCAGTGGAGGCGGGCGAACAATGCTCTCTAGCGATCTCTGGCGCTGTGGCTCAGTGTAGCCACCTTTCATATGCCCTTCCTCCACGGCTAGAATTTGATGGTATTTTTGCCAGCATTGGTGGTGAAAATACCACCAAATTCGTCAAAAAAATACAGACAAAAATAAAAGATAATATTAATACGTAAATACCATATAACTAGATAAAATTTTGGCTTTGCACTGACCTTTCAATAACCTATTATATAGAATACAGTAAGCAATACAAATTCTTTCATGCCTGTGACTTTACATAATAGTTTACACAAGTATTATGTGGTTAAACAGTTCAATCAATAGCGTCAGCAATGACGAATATGTGCAGGTAAGAGTCTCATAACTTTCCACAAACAGTAATACACAAAAAAATCAGTTTATACAAATATTCACATAAACGCTATCCATAGCCCATGAATAAGCAGTTGACAGTTCCAGCAATAGCACCCAGCAATGGTCAACAGGTGCAAAAACCAATAAGTAACATTTTTTCAATAGAAGCAGTCCATCAGTGGCACCCACAATGTTGATCAGGTGCACACAGCAACAGGTGACTTCATTTCAGTAGAAGCAATCCATCAGCGGCACCCAGCAATGTTGAGTAGGTGCAGACACCAACAAGTAACACCATTTCAGTAGAAGCAGTCCATTAGTGGCACCAGCAATGTTGATCAGGTGCACACAGCAACAGGTGACTTCATTTCAGTAGAAGCAATCCATCAGTGGCACCCAGCAATGTTGAGCAGGTGCACACAGCAACAGGTGACATATTTTCAGTAGAAGCAGTCCATTAGTAGCACCCAGCAATGTTGAGTAGGTGCAGACACCAACAATTAACACCATTTCAGTAGAAGCAGTCCATTAGTGGCACCAGCAATGTTGATCAGGTGCACACAGCAACAGGTGACTTCATTTCAGTAGAAGCAATCCATCAGTGGCACCCAGCAATGTTGAGCAGGTGCAGACACCAACAAGTAACACCATTTCAGTAGAATCAGTCCATTAGTGGCACCAGCAATGTTGATCAGGTGCACACAGCAACAGGTGACTTCATTTCAGTAGAAGCAATCCATCAGTGGCACCCAGCAATGTTGAGCAGGTGCAGACACCAACAAGTAACATTTCTCAGCAGAAGCAGTTCCATAAAATACACTGTCACTGATCACACTGTTCTTCAGAGTTTATAAGCAGAAATTAAACATGTCCTAGTGGCACCAATATTGTAGAAAAGGTACAAGTAACAGTCCATAATTTTTTTTACAATCACTGATCACACAGTTCATCAGCAGAAATTAAACATGTCCTTGTGGCACCAATCATGTAGAAAAAGTGCAAGTAACAGTCCATACTATTCACCATAACTACTGAGACAGTTCAGTCATGAACAATAGTTTGAATGCACATACAATTTCTTTAACAAAATATAATCAATGCTCTTACACTAAACATACAAATCATAATAAACACACAAATGATATCAGGTAATTGTCACATTAACTATTACAGTACACAATAACAGTTAACCTATAATATTTATGGGTGTCAGTGCAAGCCACTACCAACAAATAAAATAATATTTAGGAGATAGGTTGGGATCACTTCTCTGGGACTATAAAAGGAAAACACACAAAACACACTCACTCATCTTTCATCCACATTATTGCTACTGTGTAATTGAAAAGTGTTAACTGTGTAAATGCAATTCTGTCAAAATTTTATGTTCATCATGTGTATCAAGTAGTAGTGGCAGCAATGTATAACAGTCAATAATAGTTAGTCAACGTCATAGTCATCATGTCAAGACCAATGTTTGCCAAGCCAGATCAAATTGTACTGTTGCTGAACAACTGTCAGTGAGCCAAGATATGCAATTGCTTCCTCTCCCCCCAAAAAAATATGTACTGCTTAGTGATTTAACAAAGTGTGTGTATAGACAATCTTCCTTCCACTTTAGTGTTCTAGTCTGCCATCTTCATCCTCCTTGTTCCATATAAACCAACAAAAACAATATGCTCCTCACTTACTTTACCTCTTATCCACCAAAACTCCAATAATCATCACTTAACTTCAATAATACCTCATTTACCTTACCTCTTGTCCACAAAACTCGAATAATCATCAACTTCACATAATCTCAATACCTCAATAATACGTCTATACATATAAACCTCAGCACCAATATCATTTCACTTCCATAACAACTCTTTCCTCTAGTCAGTCTCCTCGAACAAGTACAGACAAAATCCTAGTGCAACTTCAATTCAGCATCCCATGCAATCCGAAGACACAGTGTCCACACACAACCTCTGTGTAATCCATCTGACCCAAATTTTCTACTCATTATAAATTATAAGATACATTTTGGTTCCTTGTCCATCATTAAATAAAAGAAATGCATACATGACCTCTAACAGACTTAGTTCGAATAACTCTCAGTAATTAAGTACGATTACGGAGTGTGAATAATCATAATATTTCACAGTGTGTACACCACTTCAAGAATCATGGCAGAAGCAATCATGTGGAGTATTCCTTGTGTCAAGTGTCACTTCCTATTTCAATTGCTCACGAAAAATGCAGTGTAATACTGTCAATGGTCTAAACCTAGTTTTGGTCTGTCATGTCGTTAGCTTCCTTCCTATTAGCATAAATTTATACAGCTTCCATAAAACCTCAGCTCATGTGACTTCTATGACTTTCTTTTACTAATGTCGTTCGTCGAATTATAGCAGTTCACTTTCTTATCTTAAAAATATAAGGCACTGAGCGTAAGCAAAACATGCAATAGCGAGTAAATATACCAGTAGAGAACAGAATGTCAACAAGTGGATGCAGCACAATCCCTATAACAAGGCTCTGCCAAGCGAACAATCTACAATTAATACCACAGTGTAACCTAAACTCTATGTTCGTACACTGTACATCAGCATTGCTATATTCTAAATTGAAGAGTAGTTATGACAACAAAACAGAAATGTGTAAATATGCAATCCATACGCACAGCAGCAAACATGCCTTACACAATAAACAGGTCATTAGCATCATATCAGCATAAGCAAATAAATGTTTATATGTAATCTTAATAAGTAAACATGAAGGCGCAAGCAGATAAATCACAAAGTGTAACTTACATATCTAACCACATCAGCACAATTAATCAGGTGACAATTATAATTTAAATAAATAAGCACAGCTGGCACATAATAAAAAAAATATGACATCAGTGAAAAAGCATAGCAGCCAAGCGATGCCTAATATACACAAATAACAACCCTGTTCATTAGTCAATCACTGTCAAAATCAGTTAATGTGCGCAAGCACGTCGCTTCACAAGTAAATTCATAGAACATGAAATTAGCACAAGGTATGAGTCACGTAATCGCGAGCAGCAAATTACGTCTAAAGTACGTACCTAAGTGGAATTATGTTACCTGAAAAATAAACTCAATTAACCGTTACCTTTTTTTGCTTATTACTTTCTTCTTCGAAATGACCTTCTTCCTGAAAATTTTCTCCAAAGCAAGTCGTCTTAACGTCGGACACGCACAGAATTTACCTGAAGGTCTTAAATATTTTACACAACCGTATCCTGAAAAATACTGAACGTTAATAACATAATTTACCAAATCACTATAGTTTTATACTGAATTTAATCCGAGAAATTAGACTGTGTATTTGTTTACGGCTGTCAGTGCATTCACACTGGGCGCTCGATCAGCTGTAGGCGCGTGACGTAAGAAGTGATTGTTTGCGGTCAACGACTGCCTTGTGCGGCGCGCCGACTTGACTGTTGCTTTGAGTACGCGCCGCCGCCAAAACACAGCGCGGTACTCTTGCATTCTCCGTGTGTTTACATGTAGCTGTTAGTTTCTCTAAAGTATGTCATTCCACAAAAATTTTAACGTTAGATATATGATGTATTCCCTTAGAGCGTCGAGATTTAAGAGTTTCTACTTCAACAGTGTTATTATGGATAATTTTGCGAACTCTATATGGACCGTTATAAAGCAGAAAAAATTTGCGACACAAGCCTTTTCCTTTATGAGACAAACGATGAGACTTAATTAACACCTTCTGGCCAACTGACAAAGTTTTTAAACGACCAGGACGTTTAGCTGATTTCTCTCTTCTTGCAGCCGCAGACGCAATATTTCGTAGGGCCAGGTTCACAACTTCAGAATGCCGCAGTTTTCGTGAAGGCGGAAAAGGAACGATTCCAGAAATGCGATTTGTCGGTGCTTTATTTTTTAATATCAGTGTAGGCGGTAAAGAAGTTGAATCATTAGGGAGTTCATTCAGAATATTTTGAAAAATATGAAGATACTGATCCCACGTTCTGTGATTCTGATGACAATAAAGACGACACAATTTATTGATTTCCTTCATCCATCTCTCTGAAGCATTAGATTGAGGGTGAAAAAGTGAAATGAAGATTGGTTTAATT
Organism: Schistocerca nitens; assembly: GCF_023898315.1. Taxonomy (NCBI): domain Eukaryota; kingdom Metazoa; phylum Arthropoda; class Insecta; order Orthoptera; family Acrididae; genus Schistocerca; species Schistocerca nitens. The sequence continues at coordinate 580,452,368 of NC_064614.1, read as the reverse complement.
TTACGACGCCGTAGAGTACGAAGCCAAATTTTAGAGCGAAACTGTGATCCATTATCTGATATAACCTTATCAACATGACCAACTTCTTTAAGAAAATGTTTGATGAAAGCGTTAGATACTGAACGAGCTGTTGCTTTGCGTAAAGGTGTAAAACACACATATTTTGATGTCAATTCCACTGCTACGAAAATGTACGCAAAACCATTAGTAGAACGAACCACTGGACCGAACAAATCGACTGCAGCCATGTCCTTTAATTTCGCTGGAATGATAGGAAACAACGGTGCTCTGTGAGAAACAGTTGGCGGCTTAGCCTGTTGACATAATTTGCATTTGGCAAGAACAGATCGAATACGTTTTTCCATATTACTGAAGTAGCAATTTTCTCGTAATTTATGAAAGCATTTTCTGGGACCAAAGTGCGCATAACAGAAATGTGTAAACGAGGTGTGGCCAAATCATCCAATCTAACAAAGCGTCTAAGAAAATTACAGACACCAAGGAAACTACGAACATCACGTTTTGTGGTAGGAACAGCATAATTACGAATAGCGTCTAGTTTCTCTGGATCAGGGAGAATACCTTCTGTAGAAATAATGTGACCGAGAAATTTCACCTGAGAACGACCAAATTCTGATTTTTCCAAGTTCACTGTCATGCCAACTCGTGCAAAAATACGTAATAATGAATCCAAAATTTTGTTGTGCTCACGCCAAGAACGTTTAGCAATAAGAATATCGTCAACATATGAAGTAATATTGTCACGAAGATAAACAGGTAAAATTTTGTTTAAACTACGAATGAATGCTGCAGAAAATATAGTAAGTCCAAACGGTAATTTCCAAAGTCACTTTCGGGTAAAACAGTCAAATCTGGTTATTCTTTACCTACTGTCTAGATAGATGGATAGTAGAAGAATTGTTTTTATAGATGCAAAGAATAGTGAAAGAGTAGGCAGCGGTGCAGAAAACTAAAAGGGAAATAGCACCACTACAGCTCGGGGCCCTGTGATCGCTACGGCACATATTCACTTAGTGTAGTGAATCCCCTGAGGACTTTAATAGCTGCACATAAATTTCAGTTTGTGACTTAGTGGCAAATTTGGCGGAAGTGCGCACGTAAATCGATCCAACCATGAACATGGACGTATGTCATTCCTAGAATTGCAAAAGATCTTAAATTTCCGAACAGTCAAGAAGTGTTTACAGTCAAAGCTTCCGCCTCGCGGCGACAAAGACCTACCGCGTCTGTCCCAGTCCAAATGTCGATTATTGTCAAGTTCCCGCGCCTGGCGCTCTCTTGTTACATCCCGTAAATGAAACAAATTACTTTCTTCAAAGCCCTCTGCTATCTGTGATTCTAAAATTCGTCTGCTGTCTTTTCCTACGATTTCGCTTTCAATATATTTGTCTTGCTTTTGTAATGCCTCAAATTCCCTTTTGACGCGTTCATTAACTTTTCCTTGATTTTCAACATGCTTATTTATGTTCTGGTACTCTTCGGTTTCTGCAAATGGCAATGGTGCTGTATCATCTGAATCTCTGTCCCCATTTAAGTTAAGACTTGTCAATTTATCTGGAATCTCCTCAACTCTTTGCGATAAGTTTACGTCTTCCGTCAGTGTCGCAACTCGGGTTTCGGTATTGTCACATTTAGTAGTTAACTGTTCACACTGTTGCGTTAAGTTATTTATTCTGTCATTTGGTACGGATTCCTCGATTCTCTCAAATATTTCTTCCTTATCGTGTGCACGTTGTAAATTTAACTCTGAAAATTTTTGTACTATCACGCGATCTCTTTCCTCCTGTTCTCTATCCTGTTCCCTTTGTCTAATCTCTACTGCAATTAATCTATTATTGTGAGCATTCAAAATCGGTTGTACTTCTTCTCTAATTTCTTTCTTTAATTCATCTTTCATGTTTTTGAAACATGTCCCTAGTCGTGAATCTAACCGTGTTTCCATTGTTCCCATCTCAGTTGTAATTGTTCCTATCTCTGTTTTAATTGTTCCTATCTCTGTTTTAAATTCAGATCGAAACTGCTCCATTGTTCCCATACCAGTTGTAATTGTTCCTATTTGTGATCCCTGTGAGTCTAACCGTGTTGCCAAAGTTCCTATCTCTGTTTTAATTGTTCCCATATCAGTTGTAATTGTTCCTATTTGTGATCCCAAATTTAATATTGCACCCATCAACTGCTCCATATTAAATGGTTCAAAATTCTTTTCGCCCCTAACATTTCCCGCAAAACCAGTTTCCTTCGTCATGGCTGTAAAGCTATTTGTGTTCGATACTATTTCAGAATCTTCTGTCGTTAATCTCGAATTCTGAAAACTTTCTGATTGAGAAAAATTTTGAAATGGTTCTGGACTATTTTCCCTGCTTATTAAATTGTTCTCAACTTCATTATTTATCGTACTGTTGTCCTGTGTTGGCGAGTTCGCCATGTCAACAATTTCGTCATTCTGACTATCCATCATTTTTGCCTTTTTCATCGATCGCGTAATCATTTACAAAATATACAAAACTCGTCACTATATGAAAATTGCACACAATGACACTTTATCTCCAACAATCATTCACTCGAAATGTTTCCCTCAAACACGATTAACGAACAATTGAAATAATTGCACTAAATCGTCAAACGCGTATACAAGGCAACAAAAAAAATAAATTTTGAAAAATACCATTAGAAGAATGCCAATTACCAAATCTACACATGCAATATAGACTACAATTACTAGACTACAAATTACTACAACAATACTACTGTCTACTATTTTTACAATCAGAAGAATTCCAAGGGACGATCCGAAGCAGCGGTCGCCACGTGCATGGGGGCTTAATTAAATGTAATGAAAATGATTTTGATTTCTTGCTTTAGCAGCTGTCTGTCCGGTTACGAAGTCTCGTAAACGGTTGGCCCTGACTGTTATTATTACGCTATCTGACTGCACAGAACAATAACAAAGAATGAAATGGAAATTTTCATTAACACAATTAATTAATTAAGTCCCCAGCAACTATAAAAACCTACGAAACCAAAGCACAAGTGTAACTGTTCTGTGTGTGGAAGTATGACTCAACGTACGCATCTGGCACGGTTCTTCTTCAACAACACAAGAATTTTTAAATAACATTTATACTGAATTAATTAGAGGAAATAAAAATACCATAATTACTCAAGAGAACCACAATTACACTCTAATCCAAGAACACAAGCCAGATGCTTTGTTGACTGAACCTGTAATGACGCATTATTTAAAACATGGAAATAATGAAAAATAAATCAAGTTTCGTTACCTTCATATATTGATGACAAGCACTCAAATTATTACAATATATCTCCACACCGACTCGCTATTACAACATCTCAACAAGAATTTATCAGTATCACATCTCAGCAAGCACTCCCTACTAGCACATCTCAACACGAACTGACTACTACGAGTCCTGGACAAGCACTGACTACTACGACATCTCAATAATCACTCTGCCAGTGGAGGCGGGCGAACAATGCTCTCTAGCGATCTCTGGCGCTGTGGCTCAGTGTAGCCACCTTTCACTGTGCCAACCGATCTGCTTTTTCATTGTCCGGGATTCCACGATAGGCTTTCACCCACATAAAGGCAATTTGTTACTGTCTCCTGAGGCATTCATAAAACCAATAACGAACTTGGAGTAGGTACTCATTGGTGGTTTTTGAGATTTTTCTATTTGATATTGCTTCAAGTACACTTTTCGAGTCTGGTAATACTGCATGGGATGTGTATTTCTCATTCGTACATCACTGTATCGCCTTCAATACTGTGATTGTTTCGGCCAGATAGATAGAAGTAGTTGCTGGTAAATTATATTTTTGGACTATCTGCAGTTTGTGGACTCAATACTCGTATGACACATCCAGTATTTTCTTCTCCTGCAGTCTTTGATCCATCTGTGTACATGTGGAATCCCCATTGTCTTGTTTCCTCCATTTGCCTTTGCAGTACTGTGTCTCCAAGAAATCAGATTTCACCTCTACCGTTTCGAATGAGATGCGATCCCTGATTACGAAATAATAATATTAGTAAACAGACCACTGTATACTTGTGGCAGTGTCTCTGCACTCGTCTCTCAAATCATTATATGCCGAAATCAAAAGGCTTTCTGCCCAAATTTCCTGGAGAAGGACGGTACAGTCGTAAAATTTGATGAATTGGGTGCTGTGAGCATGATAATTTCTCCACTGTCTATCTTTAAATGGGCATCTTCTTCCTTATATGGAAGGGCATCTCTTGCGCTTCCACCAGGAGTGCATTTGTTGGTATGAATTTCATTACTCCTAAGCAAGTGCATATACAGCGGTGCTGAAATCTATTCCGTTTCTCTAACATTTTGCACTTCGTGTTTTTGTAGTGTATTCGAGTACATCCATAATCCAATCTGGATCTAATGAGGGAGCGGTGTAGGATCAGCAGCGCTGAAGGATGCACTCCCCACCACATTGTAGTAAGTGATCGAATAATATTAAGCGTTTGGTCACTGGTTTCGGTTAAGGTGTTAATATGTGCCGTCCAAGGAAGTTTGCTGTGCAATGTCATTCCTAAGAGCAGAAAAGTGCTTTAACTTTTATTACTTTATCACTTATATGTATTAAATAATTTATTGGTAAATAAAAATTCCTAGTGAATATAACTACTGAAGATTTCTCCGGCGCCATCATCAGGCCATTTCCACAAAGCCACCGGCTTACACTATGAGATCAAAAGTATCCGGATACCCCCAAAAACATAAGTTTTTCATGTTAGATGCATTGTGCTACCAAGTGTGGTGTCACCGCCAGACACCACACTTGCTAGGTGGTAGCCTTTAAATCGGCCGCGGTCCGTTAGTATACGTCGGACCCGCGTGTCGCCACTATCAGTGATTGCAGACCGAGCGCCGCCACACGGCAGGTCTAGAGACACTTCCTAGCACTCGCCCAGTTGTACAGCCGACTTTGCTAGCGATGGTTCACTGACAAATTACGCTCTCATTTGCTGAGACGATAGTTAGCATAGCCTTCAGCTACGTCATTTGCTACGACCTAGCAAGGCGCCATTACGTTACTATTGATGCTGTAAAACATGTACCGTCAAGAGCGATGTTCACCAATTATGGATTAAAGTTAAGTATTCCAGAAGATACGTACGTTTTTTGCTAGTCTCAATTCCTTGTCCTGTTCCAGACCTCACGCCAGCCTGCGTGAGTTTAAACGCGTGCCTTTCGGCTTCCTTATAGTGGGTTGGCTGTCTTGCCAATCCACAACACCAAGTACTGCCAGGTACTCCATATCAGCGACCTCAGTTGTCATTACGCATCGTGAGAGGGCAGAATGGGGCGCTCTGCGGAACTCACGGACTTCAAACGTGGTCAGGCGATTGGGTGTCATTTGTGTCATACGTCTGTACGCGAGATTTCCACACTCCTAAACATCCCTAGGTCCACTGTTTCCGATCTGATAGTGAAGTGGAAATGTGAAGGGACACGTACAGCGCAAAAGTGTACAGGCCGACCTCGGCTATGGCTGACAGAGACCGCCGACAGTTGAAGAGGGTCATAATGTGTAATAGGCAGACATCTATCCAGACCATCACACAGGAATTCCAAATTGCATCAGGATCCACTGCGAGTACTATGACAGTTAGGTTGGAGGTGAGAGAACTTAGATTTCATGGTCGAGCGGCTGCTCTTAAGCGACATATCACGTCGGTAAATGCCAAACTACGCCTCGCTCGGTGTAAGGAGCGTAAGCATTGTACGATTGAACAGTGGAAAAACGTTGTGTGGAGTGATGAAACACGATACACAATGTGGCGATCCGATGGCAGCCTGTGGGTATGGCGAATGCTCGGCTAACTTCATCTGCCAGCGTTTGTAGTGCCAACAGTAAAATTCGGAGGCGGTGGTGTTATGATGTGGTCGTGTTTTTCATGGAGGGGCTTTGCACCTCTTGTTGTTTTGTGTGGTACTATCACAGAACAGTCCTACAATGATGTTTTAAGCACCTTCTTGCTTCCCACTGTTGAAGAGCAATTCGGGGAAGGCGCTTGCGTCTTTGTACACAATCGAGCACCTGTTCATAATGCACGGCCTCTGGCGGAGAGGTTACAAGACAATAACATCCCTGTAATGGACTGGCCTGCACAGTGTCCTGACTTGCATCCTATAAAACACCTTTGGGATGTTTTGTAACGCCAGCTTCGTGCCAGGCCTCACCGACCGACATCGATACCTCTCCTCATTGCAGCAGAGGGCGCCACGAACGTGTAAATCATTTTCATTCAGGTGTCTGGATTCTTTTGATCACATAATATACGTTCTTTATCGATGGCGTTAGATTGTCCATCGCCTTCTGTAACACTACCTGGGAAGTAAACACATACATGTCATCCACAAACTGTATAATTCTAGCTGGTTGAGCTATTGCCCTTTCCACTTCATAGGTATATATTATAAATAGTAGTGGGCTGAGTACCTTTCCTTGTAGTATGCCATTGTCCAACAAATGCGGGCCTTTGAATCCAGCATCCTTTCTAACATATAAAGTTATTTCACAGGTTAATGACGACATACCTTCTACAAACTGAGGTGGATGGTTCAAACGGCTCTAAGCACTATGGGAACATTTGAGGTCATCAGTCCCTTAGACTTAGAACTACTTAAACCTAACTAACCTAAGGACATCACACACATCCATGTCCGAGGCAGGATTCGATGCTGCGACCGTAGCAGCAGCGCGGTTCCGGACTAAAGCGCCTAGAACCGCTCGGCCACAAGGGCCAGCAAACTGAGGTGGAGCTTCTAAAAGTAGTAACTTATGTAATAGTAAATTGTCTGAATATTATCATATGCTTTTGCAATATTCGATAATAGTGCTGCTGTATATTTTCTCTCACGAAAGCCAAATAACACAGAGGAAATTAATATTGCCCATGCAGCTATTGCCTTCATCAAACCTGAAATCGTATCCAACTAGTAAGGATGTAGATTGTACTCACCATTCCAATAGTCTTTTGATTAGTTTTTCCAGTATTTTAGCAATATATGACGACAGTGCAATCGGTCTGTAAGAAGTGGCTAATAATGGACCTTTCACTCTTCTAAATACGGGGGCTATGATCTGTGTCTTCCATTCTGGGATCAATTCCTGATGGATCCAAATCCCATTATAAATTTGAAGAAGTAATTCTACAGCACTGTAAGGCACGTCTTGTATTATGGAATACGTGATCTGATCCATTCATAGGATAGCGTTAGGGCTCTCTCTGATGACTGATGTCATCGCATCAGTACTGAACTATGTAGCTAGCACTTGTTGAACTGCAGGAATTTCCAGTTGTCTCCTGATTAACTTTACGCAAACACTTGGTGGGGCAATAAGATCGCAGAATTTTTCTATTCACTCATATTATGTATACTGAGTGTATACAGGGTGTTTAAAAAATGACCGGTATATTTGAAACGGCAATAAAAACTAAACGAGCAGCGATAGAAATACACCATTTGTTGCCATATGCTTGGGACAACAGTACATTTTCAGGCGGACAAACTTTCGAAAATACAGTAGTTACAATTTTCAACAACAGATGGCGCTGCAAGTGATGTGAAAGATATAGAAGACAACGCAGTCTGTGGGTGCGCCATTCTGTACGTCGTCTTTCTGCTGTAAGCGTGTGCTGTTCACAACGTGCAAGTGTGCTGTAGACAACATGGTTTATTCCTTAGAACAGAGGATTTTTCTGGTGTTGGAATTCCACCGCCTAGAACACAGTGTTGTTGCAACAAGACGAAGTTTTCAACGGAGGTTTAATGTAACCAAAGGACCGAAAAGCGATACAGTAAAGGATCTGTTTGAAAAATTTCAACGGACTGGGAACGTGACGGATGAACGTGCTGGAAAGGTAGGGCGACCGTGTACGGCAACCACAGAGGGCAACGCGCAGCTAGTGCAGCAGGTGATCCAACAGCGGCCTCGGGTTTCCGTTCGCCGTGTTGCAGCTGCGGTCCAAATGACGCCAACGTCCACGTATCGTCTCATGCGCCAGAGTTTACACCTCTATCCATACAAAATTCAAACGCGGCAACCCCTCAGCGCCGCTACCATTGCTGCACGAGAGACATTCGCTAACGATATAGTGCACAGGATTGATGACGGCAATATGCATGTGGGCAGCATTTGGTTTACTGACGAAGCTTATTTTTACCTGGACGGCTTCGTCAATAAACAGAACTGGCGCATATGGGGAACCGAAAAGCCCCATGTTGCAGTCCCATCGTCCCTGCATCCTCAAAAAGTACTGGTCTGGGCCGCCATGTCTTCCAAAGGAATCATTGGCCCATTTTTCAGATCCGAAACGATTACTGCATCACGCTATCTGGACATTCTTCGTGAATTTGTGGCGGTACAAATTGCCTTAGACGACACTGCGAACACCTCGTGGTTTATGCAAGATGGTGCCCGGCCACATCGCACGGCCGACGTCTTTAATTTCCTGAATGAATATTTCGATGATCGTGTGATTGCTTTGGGCTATCCGCAACATACAGGAGGCGGCGTGGATTGGCCTCCCTATTCGCCAGACATGAACCCCTGTGACTTCTTTCTGTGGGGACACTTGAAAGACCAGGTGTACCGCCAGAATCCAGAAACAATTGAACAGCTGAAGCAGTACATCTCATCTGCATGTGAAGCCATTCCGCCAGACACGTTGTCAAAGGTTTCGGGTAATTTCATTCAGAGACTACGCCATATTATTGCTACGCATGGTGGATATGTGGAAAATATCGTATTATAGAGTTTCCCAGACCGCAGCGCCATCTGTTGTTGACAATTGTAACTACTGTAATTTCGAAAGTTTGTCTGCCTGAAAATGTACTGTTGTCCCAAGCATATTGCAACAAACGGTGTATTTCTGCCGCTGCTCGTTTAGTTTTGATTGCCGTTTCAAATATACCGGTCATTTTTGAAACCCCCTGTATTATGTATACTGCAGGGGTGATATTCCTAAATCTTTTGACCTTGTGCCATATCTCTGACGATTTAGTATTCTTGATCAAACTATTGCAATATTTTACCCAACTACTCTTATAGATGGATATCAGCATTTTCTTGGTTCTAGCTACCGTTTGTTTTCAGAGTAAAAAGCGGTTCACGTTAGCTTGCTTAACATATTCACATAACGCTGCCCTTCTGTCTTGTATCGCTTTAGTGCAGTCTTCATTCCACCACGGATTACGCAGTCGTCCTGCTCTTTTTGATAAAGATCGTTTTGGGCATTATTCATTTGCTACATGAATAATGTTGTTCTGTAGTGGCGTATAGGCCCTGTATGGAGAATGGTTTTCGTCTTTTGATTTTACCTCTAATACAAGAATTTGGTGATGTTTATACCAATCCGTTTTGTTAATGTTCCAAGTCAATTTGTCGGCAATATGTGCTAGGTTGTTTTTCTCGCACTGATCCCATGACATCTAGCAGAAACCACCATGGTGTGATTTTGTTCATACAGGGAGAAGCTAATGTTATATCCACTGCATTTGGTCTCATCCAAGGTCTTTAATTTAATATTACAGATCCATCATTTTATGTGACCATGGATCATCAATGCAAGACATTATCTACTCCCCTGCCTTCTCATTCACATGGGACCCATCATGCTGTGTGGTGGGCATTGGAGTCCGCATAGATTAGGAAGGGTTTTGGTATATATTGCAACATTGGGTTCAGTTGTGCTGTTCGAAATTCCTACATTTTTGGGGACGATATACAGATGCAATGGAGGATCGACATTTGCTATTATTTACATCTTCTGCTATTCCTCGAAAGCCAAGATTAGGTAGTGGCATGGTAATTGGTTTACAGTTGAGTTTCGTACTAATCAACCCATCCTGTTGATTCGATCTTATTACTTGATGTTCTCGATATCTAATAGACATGTTTTACTTAATCCAGGCTTCACATATAACAGCGATAGAGTATTCATTAGTATAAAGTTCGTGCATGAACGACTCTGTATTAGCATTTAAGGATCTGGCATTCCATCGGAGAACTTTAATATCCGTTGTTCTGTTTACTGAGTAGAGCGTAAGTATAGCCTATTCCTGCCCTTATCCATCTTTAGTTTTTTAATACTATCGAAGCAACCGTATTATAAGATTTGTTATTCCAGTCACGAGCTGTTCGATTATTCTTATCGACCCCTGCCGATATAAGTGCCTGTTGTGGTTAGGAGTATATGGTCGGGCTGCATATGGATTCTCTTTAATAGGAGATATTGATAATTTTTTTATTGGCAAAAAGAGGACTTGGAGTTTTTGTACTCTTTATTTGTTTTGGCCTACTATGGTGAACAGTTGTCGTGAATCTGTGTTGAATACTTTGCATGGAGAGGGGGGACACTCTTTCTCCAATTCCGATTTACTCCTACCAAGATTCCCTGCCGCAGCAGCATAAGGTCTTTGGTTTACATATTCTTCAGTTTCCTTAAAGGATACGTTCTACGTAACTGACGATTTCTTAATCTCTAGTTGTTTGACATGTATTGGGCAAGACTTATCTCTCGATGTATGGTTCCCTTCATGGTGGACGCAGAACATCGTTTCACTTGTGCGCTGAGCTGTCTCATGGTTTCCTCCACATTGATTGCATCGAGTCTGTGACTGACATTGGTTACTAAGATGGTCATACCGAAGGCATTTAAAAGACTGCTTGCTAGGGGTTTGTATGGTCTAATAATATACTTCATGCCATGTATTGTCACATATTCTGGTAGGCACTGCGATGCGGATGTGACCACACACGTTTATCGGGGTATGTAGGCTTGGTTCAAATGGCTCTGAGCACTATGGGACTCAACTGCTGTGGTCATAAGTCCCCTAGAACTTAGAACTACTTAAACCTAACTAACCTAAGGACAGCACACAACACCCAGCCATCACGAGGCAGAGAAAATCCCTGACCCCGCCGGGAATCGAACCCGGGAACCCGGGCGTGGGAAGCGAGAACGCTACCGCACGACCACGAGATGCGGGCAATCGGGGTATGTAGTTCGTCGTTTCTAAGTTACTTCTTCTCTTGATCAATTTGCGTACATGGGTGACTGTAATTGTAGATTGAATAACGTCCTTTGGCTCTAACTCTGTTAATTCTGGATCAATGTATTCTGTGGTTTGGTGTGTATGCTACCACTGTTAATGATGTATCACTGTGATATCTATTATCTTTGTTTTGATCATATATTAGCCGTAAATTTGTTTGACAAGGATTTTCCCTTGGTTTATTAATTTTTTCTTGCGTACGTTGTGTGCTAAATGAGTTATTACCCAGTCCCCCTGCGAGGAAGGGGAAACGGTCTTTCAAATTAAAATTGTTAGACTACCTGTGTTGCGTGTTTCGAATTATTTACCTCCTTTTTTATTCGTTGCTAGTGTTGTTGAATGGTAACTGCTCGTCTCTTCTCTTTTAATTCTTCCTTCTGCTTCAATGTGCGGTTTGCTGCAAAGCTCTTCGTTTGCTCGATATCCATACTCATGCTCAGAAGCGCTTCCGCTCCCTGTAATTCTCGACTGTATAACTCCACGTCGGGAAGGGGGGAGAAAGGCCTCCTCCCTCCCCGAATGAGCCACTGTCCACATTTATTGTACCAGTACTTGTTTTGATTATCCACAGTTATGGACCTGATTCATTTATTTGACACCCTCGACTTGTATTTCTCGTTATAACATTTTTCTGCTTTTTGCACAAAAAATTGGGAAATTAACTATTGCAATCCCATTTTAGATATCATTTATTTTCTACTGAGCAAGGATGTAAACATAGCATAGATGACGCGTGGGATGTACAAATGCAACATGTTAATAACAGACAAGTCTTTGCTCTCTAAGAGTAAACGTATTACTAAAGGACTACAGGACAAGTTGTTTTCATCATTTCATTTTTTTAAGTAACTGTCAGCGGAAATTTTGAGGGAATATTTTAAAGCCAACTACCTGTAAACTATAAATTAGACATATGTATATACATCTTTATATATACGGACACGTGCAATTCAACAACAATAGATCGATCGGGAAAACCGTATGGATTACATCAAAACCATTATCTGCTGGAACTTAGTAGGCGAATACAATCATTCCACATTATACCTAAATAAATGCAATCACTTTTTCGAGTTTTTCTTAAAAACGACTTATAAAGTGGCACTAAATATTCAAATATTTTTGTGCCTTGCAGGAGCAGACGACATGTTTGCTGTTAATCAAGACATCTATGCAAATGAAAATACTAGCCATCTCAGGACTGGCATGGTGAACTGAATCTGGTTATGGCTTACTTTTCTGATTCTGCCTCCTTTCATGTTCCTTCATCAGCTGAGCTTGGCACAACACTGACATTTCAGTTCACTCAAAGTAGGGTGCTGCCTCTATGTGCACGTCATCTCTCAGTAGATAGAATCAGTTATTGTTGGTACACTTCTCTCTCTACACATGCAAGCTTGGACTGGTTTTGCACATTCTTCAGCGTTGTTCCGGATTTCATAAACGTTAGTGTACTGTACGACGGCGTACCAAATATGAATCGGAATTTAAATATGGAGACTGTACTGGTAGCCGGAAATTGGTGCGACTTTGACAGCATCTTGGTGGGGATGCTTGGAATAGTACTTTGCTGCCGCAGTTAGCATAATACGACAGCTAGAGCCAGGCCAGCACGTTCGAGCAACAGGTGTATAAGTCTGTTGCGCAGCGCATATTCATCAAGTTTCTCGCGAAAGAAGACAACAAGCCTGCGGACATTTTGAGGGCGTTCCATGCAAAATAGAAACCGTTTCCAGAATCAGGCACGAAACATTTGCGGCAAGGCAGATACGTGTGGAAAACGTTCTCACCCAAGACGACCACTGACAGCCTCCACATTTTTACCGTGTAGGACCGTATTCCAGGCGATTGGCGCATAAACCTTTCCGCAATGTTTTTTGCTGTAAGACTAAACTATGGAATTGCTCAAGCCAAGCCACCCTCACTGGTTATTCTTCTGCACGACGATCCAAAGCTGCACTCTGTTCTTTTAACGAGGCAAAACTAGAGGAAATTCATTGGGAAGCTCTGAAACATCCTCCTTACAGTCCAGATTCATCACTCGTCAACAACTTGGACTGCTGAAAGAATAAGAGAAATCAAATCTCACACGGAAAGATTTAAGTGTTCGTCTTTCGCTGGCACTGTTCGACAGAGGAATGGTAGAGAAATAGGTTGAATGTGGTTATAGGTTGAATGTGGTTCGATGAACCCTCTGCTAGGCACTTGATTGTGAATTGAAGATTTACGTATATGTAAACACCGGTTTGATGACAACGCAGATGGGGAGGAGTTCGTAATCAAATGGCTGTGCACACCTTCCTCTTCTTTCTTCGAGGATGGCATCAAAAAGTTGTCAATTCGATGGGAAAAATGCATATCAATGTCGGAAGACTATGCAGAAAAATGAAGTGGACGTATTTTCGTTTTGGTTGATTCAATAAAGATCATGAAAAATAATTCCCAGTCATATTTGATCTCCTCTCGTAGCAGTAATGCTTACTCTACACATACCTTGAACAGGTAATTTATATTCTTCGTAACTGGTACAGTGCACAGGTTCTGCACTACGCATGTGATTACGTTACTGCTGACATAGCTAGTCTCCTACTTCCAGAACCATACCGGATGACCTCAAACTCCGACAAAATGGGGGAGTTCGTTCAGCTGATTAGTAGTCTCTTATGAAGGATGGAGTCAAAAGCCTTCTGGAAATCTAGAAATTTGGAATCGACTTGAGGTCCACTGTTGAAAGCACTCATTACATCAAGTGAATAAAGAGCTAGTCGCTTTTCACAAGAGCAATATTCTCCGGATCTGTGCTATTTGTCAATAAATCGTTTTCGTCGATGTACTTAACAATGTTTGAGCACCTATGCAACTTTCTGTCATTAGGTACGGATCCTTCATCGAGCGATAATGTAATATAAAGTACATATGGAGTGCACGTGCAACTCACTTTACTATTGAAAACCGTTCGTAATCAATCCAAAATATACCTGCTCGGCAAACTACAAACTGCAGTTATGCAGTAGCTCTTACACACTACTATAAAATTATGGAAATAGAGTTCCCTTTTAATTATGTTGTCGATAGCGATACATTAGACGCTGATAAGAGAGCAGTGGTGACTTAAAGTTTAGCTGGTAAGTGATGAAAGTCAGCGTCCATCGGAGCAAACCAGCGTGCTGTAAAGACAGAGCAGGAAGTAGATATGGGTTTGAAACAATGATGCTTGTAAAACATTCTTGGTGGTCAACTGAAATTACGCGATGCTCATTTAATATTACCACATCTTAACATCTGTCACTGAGATGACAAAGAAGAGTTTTAGAGCTTCGTTCAGTCCAGTGCCCATCTGGAAGAGAGCTCGTAATTGCACGAGGAATACCAGCGAGGAATGGTCGCGTGTCTGGGTAACTAATTACGAGCGAGGGTTAGCGGTCGATACGGATTCTCGCGAAGTGCACTCTCATTTAAGTTGTTCATTTCATTAATTCTCTGATTCCTGTGTAGCACGTAATTCGCTAGCTGGGTTTGCAGAGACCCTGTGAAAGCTGCGTTGTGTGAAGATTAGATCTACTCACCGCGCGATCTTAATTCCTGACGTAAGTTCCACACAAATATCGTCACGAAACCGAGGAAACCATCTGGTCAGAGCACTAGAAGATACATTGCTTATAATCTTTGTGATTATTTTCGTTCAGAATTTTGTATTGACGAAAGAAAAGTTTCAATGGAACTGAGCTGACGATAAGCTTAGCGTGACTTACTAGCTTCATTGACAGAATATGGATTTGGTCCGTCAGATGCATATCACAAAGGGGCAGTTGATGGCAGCTATTATCGGAAAGTCCTTCCATACATTTATTTCCTAGGAAAGTACGCTGACTTGTTTTCTCCAGCAACAAATGAGAAAAGTAGTGATGCTCAAATGTAGTCGCTCCTCGCAATTATCTTAAAGCTAGACGTACGAACACAGATCAAGTGAGCTATTAAGCACACGACGTTTGGGAAAGCTTTTAGTACAGGCGAGATTTAAAGGTCGTGATGTTCAGGAATTCGGCAAAAGACCATGCTGTCCAACATAATTACCAACCTATTAAACTGCTGTGCCCGCCCAGCAAAATTGTGTGGGTAGTTCCAGAATGTCCCGCTAAGAATTATACCAACAATTACACCCTGAGGCAGGAGCAATTCGGTTTCAGGCATCACCACCCAACAATACAGACGGCACCGGTAGGGACAAAGCATACGGACTTTGTCCTTTAGACATCGAGGAGACCGTCGAACGTCTCTGGGAAAATATTCTCATCCGTAAGTAGACGGACGCTGGTTTCCACGATGTGCTCCTATGCGTCATTCACTCTCCAACATTAAAAGGTGTATCGGCTGGAGCACCCCAAGGAATAATACTAGGTTCCATCCTGTTTTGCCTCTGCATTAATCTACATGACATATCCTAGCGGTTCTTGATTCATAACACGGTCGTAGCCATTTAGCTGACGAGCGGCTACCCTAGAACTGGGTTGGAAGCCGCCAAACATTAACACAAAACTATACGCTGCACTCAGAACTGCGGAACTTTGATTGGAGAAATGGAGTGTTAGAGTAAACGTAGGTGGCACGAGGAAGCTCTGCTCACACGCAAGCCGTGAGAGCTGCACAAACACAGTAACTCAAACAAATAACACCACAAGCACGACCAATGAGCTTCCACGTTGAAGTGAAATGTCGCGTTCTTCGAGTGGATTGGAAATTAACTTGGAAGGTCAACACAGACGTCATCATCAACAGAGCACATGCACGGCTCAAACAGCTCTACCTGATGTCCAACCGGCAGAGTCCGCTGACAAGAAGGATGAACGTGTTGACGTCACCAGACTCCTGAAAAAGCATGCAGCTCCAGTCTGAGGATAAGCAGCCCCAACAAATCGGGGCCGCTTGCACGCCCTGAAGAACCACACACCATAAGCAATGGTTCATTCCTATTCAGGCAGCGTTGACGTGCACTTTTAATTACGTTTCAAGCCTCTCGCAGAAGAATCACTCTACATTTGCATTCCGCAAGCCTTCTTAAGAGGAGGCGGAGGGTTTTGGGTACTTGTATCGTTTACCTCTTTTTCAGCACCGTCAGAGAATGGTGCCCGGGAAGAGTCATTGTCGCTAAGCATTCGTATGAGCTCGCACTTTTATGATTTTCTCGTCGATGGTCTTTTCGCAAGACGCATGTAGAAATAATAATTTGTTGTCAGGGTTGCAGGTCAGTAGTAGGATAAACAGTTTCGGTCTACTCTCCCACCTTCAGACCTACGATTATAACAACGTGCTCTGTTGCAGTAGACAGTTCATATGCAGCCTTGACGGCAATACATTATTATTAGAAAAGAAATGTCGGTGATCTCTATGGACATCCTTTGTCCCGTAAATAAACGTATGTGATAATACACCCGCCTCTTCCTTTACGCTCTCGGGCTTACTAAACGAAACCGTGACTCCGGTGACTTGGTTCTGGGATGTTCTTTATCTCCATTACTAATCCCACCTAGTAGGAATTCCAATATTCAGTACTCGTTACCGAGTGAGGTGGCGTGTTGGTTAAGACAATGTGTTCATATTCGAGAGGACGTCGCTTCAGATGGCTGTCCGGCCTTCTGGGTTTTTGTTTATCGCGATTTCTCTAAATCGCTTGAGGCAAATGTCGTTGTCATTCCTTTGAAAGATGACAGCCCACATTCTTCCCCAATCCGAGTATGTGCTCGACCTCGAATGAGGGGCCGTTAACCCCCAATATTCCTACCTTACTTTTTCAAGAATCGGTTGAAGACGGTTTAGTAAACCACTTCTTTCGTGGCGAAGTTTTAGGATTCATTCAGCGAACGTCAGTTTTAAAACTTGGCCGGCCGGAGTGGCCGGGCGGTTCTAGGCGCTACAGTCTGGAACCGCGCGACCGCTACGGTCGCTGGTTCGAATCCTGCCTCGGGCATGGATGTGTGTGATGTCCTAAGGGTAGTTAGGTTTAATTAGTTCTAAGTTCAAGGGGTCTGATGACCTCAGAAGTTAAGTCCCATAGTGCTAAGAGCCATTTGAACCATTTTTTAAAACTTGTTTTTCGTGTTTATTCTACGTGGACACATACTCCTATATTTTTTGCGGAGGTAACCGTTTTCCGTGACTGATTACCTTTCGCACAATTGGCAAACAGTGGTGACTTGAGAAACTCATTCCACGACCGTCCAGGAACTCGAGAAAATGTGTGTGTGAAATCTTACGGGACTTAACTGCTAAGGTCATCAGTCCCTAAGCTTACACACTACTTAACCTAAATTATCCTAAGGACAAACACACTACCCATGCCCGAGGGAGGACTCGAACCTCCGCCGGGACCAGCCGTACAGTCCATGACTGCAGCGCCCTAGACCGCTCGGCTAATCCCACGCGGCAGGAACTCGAGACATTCATACAATCAGTTCATTGCTAAATCGGGAGAACTATACTACACGCATAAATCTAGCAAGCCCTGGTAACTGTAGCACATCACAGACAACACGGCAGTTGACTGTTGTACTTTAGAGAATTTAACTGGTCGTTCCAGCTATGCTCTAGCGCTGCAAGTAAAGCTGATAACGAGCAACTACTACAGCAAATTATACAGAAAGGTTAATTTTAATAAACCACTGAATTTATTTGATAACGACTTTGGAATTTCACAGGAACGAGTCACATGCCGCTGGCCCAGTGATATCACTGGTGTCTAGTAATAGCTGTAACAACTCAGGCACTAACAGTTCCATGGTTGCTTGCATGAAGTTTAACAGTCAACAAGTACAGTCTCTAAACTGCTCTCCTACGAGCTGAGACTGTCAAAGATTGTTTTTATTTTTGCCACGACTTTCCTCTGCCATAAACACTACGCTGAGGTGACAGAAGTCACGGGGCACCTCCTAACACCGTGTCGGATCTCCTTTTGCTTGACGTAGTGCAGCAGCTCGACGTAGCATGCACTCAAGTTGTTGGAAGTCCCCTACAGAAATATTCAGCCATGCTACCTCTATGCCGTCCACAATCGCGAAAGTGTAGCCAATGTAGGCGACGGTTCAATCCCGCGTCCGGTCATCCTGATTTAGGTTTTCCGTGATTTCCCTAAATCGCTCCAGGGAAATGCCGGGATGGTTCCTGTGAAAGGGCACGGCCGACTTCCTTCCCGTCCTTGCCTAATCCGATGAGACCGATGACCTCGCTGTCTGGTCTCCTTCCCCACACAACCAACCATCCAATGTAGGCCTCTGCGCACGAATTGAACTCTCACTTACGTCCCATAAATGTTCTATGGGATTCATGTCGGACGATCTGGGTGACCAACTTATCAGCTCGAATTGTCCAGAATATTCTTCAAATTAATCGTAAACAGTTGTGGCCCGGTGACATGTCACTTTGTCATCCATAAAAATTCCATCACTCATTGGGAACGATGTACATGAATGGCTGAAAATGGTCTTCTCCACTCAATGATAGGTTCAATTGGACCAGAGGACCCACTCCTTGTAAATACAACCCACACCATTATGGAATGACCGCCAGCTTACACAGAGCCTTGTTGAAAAACTGGTTCCATGGCTTCGGGAGATCTACACCACACTCTAACCCTACCGTCATCTCTTATCAACTGAAATCGGGACTGATCGGACGAGGCCACTGTTTTCCACTCGTCTAGGGTCCAACCGATATGGTCACGATCCTGGGAGAGCCGCTGCAGTTTACGTCGTGCTGTTGGCAAATGCACTCGTGTCGGTCGTCTGCTGCCATAGCCCATTAACGCCAGATTTCGTCGCACTATCCTAACGGATAAGTTCGTCGTACGTCCCACATTTATTTCTACGGTTATTTCATGCAGTGTTATTTGTCTGTTAGCAATGACAATACTACGCAAACGCCGTTGCTTTCGGTCGTTAAGTGAAAGCCATCGGCCACTATGTTGTCAGTGGTGAGAGGTGATGCCTGAAATGTCTCCCTGCGCACTCTTGACACTGTGGGTCTCGAAATATTGAATTTCCTAATGATTTCCGAAATGTAATGTCCCATGCGCCTAGCTCCAACTACGATTCCGCGTTCAATGTCTGTTAATTCCCATCGTGCGCCCAAAATCACGTCAAAATCTTTTCACATGAATCACCTGCGTACAAATGACAGCTCCGCCAGTGGACCCCCATTTATACGTTGCGTACACGATACTTCCACCACCTGTATACATGCATATCGATATCCCATGACTTTTGTTCCTAAAAAGTGCGCAAACACACATCCTGCGACTCTCTAAGATGTGAACCAATTAGTTTCCGAGGAAATGACAGGAGAAAGTTTAGTGAGAGATCATATGGAGGGGCTCCATTTTTTAATGAAAATAAAAAGAAAATTTCTAGGTAGGCGTTACATACACGGGTACCGTGAGTAGCAATTTCGGGGAGGAGACATAGGAAACGGAAGTTATTGTCATGATATGGACATAGCTGATTAGTTTTCGTTCTCTAGAATATGCAAACAAGGCCTGTGAGGCAATATTTGATGTTGAAAAATATACTGATTACGTGCCCATTGTACTGCATTGCACCAGGTGTTGGGCATACCGAAGTAATCACCGTGGTGCCATACGGGAGTGATACGTTCAGGTACCGCACGATCGGACACACGGGAGAAAGCATCTTTTATATAACATCCGTGGAAAGGCTCTTTCGACACGGAGAGGAACAGTAATGCAAAAGGAAAATGTACAGTTTCCAGGATGTTGTTAGGAACGCAGGATGAAGATGTAAACAGTGAGTACGCCAACAGCCTGTTCAGACGCCACGATAGGAAGAGCGTGTACTTTGGCAAAGTTCGCAAATATGGTAAACAGAAACTCAGCGCACTCGGAAGTCTCTGTCAATTCATCTGTTTGTAAACAACGATTAAAAGCGATTCTCAGGCTGCGTAGCGGCAGATGGACGGCGGAGGTAGCTCCTGTGAATCGGAAATACCGCAGCGGGATTCAGCTTCGTGACCTGAAAGGGGAGGGAGGGTATTCAACTACACGCACGATTAGACCAAGTTTTCGTGTCATGTTGATGTGCAATAGCTTATAAACACTACAGGGTTGCACATCAGTCTATTCTGAAACTTAAAATTAAAAATTAAAAAAAATGGTGTAGATCTCGTACATTACAAAACATTGAAATGCGATGACTAGCTTCAGCTGACTAAGCAAATATCTTGAAATTGAGAACAAGCGAAGAACAGAAAATTGCCTCGAGTTGGATTTTATGAACTAAACTTCGAACTTACGAAAGGTTGAAAGTGAGGAAGTAAATAAAAGTAATAAGGTATCACTCATGATAAAATAAATGTCAGCATATAGCTTATTTAAAAGCTGGATCGTCTATGTATCTGGGAGCTGTCTGATGGAACGGAAATGGCCGTGTGATAACCATCGACTATAGAGGGTGTATCAAAAGGTAAGGTCACTTCTTGATGAGATGATTGAGATATTATTTGCAACAAACATTTTGATAGAACTTTTCCGTGTTCGTAACTGTTTTGGAGTTACATGTGTACCTCCAAAACGGGGACTTTCTCTTTCCTCTGAATGCCAATCTCAGCTAATGCATTTTTCATGTTTTTCGTTTTACTTTATTCATCTAATTCCTTTCATAATTAAATTAATACCTGTCATTGTCCTTGGTTTGTCTTAGTCCTATCGGAGCGGATGCTCGAAATGTCCCCCTCTCGCACGGCGCCTGATCTCTTGTGCAGGTTGCCAAATCCCTGATGGCCTATCGCCACTGCCGCCCTGTGAATCTTTGCAACGAGCTCCTATTTTCTTGTTATCTTCGATCTGTACGCTTCCTTTTTGGGGGAAGTGCAGAGAAAAAACTCAAGTGGTGTCAGATCTGGGGACCGTGCTGGCCAAGGAACCTGAGCGCCCTTTCCATCCCACATAACTGGAAAACGATCTTCCAACCATTGTCGTACTCGTAGCCGGAAACGTGCTGGAGCACCATCTAGCTGATACCATAAGTGTTGTCTTGTCTTTAGGGGCATATCATCCAGTAGTGTTGTAACTACACCTTGTAAGAAAGGCAGGTTATCAACATCCCCCATTCTATCTTCCTGTATGAATGAGCTAAACATTGTACCACCGAGGATACCTGCCCATACGTTAACATTGACTCTCGTTTGGAATGATGCGGAACGGATTACACAAGGATTCTCGTCAGCGTAAATGTGTAATTTGTGTCTGTTCATAACACCATTCCTTGTGATGCCTGACTCGTCAGTCCATTTGACATGGTTCAAGAAATCTGTTTGGTCATTAGTCATCTGTATTAATCACTAACAGTCTACCAGACGATGTCCACGATTTTGTGGCTTTAATTTTTGCACAGCATTCAGATGGTATGGATGAAGACCTTGGAGATGAAATACTCGCCAAACATGTGCGTGAGGGAGACCAACACGTCTCTCAAGGCGCCTTTTACTGATAGATGGACATGCTTCTACAATATCAAGTCTTTCTTATTCACTACTTGGAACATGTCCTGTTCGACCAACATGTAGCATTCCTGTATCCCCCATGCGCTGGTGAAGTGCTTTTATACCCGTATCTTCAGATGGTGTCGTTGCGGAAACCTCTCTCGGTATTCTCTTCCAGCAGCGGCTGCATTACATTAACAGAAACCGTAAACAAAGTGATGTCCCGGTATTCCTTGTAAGTAAACAATGTAGATGTTCATACGCGGACTTCAGCTTTGCAACTGATCGCTTCGACCATGTCGTGGAAGAGCACACTGTACTGAACCAAGGAACACAATATCAGTAACATTGAATGATGTACTTAGCTTCAGAACCATACGCAAATTGTAGCTAAATACAATGGCTAACATACTGTGTCGTTCTATATGGCATGTAAACACACCATCTTCCAAACACTCCTTTTTCGTGTAGGGGGACGAAAATGGAAAAATTTTCTTCACAATTTATGTTGCAAATAAGGTCTTCTATTGTCTTCTCAAGGATTGACTTTACCTTCTTACGTGCCCTGTATATAAATTAACAATATTACACCAAAGGGTTAATGTGTGAAACATACCACGTCCTTTTGAGTATTGAAACTAATTTTCGACCATGCGTTTCCAATTTTCTGCCTAGTTTTGAGAAACCACTTCAGATTTCCTAAAGCCTGCCTAAGTAAATTATTAGTCGCATCTGACATTGACAGAAGAGGAGAATGATATTAAATGCAGACGATGCAGGGATTGCAATACGCTATATGCTGGCATATTTTTTACCATGAACGGTACGTTATTACTTTTATTTATCTTGAAAAAAAGAGACAGCATTGGTCGTATATTTTTTTATACTATTGCAAAATCGATTTTCTGTCACTGAGTGACCATCTTCAGTGCTATATTGTATAACTTAAATTGGGATGCACTGTTGTCACTATGCTTACGGCGATCACATAGAGTCTATGTGATCGCCGTAAGCATAGTGACAACAGTGCATCCCAATTTAAGTTATACAATATAGCACTGAAGATGGTCACTCAGTGACAGAAAATCGATTTTGCAATAGTATAAAAAAATATACGACCAATGCTGTCTCTTTTTTTCAAGTATACCTGTTATCTGGTCGTTGTGCACAAGACAACATGGAGTCGCCAATCAATTTTATTTATCTCCTCACTTTAAGACATTTATAAGTTGGAAGTTTAGTTCATAAAATCTAACTTATGGTAATTTTATGTTCTTTGCTTTCTTCTCAAGTATGAAGCTAATTATCACATTTTAATTAGTTAACACATTTTAATGTTTAATAATGTACTCGACCTAGACAACTATAACAAATTCTTTAAGAAAAATAAATTTTAAGAAACCTATATTTGATTGCTTTCTCCTTCTATGACAATGTCAGATATCACTAAGTCCTGACTGTTTCGTCTTGAGATTTGTTGTATCTTAGCGTAAATAAGAGATATTTAGCAGAAGAGTGTCCGTTAAAAGGCTCAATCAGTCATTTCTTTCCATGCACTTCTCCATGCTTCATTATTCTGTATCGATTGCTTTATGTACAGATTTCAAGAGTAAACGATCTCTTTTGTAAATTTCAATTTAATATAAATATCCCATAATTCCGCCTTGTGTAATCTTTGTTTTGTAATTTTTTTTCAAACGAAGTATACTAATATTGTGTCAGTGCTCTTTAAGGATTTGCACTACTTCAAAAACGTTCTTATTACTTCTTCTTAGTATGCTACACAATCTTCTATCCATCGTCTCAGTTTCTGGAACAATCACGGTAGTGTAATCTGAAAACCATGTCTTCTTATCAGGTAGTTGGATGATTGAAGTGGTCAATACGTGTAGTGTATACTTTCAGGTATTTTCTCAAACATATCCAGTACATCGTGTGCCACACAGCGGGTCATCAGTACAACAGGGAAACTAACTCAACACTTAGAGACAGGAAACGAAATAACACAAATACATACGCTGTGCAGAGAAGAGAGACAAGGTCTGAGAAAATTTTAGGTAATAGAAAATATTGTCGAACAACACTGGGTGGCTTCTGCGAAATTTATTACCGAGAAACGAAGGCCCTGTCCTAAGATAATGACATACAAATGTGAGCCATCAGCCAACAAATGAAAAATTTCCAGAAAGAAAAGAATGAAAGAAACTGAATCATGTAGTTCGGATCAAAGTTATATCTAAATAGCTTAATTCTTTACAAACGTGATTACAAAGTGGTATATACATGTAGAGTTTGACCGAATCTTTTTTAGCACTTTTTTTTCACAAGTCCGTCTTGATCACATAGATTTCTTTACACTTGATGACAAGTTTCGGCTTATCGCCATCTTCAGATCGTTAAAATATTCTGACATAAATCATTGTCAAGTTAACCGGTCATAAAGTGTAAAGAATTCTATGTGATCAAGACGGACTTGTGAAAATAAAAGTGCTAAAAATAAAATGATCGCGGACTCATATGCATAGTTCATGTCTTCAATTGATAAGAATATTTTTTGTTTTGTGGAATATCAGGATATACATTAGTACCTCGAGTTTCGGTGAATACGCCTATGGGTAACAATAAAAAAAGTGGCCGTTAGAAAATTTCTCTGTCTTAAATCTACCTTATTGGTGATCAGCGTAGGTACTCTTTTTTGTGACAAACGTTAATAGCTATTTTTTTCTTTGAACTTATTGGCTTTCGGGATTTTCCCACTCAGCCATCGCATTACTGGAATGTCAACAATGAGGATACGAACGTAAGGCCAACACAACTCCCAGTTCCCGAGAGGAGAAGGTCTCCGACCCGGCCGGGAATCAAAACCAGGCCCCTTCGCTTAGCAAACCACCGCGCTCACCTCGCAGCTACCGATATTAACAATATCCTAAGTATCTTCAAAAGATCGATTGTATTTAGGCGTGGAGAGAGAATGGGGAAACTTCAACCGTCAGGTTGTTGGAAGCAAATCATATAAGAGGGTCGCTGGGAAACAGTCTGGGTTCCATCCCCGCGGGAATTGCCTGTGGTAAATTGAAAATCACGCATTTTTTTAAAATGGAGAAAGTATGGACGACTAGTTTAATGTATAAAAATTTCGATTTATGACAAGAAGAGTACCGTCTTCCCCATTAGGAAGAACTGAAATACATGTAACAGGCCTCTGATTATGGAGCGCGGTTTTCTATTGTTTGAGAAGCATTTTCCCATCCATGTTACTGAGCATGCTGTTTTACCACGAAACAAATGAAGGCGATAAATGCCGCTTTTGTGCTGTGCGTACTTCACGTATTGACTTTTTCGACGTATTGTTGTCATGATGGCTACAAGTTTTATTACAATTGTTGAGTTACACCTACATTGTCATTCGTACTCCGCAACCCACCGTGCGGTGCGTGGCGAAGGGTATGTTTTACCACTACTAGTCGTGCCTCCGTACGAGCCCTAGTTTATTGGTATCTTATGTTCGTCGTAATTATGCGAAGTGTACGTTAGAGGCAGCAGAGCCAGTCAGCAGTCAGCTTCGAATGCTGGTTGCCTAAATTTTCTCAATAGCTTTCCGCGAAAAGAACGTCGCCTTCCCTCCACGGATTCCTATTTGAGTTCCTGAACAATCTTTGTAATACTTGTGTGCTGGTCGGACCTAGCGGTAACAATTCTAGCAGCCCGCCTGATTTTCTTGATGTCTTCCTTTAATCGGAACTGGTGCGGGTCTCAAACATTCGAACATTGCTCAAGAACGGGTGGCTCTGTTGTTATACATGCGGTCTCTTTTCAGATCAACTACACTTTCCTAAAACTCTCCCAATACACTGAATTTCACCATTCGCTTTCCCCACTACAATCCTTACATGCCTGTTCTTTTCATATCGATTGGTTGGTTGGTTGGTTGGTTTGGGGAAGGAGACCAGACTGCGTGGTCATCGGTCTCATCGGATTAGGGAAGGATGGGGAAGGAAGTCGGCCGTGCCCTTTCAGAGGAACCATCCCGGCATTTGCCTGGACTGATTTAGGGAAATCACCATATCGATTGGCAACGTGGCACCTAGATATTTAATTGACCTGACTTTTTGAAGTAGCGCACTACTAATGCTGTATTGGAACATTATGGGATAGTTTTTTTTTCACTCATCTTTATTAACTTTCATTTTTCAACTTTCAGAGTCAGCTACCATTCATCACGCCATTTAGAAAGTTATCTTGTATCCTCCCACAGTCACTCAATGACAACACCGTCCATCACACCACATTGTCATCAGCAAACAGCCGCAGACTGTTGTTCATCCTGTCTGTAAGATCACTTATGTCGAAGGACCTTAACACACTTCCCTGTGTCCAACGACACCCATGACGAACGTTCGCTATCGAGGAAACGTAATGGGTCCTATTACACAAGAGACTCACATAGCTGGGAACTTGTTCTGTATGCTCGAACCTTCGTTATCTTAAGTATCCATCGTCGCTATGATGACATCACGGTCAGTAGTCCCCGTTTCTATACTGACACCATGAATAGGGTCCGACCTCTTGTAGCTGCAAGGTCTAAGATATTTTAATTGCGTGTGGGCTGTCGAACTACACTCATGCTCATAAATTAAGGATAATTGAAGAATGTGGTGCCACACAACGTGGCACTACACAAAACTGGCGCTAATAGCATAGGCACATAGGGAACACACACGACACAGATCTGTAAGTCCACGGTATTGGTGATAAGTTGAGAAAACCGTCCCGAAACACATGTGCTACAAAACACCACTGTTTCCTGCGCATGTACCCCGACATCAATATGAGATATGATCACGATGCACACGTACACAGGCCGCACAACGGGTTGGCATACTCTGGATCAGGTGGTCGACCAGCTGCTGGGGTATAGCCTCCGATTCTTGCACCAGTGCCTGTCGGAGCTCCTGAAGTGTCGTACGGGTTCGAAGACGTGCAGCGATACGTCGACCGAGAGCATCCCAGACGTGCTCATGGGGTTTAGGTCTGGAGAATAGGCAGCCCACTCCATTCGCCTGATATCTTCTGTTTCAAGGAACTCCTCCACTATGGCACCTCGGTGGGGCCGTGCGTTACCATCCATCGGGAGGAAGGTGGGACCCACTACACCCCTGAAAAGGTGGACGGACATACTGGCGCAAAATGACGTCCCAATACACCTGACCTGTTACAGTTCCTCTGTCAAAGACATGCAGGGGTGTACGTGCACCAATCATAAGCCCACCCCACACCATCAAACCACGACCACCATACAGGTCTCTTTCAAGGACATTAAGGGGTTGGTATCTGGTTCCTGGTTCACGCCAGATGGAAACCTGGGAGAGAATCACTGTTCAGACTATACCTGGTCTCGTCGGTGATCATAACATGGGACCACTGTTCCAATGACCATGTACTGTGTTCTTGGCACCAGGCCTTACGGGCTCACTTGTGACCAGGGGTCAGTGAAATGCACCTTGTAGGTCTCCGGGCGAATAAACCACGTCTGTTCAGCCGTCTGTAGACTGTGTGTCTGGAGAGAATTGTTCCAATGGCTGCGGTAAGGTTTCGCGCAAGGCTACCTGGAGTACTCCGTGGACGTCTGCGGGCACTGCTGGTGAGATATCGGTCTTCTTGTGGTGTTGTACACTGTGGACGTCCAGTACTGTAGAGCCTGGACACGTTTACTGTCTGCTCGAATCGTTGCCATGGTCTTGAGATCACATTTTGTGGCATACGGAGGGCCCGTGCTGCGACAGGCTGTGTTTGACCAGCCTCCAGTAGCTCTAGGATTCTACCCCTCATAATGTCATCAATATGTGTTCTTTGAGCCATTTTCAACACACTGTCGCCATTAGCACTTCTGAAAACGTCTGGAAACGTACTCGCTGCACTGTACTCTGACATGCACCAATGCACCTCTGCGCATGTGAACTGCTGCTAGCGCCACAGTGCGACGACCTCAGGTCAAATGCACCCCATGGTCATATCCCGAGGTGATTTAAACCCGCAAACCGCCCACCAGAGCGTTGTTTCACCATGTATCAGCATTATCCTTAATTTATGAGCATGAATGTAGTTGGACGAGACAGTTTGTGGAAAACTGTGTTCGAAGGTACCTCGCAATGCTGTCTGTCCGTAACCGCTGCAATGAATCCATAGTCGTCCCAGTCTATACTCAGTAGGTTAAAGTCACCTCCATCTAATATTGCACGATCTGTGTATTTCCGCGCTACTGAACGTAGACTTTCTTCGAATGTTTGTACGGCGGAAAATTTGGGAACTTTGTTACGAATACTTCGACAATTTACTGATAAAATTTTGACAGACGAAGTGTCTTTACTGTGACCGTGGTCTGATTTTGCTGGGTACGTATCGAATGGCGAGTGTTTATCAGTGTACCTCGAACTATCGCCCAGCCTACAAAACTCGAAAGTGCAATCCAGAAGTACTCTGCCGCCCGAGTAGCTGCTTCCCGTGTATAGTGCATCCCTGATCTATCAAGAGTAGTCTTACAACTCTCCACCCGATAACGCAGGTCCAAAAACCTGCAGCCAAGACCGTCAGAGAGTCGACGCAGTCTTTGGTTGAAGCCCTCCACTCGGCTCTAAACCAAGGACCCCGAACAAGTCTGGGAACAGTGCAGAAAACTGCGAGTTCTACTTGCACCGCCTGCGCGACGCCAGCAGCCTTCACCACTTCCACCAGCTGCCCGCATGAACTGAAGATTGCCTCAGAACCCAACCGACAGGCGTCACTGGTGCTGGCGTGAGCCACAGGCAAGGCCGCCTCCACATGTCAAAAATGTTCAAATGTGTGTGAAATCTTATGGGACTTAACTGCTAAGGTCATCAGTCCCTAAGCTTACACACTACTTAACCTAAAGTATCCTAAGGACAAACACACATACCCATGCCCGAGGGAGGACTCGAACCTCCGCCGGGACCAGTCGCACCTCCACATGTCGGATGAGGTCTCGCTGCAGACGTACCGAGGGCACATAGACTTTTTTCCGATTCTGAATGTTATTTCCCTAAAAGGCTACATACTGCGCCTAACTTTGGAGCTCACAATAACTAGCAAACCCCTTCCGGCATGTGCTTGGTACGTTTACGTGTGCCATTAAAATTGCACGTTGCCAATAATACTCGTATGTCCCGACCATGTTGTCTGGTAACAACGCGGCCACACGAATTGCATCCACACGTAGTACAACATTACCGGCCCCTATTTTACAGCAATGTTTGTGGTAATACATTACCGGCCCAGAAACTTTTACGAGTTGCCACAATGTTTCCACGAAATAGATGAACGTGATCTAGTGGAGGAGAGTGCTGCTCTCCTGTTTTCATATCACAAAAGGAATATAATCGGGCTTTGTAGATCCGTTCCTTTGTAAATGCTTCGTGAACCGACGCACTACACATTCCCGTGCCATAGTTTTACCAGTATATCAAAACACGATTTCAAATGTCTCGTACAAAAAATTTGTCCTCGAATTGTTTAAACTGATACAAATATGAGAGTGTTTACGCCACCTGCAACCCGAATGGCAATAATTCTTTTGTTTTTAGCTACAGGCAATTCGTACAGAAGTATAATGTAACTTTTTAAGGTTCGTTATTTAACAATGAACTTCGCGCCACCAGAAGCACTACTTTATTAGACGGACTGAAAGATTTTATTACGGGCAATTTGAAATAAGAATAAAATTTTTAGTTTATTTTTGTTCCCCAGAACACACCACACTTCGCATACCCATCTTAAATGGGAAACAGGACGACGGCTGGTCGGTATGTGCGAACTGACGAAACCACTTTCAGAGGTGTGCTTTGATAGTTTCTTTATTAACTGAATAAATAAATTTTACAGTACACACGTCTATTTACACTATAAATTCCTGATTCAGGTACGTCTCGATGTAGTATGAAACATATAACATCAAATTAAAAACGATGTGGATGACGAGCCACCTGCGCTTCCACTCTCCCTACGTAACTTTTCTGCTTCACGTTTAGCATAGGTTCAAAGAGTTTAAACAACTACAACACATACGCAAACATTCGAAAGAAATCTTTCGGTGAGAGAAGTATGAAACAAAGCTCAGAGCGAGAGGGAAGCATTTACAGACAAGGAGAGAGATTGATACTGCCTACGATACGAAACATTCTCCCCCCTTCGTGGATAGCACCGGCAACTACCTGCATCAGCCTACAAAATTAGCAAAATCGGCCTGGCATACATCAAAATCGCCTAGCCATTTCGCAAAATTGCCGTCTATTGAATTCAAATTGCAGCAATGTTGACAACAACGCTATTACTGCCAAATATTGCCATAATGTATAGCTCGCCTAAGTGCACCGTTAGGTAATAACTGATCAGCATGTCCTTATCGACAATAGATGGTAAATAAATATCACGCAATAACTTTCAAGTAATGTTTATTATTGTTCAGTACAAAAACAATACTACACTGAAATATCTAGCTGCATCAGTGTTACCACCTTCCCCAGCAAAAACAATGCAGTACCATCTAGAAAACATACACATCTGTAGCTGTCAAAGGGCCTGCTTGCTACATAGGTCGATATCGTGTCAAGTCTGTCCCTACAACCTGTGCCCAACTACAGTTGTGGTTGCGTCTTTTATCATAGTGGCTTGTCACGTCATTCCCATGGCCCCAAACAAGATCTAAGTCAAGTTTAGTAGGTGTCTTATGAATCAAATTAAGTTAAATATAATTATAAAGCTGGCCGCTGTGGCCGAGCGGTTCTAGGCCCTTCAGTCCGTAACCGTGCTGCTGCTACGGTCGCAGGTTCGAATCCTGCCTCGGGCATGGATGTGTGTGATGTCCTTAGTTTAGTTAGGTTTAAGTAGTTCCAAGTCTAGAGAACTGATGACCTCAGATGTTAAGTCCCAAAGTGCTTAGACCCATTTTTTATAACTATAAGCTGTACTGGTAGCCACTTAAACAAATAATTCAACGCATCCTTATGACATCAGGTTGCATCACAAATCGTCAGTTCTGTTTACATGTAAAACGTGTAGGTAACAAGAGGGCTATTTTTTTTCAAGGTCCGATCGGTCACGAAATTAAAACTGTAATGAAAATCCGACGTGGATGGGTGACCATCCAGGCCGCTATGTGCTGTTGCCATTTTTCGGGGTGCACTCAGCCTCGTGATGCCAATTGGGGAGCTACTCGGCCGAATAGTAGCGGCTTCGGTCAAGAATACCATCATAACCTCCGGGAGAGCTGAGTGCTGACTCCACGCCCCTCCTATCCGCATCCTCCGCTCAGAATGACACGGCGGTCGGATGGTCCCGGTAGGCCACTCGTCGCCTGAAGACGGAGTGCTTTTTTAATGAAAATCCGATGACGCCTGGTGCACATGGGTTGTGCAGCGTATCAAGTATACCCATTGATCACGTCACGTCGCTATTTTCAGTTCTGAGGGCACAGTGCGCACGTAAAAATGCCTAGAGCAGTAGAGTCTTCCACGATGTGTGAAGTGTGTGCAACTTTTTTCTTCACACTGAGGGGTTCCGCCTGATTTCATGCGGCTCACATAATGTAATTGTTATGGATGACAGCAAAGTGCGGCAGTGGTGCAGGAACTTGGAAGCAGGGTGTTCATGATGCAGTGCACGGGTAGGGAAACGAGTGTTACATATGAACTTGTCCGGCGAGTGGGTCATGCGATTCGAGAAAATCGTCTACGAAGGGTAATTCAGAACAAGCGAAGAGGAATGTTGTCATCAGGAGTTGTCCTTATTCATGAGAGTGCTAGGCCGCTCACGGCAGTGCAACAAAGACCCTCCTGCAACGTATTTGATGGGATGTGTTTCATCAGCCACTATACAGCCCGACTTGACTCCCTCTGTTTTTTATCTTTTCGCTCACGTGAACTGCTGGCAATGAGGAAGGAATTTTGGCACAGACAATGAGCTGCATTCCAACGTAGAGAAATTGCGGAAATCAGAGGCGGCTGCTTTCTACGACGAGGGTATTGGGAAGTTGGTACCACGATATGACAACTGTCTAAGTCGGAGCGGTGACTATGTAGAGAAGTAGCTGGAAGTTGTAGCTACATGTTGCAAAATAAAAAAAAAAATTGATTTGCACTGTGGTTTCCATTTCATGATCTATTGGACCTTGAAAAAAAAAAGAAAGGAATATTTATTGGACTTAGTTCAAAGGGGGTGGATGCGCTAAATAAACAAAAATCACTAGCAAAATGCTAAAATAAAAATCAGAGTGTTAACGTGATTTATATCAAACGATTCCGTTTGATCAGATGATTACGGAACTGAAATTGTATTTTATTTAGACAAATATTCCAAGAGTTATCGCTGTGTCTCTATCGATGTTTTAATTAGTTAATAGTAATTGAAGTGAAACTAGTTATCAGATTGAGGTATTTTGACCTCCTGCTTAGACCGAAATACGTCAACCGCTTCGAAAAGCTTTTCTACAAAGGGTGTCAAAATACCGTTGAGCAATTTCTCCTGTCAAGCTTTGCAGAACTGTCCACTATAAAACCTATCATGTCCAGTAAATAAGAGGTGGTTCGGACTTACAATAAATATTAATAAAGTTGGGGATAATTCCTAAGTGAGAAACCATTTACGAAAACTCAAGCCACATGAAGCAATCTTATAATGTGAATATAAGAAAAAGATCTATGTGGAAAGGAACGGATAATAGAAAGCAATTTTATACAGTACCCAAAAATTTCTTTTATGTTACCTCAGAACCAATTTGTATTACGTAGAATTTTAGAATATTGTTACAAAGGAGTCTTCATCTGAAGCATTCAATCTGGAATAGTCAGAGTGGTCGTGATTGCTCTCCGATTTATGAAAAGAGTGGCGAGTTCAGTAAAATTATAGCATAACCTTACACTATTTATAGAGCTGGAGTGAAGTTTGTTGGTTATTTTAACTAGTAAATAGATCGTCCGTGCTGGTACGCCGTATAACACCTTATGTAGTGAGATCAGAGTGCCCGACGAAACCCGTTGTAGAGCCCATCCTGGCTCTCTATGGTCCTTCTTGACAGTTGGAATACGTGATTCATGGCGGCTAAGGCGAAATGCGTAAACAGCGTAAACAACCGTGCAATGTGGATGGTGGAGCAGTGCAGTTTTGAAGTAAAATATAATAATTCCTCAAGCGCTGTCGTAAAAGAAAGTGAGATCGAGTCAGCACGTGCGAAACCTCAGTCGCGTCGAGAAAGAGTGAGACAGAGAGAGCTGCACGAAATTTACTATATCGGTATCATCAATGTACGAAAGTGATTAATGTTCCAGTAGAAGTGGGGACGACACTTCATTCTGTGGTTGATAGTAATGACGATGGTTTGGTCTGTGCGGCTCTCAACTGCGCGGTCATCAGCGCCCGTACAAAATGTCAATCTTCTACAAAGTCCCATCTAACATTTTCACGAATGATAATGAATGATGAGGAAAGCACAAACACCCAGTCTCCAGGCAGAGAAAATCCCCAAGCCGGCCGGGAATCGAACCCGGTACGCCGCGATCCAGCGGCAGCAACGCTAGCCACTAGACCACAAGCTGCGGCCGTAATTCGGTGGTATTTCATTCAGTGCATGTTACAAAGAAACAAGTGAATTTGGTACAGGGTCACAAAATGAAGTATGATATCGAGATAGGAAATGACAGATTGTGAGCACTGCAGCCAGAACTGTCAAATGTCACCACAACACACGTGCTGCAGTTATTACAACTGCAAATGTCTGCTGCCAGTGCACATCTGTCTGTTATTAGGTAGGCGATTATAAAAAGAGGTTAAGTGATGTCTGAAGACGCCAAAACAGCGTGGTGGCGTAGTGGACGGCATTAATTACGTAGCAGAAGCAGCAGCCATCGTGAATAGTTGCTGCATGAAGCGCCAGTACAGACAGTGTGTCATAAATAAACCTGTGTGTTAAAGCAGCATTTATACGTTCATTTATTTATCTCTGTATAGTGAATACCCTACGTAACCATTACAGACTATATAATTTTACATAACATTTTTCATACAAGTTTGCATAGTACATATACATTTTATTACATACGGAAGTTCATGTTATATTGTTATGATCTCGTCTACTGCTGGCGGATGACCGCTCTGACAGTGCGTTTTGATATAAACATGTCACTTTTAAGAGGTCTATGGAGCTTAATTCATCTATTAATAATGCGCACTTCCTCCATCCTTAAACAGATATGTTTCATTATTTCTTAATTCTGAAAAGAAAGCTAGTACAATGCCATGACCGATATTACACTTCCTGAGAAAAAATTAAATATAAATAAAACAAATGAAGCACCTCCCCCTTCCCCCACGGCCCCCACCCCTGCTCCCGTCATGATCGGATGTTAATGTAGCTTCGTATACGTACACACCATCGTCGGGTATGTGAATGTTTAGAGTTACAGTTCTGTGTGACAGCTAAAACGGCCACCAGAGTGCTTTAGTGTTGTTCGTGTTTACCGTTATTACCACGCCTAGTATGGTTTATAAGTAGCGAGAACAGCGTCAAATGTGATCACTGTGAAGGACAAGGAGATGATGTATGCTCACCTGAGGCAGGGTTGTCAGCACCTGACAGTGTCTGAAAGGGGCCTCATTGTGGATCTCCATTTGTCTGGCAGGCCGAATCGTGCAATATCCAGATTTACATGGCAGCAGGACGTGACCGTGCCCCGATGTTGGACTGGGCTCGTCGTCGAGATTGCGGTCGATCATGTCTGACCGCCACAAGCGAGAATCGCAGCATTGTGCACCCCTGCACATCTGCGGCTCTCATCAGAGAACGACTAATGGACTCTTTGCGACATTCTGTGTTATCTCGCGCCGTTGCTCGGAGGCTGGCAGCAGCCGGACCAGGCAGTTACCGTTCCACTTTCAGGCTGCCATTAACACAACTCAGAAGGCTGTGTTTGGAGTGCTGCCGTGGGCGGAAAGCATGGGCTGCTGATGAATGGCGTCACACTGTCTTCTGTTTTGAATCACGGTTCTAGAATTCTGCGAATCTCCGTCGGCGAACATGGCAGTGATTTGGTAAGACGTTCCATTCTTCCACTGTTGAGATTGTAAAACGGTATTACTTTGGCGTCGTAGTGGGGGTAGGTCTTGGGTATGACTCTAGCTGGTATTGATTGCGGCAACACTGACAGCGCAACGGTCCGGCACAGACATAATGCGTGGCCAGGCCACCAAGAGCTCTTGCATAGCGATTTGATTCACGGATCCAGTTATACGGCTCCTTCCGTGTATAGCGATTTTACGTGGTAAATTATTGCACCAAGAAAAAAATATGGAAGGTTGGGTCTGGCCGTGGGTCGTGCTCGGATAGTCAAATGGTAAGGCGACCACTCGCGCGATAAGCGGGTAAAAAAAAAAAAAAAAAAAAAAAAAAAAAAAAAAACGTTGGCGACGAAGTATTTCGAGAACGGTTATTATTTTCGTACGGAATTCAGTGAATATTTTCAAAAATGTTCAAATGTTTGTGAATTCCTAGGGGACGAAACTGCTGAGGTCATCGGTCCCTAGACTTACACACTACCTAGAGAAACTTAAACTAACTTATGCTAAGAACAACACGCACACCCATGACCGAGGGAGGACTCGATCCTTCGGCGGGAGCAGCCGCGCAGTCCGTAACATGGCGCCTCCAACTGGCGGCCACTCTGCGCGGCAGCGAATATTTTATTTTCTGTCTGACAAACAAGTAAGGCCGCAGGACTGTCAATACGTCCATCTGCTGCCAATTGTGTTTTGTCCTTCGTTCTTTATTTAGTTTTAAGAAGAATAGTACGTCAAAATATTCGTTTATAAAATTTGACTTATGAAGATGTACACACTTTCTCTTTTGCTATATATCAGGAATGTCCAATTCACCACAAGGAATTTTCGTTACGGCACATGGACTCTGACGAACATTTATAATTGCATTTCATACTATTTATTTCTTGAGTTCGTTTTTTATTGCTGTAAAGATCAGAAGGTTATGTATCACCCTTTGTCGGAACATGACATTTACGTTTCAATCTAATTGAACCTGTGGAGCTCGCCGATGAAAGCATATTTGCACAACGCAAGGAAGGGCTGTGAGAGGAGAAGGGAGGCCCTAAAAAAATTCATTGTCTTCATTTCATTATACGGCTGATGGCGGTCCATATAAGTAACTGCGAATACATTTAATGCGCTTCATAACGCCAAGTTCGGTGTAAATATCACTAGGTTTTATAAATACTGAAATATCGTAGTATACCCTCTCAAGCCATGAAGTTTCGATTGCTTCTCCTCTTCTGGGTGCTTCACTTTGTTTGTCCGACAGAGCCGCTACTTCTTTCTCGCTCCACACTTGCAGTTGGAGCACATTACATGGCATTGATGGCCCGATCAAAGTTCGTTGACGTAGCTGTATAGAAAAAAATCACGTTGAGTTGGTCTAGAGCAGTTGATTATCGACCTTTTTTCCTCTGGATCATCCTTCATAATAAGAAATTATATGAGCCCCTCCTTCTCCCCCAGCTTATTTTATTATTAATAATACTCATTTTTTATATTTTCTTTGTCTTATTCTCTGTTGTAACAAATTCAATTTAAAAGGACTTTACACTACAGAAACCAAAACTACGTGAATTATTATAACGAAAATTGGGGGAACAAACTGTTTATCTTTTACCACGTTTTCATTTTTTCAAAACCTATTAAATGACCAGCAATTAAGTTCAGCAGACAAGGATTACAAGAACATTTATAATTGAAATTTCAAAATTCATAGTGATGGATGAGCTTGCTTTTGAGAAGATTGTTTCTCAATACGTGATGTAATGGCAGAGACAGCCAACTGAATTTCTTTGCTTACATTTAGCTCTGAAAGGTAGTTTGACTTAATAGCTGCCACAGCTGAAGAGCCAGTCTCGCTCAGGTATGTTGTTTCAAAAGTCATGATCTTCATTGCATTTTAGCTCAGCGTTGGGAATTCCTTCCTAAAACGCATCAAAAACTCCAAGAGAGACAATTTTCATCAAATTTACTCTTCAGTGAAGTCTCAAGTGAGATCTAACGGTTGCTCTTGCTCTTTTATACACACATCAAAAAAATGTTTTGCATCATCTGGATTCTTAGAACTCCTGAAGATAGACGTTGACTGTGGATATTATATCACAGACACAGTCCCTTGGACTGTTCACAGATGTCACTAAATCTGCCCGAAGATGTAAACAACCATGCATGAGCAGTGCCTGTTAGACGGAGGGGGTCCGACAACCGATCATTTCCAGTCACTCCACCAGGAAGGAGGTACACGGCTCGTGTTGCCTGTATTTCAACCATGCCTAGCGGTCAATACCGCGGTTCCATCGTGTCCACATTGTTACTCTGTGCCAGGAGGCGCAATCAACAAGTGAAGTGTCCAGGCGTATCGGAATGAACCAAAGTGATCTTTTTCGGACATGGAGGAGATATAAAGAATCAGGAACTGTTGATGACATGCCTCGCTCAAGCCACCCAAGGGCTAGTACTTCAGTGGATGGCCGCTACCTACGTTTTATGACTCGGAGGAACCCTGGCAGCAACCCCTCCATGTTGCATAATGCCTTTCGTGCAGCCATAGGACGTCGTGTTATGACTCAAACTGCACTCAATAGGCTGCATGATGCGCAACTTCACTCCCAACGTCCATGGCGAGATCCATCTTTGCAACCACGCCACCATGCAACATGGTACAGATGGGCCCAACAACATGCCGAATGGACCGCTCAGGATTGGCGTCACGTTCTCTTCACTGATGAGTGTTGCATATGCCTTCAACCAATCGTCGGACACGTGTCTGGAGTCAACCCGGTCAGGCTGAACGCCTTAGACACACTGTCAGCGAGTGCAGCAAGGTGGAGGTTCCCTGCTGTTTCGGGGTGGCATTACGTGCGGCCGACTTACGCAGCTGATGGTCGTGGAAGGCGCCATAATGGCTGTATGATATGTGAATTCCATTCTACGACAGATAGTGCAACCATATCGTAACCATATTGGCGAGGCATTTGTCTTCATGGACGACAATTCGCGTCCCCATCGTGAATATCTTGTGAATGAATTCCTTCAGGATTACGACATCGTTCGACTAGAGTGGTCAACATGTTCTCCAGAGATGAACCCTTTCGAACATGCCTGGAATGGATTGGAAAGGGCTGTTTATGGACGATGTGACCCACCAACCACTTTGAGGGATCTACGCCGAATCGCTGTTGAGGAGTGGGACAGTTTGGACCAACAGTTCCTTGATGAAGTTGTGGATAGTATGCCACGACGAATACAGGCATGTATCAATGCAAGAGGACGTGCTACTGGGTATTAGAAGTACCGGTGTGTACAGCAATCTGGACCACCGCCTCTGAAGGTCTCGCTGTATGGTGGTACAACATGCAATGCATGGTTTTCATGAGCAATAATGGGCGGAAATGATGTTTATGTTGATCTCTATTCCAATTTTGTGTACAGGTTCCGGAACTCTCGGAACAGAGGTGATGAAAAACTTTTTTTGATGTGTGTATTTAGACATCATGGTCCAGGAGCATTTTTAAATGGATTTTTAATCGAATTACATTTATCAAAATCGTCGCTGAAATACTTTTTAAGCGAACTTTCGGTGTCGCAAGATGGTCAAGAAGGCAAACTTTTATCTCCATTGGAAGTATCAAATTATCTGTCCTCTAACAGTGATTCTACATTATGGAACGTACCTAGCATTCACCTTTCCATTCCGTTTTGTCACAGCTCTGATTTCTATATGGACGCCTCCAATTTTTCATTCCAATTTGGTACAGTTGCCTAATTACCTTGAAGTAAGTAAACACTTTGTCAGAGAGAACTTTCTTCCTTTAAGAAACAGAATACCTCATTCCTCAGTAACATTCCTTTTAGTACTTTAGCCCTTAAAAACCATTGAGCATTACCAAAAACGAACATTTGAGTATGTTCAGCACCCATCTCCTCCACAGCCCTTTAAGAAGGCTTGAATTTATAAATTTTGCCTTAATAATATTAATTATTTCCGTAACCGTTTGCGGTACTTGATGAAGAAGTTGGCTAAGTTCTTTAGCGGCCAGAGCCTCCCGATGTAACGCGCAGTGGGACCACATCGCATGAGGAGCTACAGCTTTAACTTTCGCTTGCAATCCATCATGAAATCCAGACACTGACTGCGCTCCATCTGTGCATACTCCACTGCACATACCCTGTGATGTCCTGGTTTGATTAGAAAAAGTATTGGTCATATCAAAAAGGCTCGTAGCTGTTTTCAATATCGGCTCACAGAAAACCAATTGCCCTCGAAAGTGACACTCAGCAACGAAATGAACATAAGCAATCTTTCTGAATATCTCCCTTCGTCGACTTGAGGTGGAAAATAATCATGAAGCAATTTATCGATTAACTACTCGAGTAAATCGATCAGAAATGTCTAACATTCTTCTACGCACTGTGTCATTAGAGATAGGAAGTTTTTTTCACCTGTAGAGTAAATGAGTCACAAAACATTGTTGATACTGCAGCAATCGCTGCCGGTAAAATCAGAGTTTCTCCATCCGTGTGTGATTTCTTGCAGTTAGCAGTCTTATGCAAAATATGGCAAGAGGCTAAACGGCCCTTAGAAGTCACATTCGTCATTTTAGCAAAGTGCCTCTGGGTAGACATTAAAACATTTAGTTTCCTGCAAAAAATTCGTTAAGTCTTCCCTTTAATTCAGGATGCTTGGTTTCAAGGTGTCTCTAACTTGGTAGGTTCATGCTATCAGCAGCTAAAATGGATAAACAAATTACACACTGCGGACGTTCTCCGCCATTTATTGTAGTTTTCGTGGGACCTAGAAGTATTAAGTTCTCGTCGTACCTCCTTCAGAGTATCTCTCTCCGCTCTGCCAGTTGATGGACGATTGGCTTCTTCGTGTCTGTCACTAACCAGGAACTGCTTCATACAGCAGCGAAGTCTCCATCGCGAAATCTGAAAGACTGTAAAAATGGTTCAAATGGCTCTGAGCACTATGGGACTCAACTGCTGAGGTCATTAGTCCCCTAGAACTTAGAACTAGTTAAACCTAACTAACCTAAGGACATCACAAACATCCATGCCCGAGGCAGGATTCGAACCTGCGACCGTAGCGGTCTTGCGGTTCCAGACTGCAGCGCCTTTAACCGCAAGGCCACTTCGGCCGGCTGAAAGACTGTAAGGAGGCGCCGAAATACACGAGCGATAGTTTGTATTGCGCGCGTGTTTTCTGATACAGTCACAATGCAGCCGACATGGACCAATCCGCCGACGACCAATGTCACCCAGCTCGCTCGATCAATTAAAACAATGCGGTTTCGCTGTCGTCGACTGCGCCTGGACTAACACCGACGTTGGGAGAAATTCAATCTATACCATCGGCATGGTCTTTTTTCGAAGGGAAAGGTAAACATAATTGTTTGTTTCTATGAATGTTTTTATGTTTTTTAACATACCGCCCTCCTCTCATACATGTCATTCGCATTTTCCTCCCCCCCCCCCCCCCCTCCCTTGGGGGTGCACCCCATAGTTTGAGAACTATGGTCTAGCGGCCGTGGAGGCAACTGGAAGGAGAAAAATCATGAAGGCATTTGTGTCGAATTTAACACCACGGAAAATCGACATTAAGGTGATTACGAGCGATCTTCATCCTGGTATCTTTTAGCAAATATCAGGTTAATCGTCAGGAACTGCTCATATAAATGATAAAAGCTATTTTTGTTAGCAACCACGAAACAAAATCTATACCAAGAGCGCTTAAAAGAGCATTAACAACATGTGTGCTTCCAATAACCTGTAACAACACCACTTTGCGATCAGTCCTTGTCTTGTGTGTTCTTTGTTACTATACTACTGAGAAAAAAAAGAAGCACCACGAAGATATTATCCAAATGGGACGTAAATAGGTAGGTGTGATGTACGTGTACAGACAAAAAATGATAAAAAATAAAAAGTGGATAATTTATACAAACGCGTTGATTCACCTCTGGTCCTTAAGCAGGCATTGAATGGTAGATTTGTTGAGTGTCCTCCTGAAGGATGTCGTGCCAGATTCTGTCCAATTGAAGTGCTAGATTGTCAAAATCCCGAGGTGGTTGGAGAGCCCTGCCCATAATGCTCCAAACGTTCAATTACGGAGAAATGCGGCGATCTCGCTTGCCAAGGTAGGTTTTGTCAAACACGAAAACAAGCAGGAGAGACTCTTTCCGATTGCGACCGGTCATTATCTTGTTGAAATGTAAGCCCAAGATGAACTGCCATGAAGGGCAACAAGACGAGGTGTAGAATATCGTCGACGTATCGCTGTGTTGATAGCGTCTCGCGTATGACAAGTAAAGAGAAATGAAATGGTATCCCAACCATCACTCCTGATTGCCTGGCGGTATGGCGAGCGACAATCAGTTTGGTATCCCACCGCTCTCTGGGGAGTCTTCAGACACTTCCTCGCTGGTCTTCGGGGCTCAGTTGAGCGGAACTCATCACTCAAGACAATTCAGCTCCAGTCTGTGAGATTCAAGGCCCAAGATGCGTCTGGAGACGCCCCGGACAGTGGTTGTTACCAACCTGTCGGCCACCATACTGCCTGACAACCAGGATTGATGGTCTGGGGTGCCATTTCATTTCATAACCCCTTTAGTTGTCATCCACAACACGCAAACAGCACAGTGTGGTTACTGGGTAGCTGCATATTCATGAATATACAATATGGATAAAGGAGTTGTCACATTCATAAAAAAGAATGTAACTGCAAAAATGTAGAGATAAGTAAATTCCCTAAAGATCAGGATATAGAACCATGCACTTGTGATATACTATAGGGGAAAATTAATATTTATGATTGTGAAGTATACGGATCTCCCCTGGGTAGCCGGCCGCGGTGGCCGTGCGGTTCTAGGCGCACAGTCCGGAACCGCGCGACTGCTTCGAATCCTGCCTCGGGCATGCATATGTGTGATGTCCTTAGGTTAGTTAGATTTAAGTAGTTCTAAGTTCTAGGGGACTGATGACCACAGCAGTTGAGTCCTCCCATAGTGCTCAGAGCCATTTGAACCATTTTTTCCCCTGGGTAACTGTGAAACTTCCTTGAACATGTTTGATCAGTTATTGTGCTATTAGCCAGAAGGAAGGGATTATTAATTTGTGATGATTTTAATGTAAATTTCTTGAAGGAAGCTGACAGGAAAAATCATCTGGAGATGCTTTTAGCAACCAATAATTTAGTATCAGTCTTAAATTTCTCTGATTAATAGCAAAATCAGTGAAGATTTTAAAGAAATCCTAATTAAAATGTTGTCTGAAGTGTAGTCTACAATGAGCCAAATGCTACCACTAAATTCAAATTATTTCCTAATGCGTTTGTATCTATTTTTGAAATTACTTTTCCTAAAAATATAATTAAATGAAATAACGGCAAGTCGTTTAAGAAACTTTGGATCATTACTGGTATGACTCTCTTCCTAAAGAAAAAAGAACTTGTACAAAATAGCCAGAGCAACTAATGACCCAGAAACGCTTTCTTATTATAAACTGTCCTGTAACATCTTAAGAAAACTTGTAAAAAGATCTTGGAATACGCACATCTTGTCTCCAATTGACAGATCAGATAATAAAATGAAAACAAATCTGGAGTATTGTTAAAAGAGAGCCATGGAAGATGAATTCTGTCAAAAATGGGAGTATTTAAAAGAAGGTTTATGTGTAGCAGATATTTTTAATAATTAATTTTTAAAAAAGTAGGAGAGAAGATTGGTGAAAACAACTGAGAAGAGAAACCGAAGCAGTACACTGAACGAGCAATACAGAACACATTTAGCGAATAAGACATTAAAAGTTTTTGGACCTATAATATAGAATATTCTTTGTTTGTCACTTATGTAATGCATCATTAACTCACGTGTTTTCCCAGAAAGATTGAACTATGCCATTGGTAAGCCTCTCTGTAAAATTAGTGACTTCATTGACATCAATAACTTCAGTTCATTGTTACTCCTTGCATAATTTTCTTAAAGTTTTGAGAAGTTAAGGTACTCCAGGGTTATTTCCCCTTGCGTAGTAATGGAATGCTCAGCCAGTCACAGTTTAGATTTCAAAAGGACCACTCTACTGAGTCAGCTATTTATAAATTTATAGAGCACATAATAAAATATTCAAATGATAAAAATCATCAATAGGAATTGTTTGTGACTTACCAAAATAATTTGATTGTGTCAGTCACAATATTGTGTTAGAGAAGTTCATTTTTTTAGGGAAATGCCCGCTTTAGTTCTTATTTAAGCAACAGAATGCAGAAAGTTACCCTAGGCTGTTCGAGTGATACAATGAGGTACGTCATGTCATTTGCACGTAGAGAAATGGGTTCGATCATTGCCTCATTATTGTTCTTGCTTTGTGTTAATGATACCAGTTGCGACAATAAAGTAATTAGACTGATTTCATTTGCAAGGTGTGGCAACCCTGCAGGCTTGTGTAGGCACAATATCTTTGGCCTTGGTCTATAAGCTGCTTCTAGTCCAAGCGGCACATCGATGCAACTGCTCAGTTGTGAGTTGTGCTGCAATAAGTTAACACGTGTTTGTGTCTCTCGTCACGGAAATGGAACCGTATTATATTGCACAACGGTATTCCATTTCTTTTTGCGTTAAATTGGGTGAAAAAGCGACGACATTTTATTGTAAGCTTCAGAAGGCTTTTGGAGAGGAGGTTATGTCAAGAGCTCAAGTTTTCCCTTGGCATAAAATGTTTAGTGAAGGCAGAACGAATGTTGAAGAGGAAGACCACAGTGGACGACCGTCAACCTTACGGACGGATGTCAACTTGGCCAGGGTGCGTGATCTGATCGAAGATTACCCGTGAAAATGATTGCAGAAGAACTGAACATCAATCGAGAAGCGGTTCGTCTAATAATAACTGAAGATCTTGGTGTGAGAAAGATTTGTGCAAAAATGGTCCCCAAAAATCTCACAGCACAACAGCGAGAAACACGGAAAAATGTGGCAGCCGATCTGTTAGAGCAAATGGAAATCAATCCAGAATTGTTGAACTATGTTATCACTGGTGATGAAAGTTGGTTTTTTCAGTACGATCTAGAGACAAAACGCCAAAGTTCGGAATGGTGCTCAAAGGGATCACCCAGACCAAAAAGAGCTCGTATGTCAAAGTCAAAAGTGAAGTGCATGCTTGTGTGCTTCTTTGATTCCAAGGGAATTGTTTGTAAAGAGTGGGTGCCTCCTGGACAAACAGTTAACCAATATTACTACAAAGAAATTTTAGAAAGACTTCGCAAAAGTCTTCTTCGTGTCTGTGCCAACATTGCTGATAATTGGCTTCTGCGTTACGATAATGCGCCATCCGATACTGCTCTG
Organism: Schistocerca nitens; assembly: GCF_023898315.1. Classification (NCBI taxonomy): domain Eukaryota; kingdom Metazoa; phylum Arthropoda; class Insecta; order Orthoptera; family Acrididae; genus Schistocerca; species Schistocerca nitens. The sequence continues at coordinate 580,408,318 of NC_064614.1, read as the reverse complement.
TCAGTACAGCAATTTTTAACCTCAAAACAAATTTCAGTACTACCACAGCCACCTTATTCACCAGATATCGCTCTGTGCGACTTTTTTCTATTTCCATGAGTCAAAACAGTGGTCAAGGGACACCATTTTCAAACAACACAAGATGTCCAAAAAGTTGTGACGATGGTCTTGGAAGATATTACAGAAGATGAGTTCCAGAAATGTTACCATCAATGGCAGAAGCGCCGGTAAAAGTGTGTGCAATCAGGAGGGAACTACTTTGAAGGAGACAACACTAAACTTGACTAAAACGGCAAGCAACATTTTTTTTCACATCAGTCTCATTACTTTATTGTCGCACCTCGTATGCCATTTTATTTGGATCAGGAATCGGAGCTAGCAGTGGTTAAGATGATACAAGCATTGTTGTGAACTCGAACAAATAAACGTTAACAGAGAAAATAGTAAATTATCTTTTTATGTAAGTCACTGAACTGTTTTGCGCAAATGGGCTAGCTTTTAATCTTTGAGATAACACAGTTCACCTAGTCTTGTAGTGTCAAAAATATCCCACCTCCAGTTAACCTAGTATAATATCAAGGAATAATAAATTAGGTAGAAAACTGTGGGTTATTAGGCGTGAATATTGACTAAAACTGAAACTGGGAAAGCCATAAGCAGACTTGCTAAAACGTTTGGGTTTGGCTACTTCTGTCATAAGAATAATTGCCAACTTTGGACATATAGATGTCAGTAAAATAACATTTTTGCATATTTTCGTTCACTGATTTCTTACAGAATAATTTTCTGGGATAACTCCTCGTTTAGGTAAAATTATTCATTGCACAAAATAAATTAATTAAAATTATGTGTTATGTTCACACATGTACATCTTGCATGAATTTCTTTAATTAGCGGGAAATATTAACCACAGCCTTGCAGAACTTCATTCACATATTAATTTTTCTACCAACAATCCAGCTAAGTTTGAGAGTAACAGGGATGTCCACAAGTGCAACACTAGTAGGAAAATGGTCTGTATTACCCTTTCTTTGTCAGAAGAATGGGGTGAAATATGCAACTATAAAACTCTTCGGTAGTCTACCCATGGAAATAAAATGTTTGATAGATAGTAGAAGTGTTTTCAAACGTAGGTTAAAGAGATTTCTTCTTAACTCCCTCTGTACCATAGACGAATTTTTCAGTAGAGATAGTTATGAAAAAACATGTAAATAGCCATGAATATTTTTTATTTATTTGTCTATAAAAGTTCTATGATTGTTCTGTCGATAAGTTCCATATCATAATGTTTATCGTGAATTTGAAATATGAAGGAAGTAACCAAGTAACTAACTGTATGAGCGTATTTCAACTGTTTGTGTATTACAAAATTGTTAAGGCTTTCGTGGCCACTTGTTGACAAACTGCCTATTGGCTTCTGTCTCGGGTTCTTCGGCCGACGTTCATCTAATGATTTTTCTGACGTTTCGCCAGCACGAGTGGCTGGCATTGTCAAAGCTTCACCCTCCATTGCCGGTGGTGAACTGGAGGCGAGCTCGCGGCCGCAGACTATATGTACCTGGCGCGCCAACGTCCGAGGGCTTCTCAGCGGTCATTTCCGGTGCGGTTCTCCTCTTGCTACCTGCGACGGTCGTTCGCTGCAGTACGGGAAGCCAGGATCCGTTTACCTTAAGGCTTTCCTCTTTCTTGTTGAAACTGTTCGCGTGTTTTTGGATTTCTACAGCTTCTCTGAACAAGCGCGTGTGATAGTGCTTCTCTACAGCCAGAACTTCCGTGTCGGCGAATTTTTGTGTATTGTATTTTCTGATGCGGATATTGGAACCAAACTAGCATCTGCCTAAACCAGCGTGGGAAACCGCTAAAACCCCAGTCAGGCTGACCTGTGCTCCAGCCGTAGCCGATTATCTGATAAGCGGATTCCATCCTGGGCTTGCTCGCCTTCTCGTGTCCGCAACCTATCGCGCTGCGCGATAAATTGTCCAAGCAGGTGTTTATGTGACCTCACTAAAACGGTTTAAGATCCACAGTTTACTGTATTCTGATCACACTGTGTTTCAGAGACGAGTACATAATTTTGAATCTTATGGCCTCAGTAGCCCATTATAAATACGATCATTGTCAACATTTACTAAAACAATAGCTGGCACGTCATAAATAGAGTGAGAGAGGTGTTGTGAACCCAGGAACTCAGCAGTAGCTGAAATCCAGTCAGAATACTGACCTTGATAACATTTTCTAGCAAAAGAGGCTTATTAATGGAAGCGAAAGTCATGTATTTTTAACTGTTAAACGCTTGACGAATTGTGTTCGTGATGACGGTTTACGGCTTCCGGTGACATGGCTGTCTGCCATCAGTGGTACGAGGGTTTAGACACATTCGAAATAATGCGCCACTCACTCACCGCCCTGCAACTGGTAGGTGACAGGTGGCCGCTTCCACAAACCGCAACAACGTCATTCAACAACCAATCATCAGTATTCATGGCCATAAAATGGGGGAAATATTATCCTGTTACGTATATGTTTGGAATGCCTCTTGTAGATGAGGTGCAGTCATAGTCTGACACCCTGGGGATGTTTATGAATAAATCAGTACATAGTTATTACTTAAAAGCTCGGCCCTGTAGTTAACGCCCCATGTTTGTTTAGTATCGTCGCTAGGAGGAAAGCTTTCAAGTTTCGGAATGCTCTCGTATGTTTTTGGATAGGGTCCGCCTTTAGCAAAACACAATTTTGATTTTTAACCCAAACATGTTTCACTGCAGTCACAGCATATTCAGTCGGCTTTTTATTTTATGACTGTTAAAGATAAAGAATGTTCTTTACTGTTTGTATACATGTAACTATTAGTTTTTAAGTCGTAATAACACATATTTGAAAAAACCCATAAAATTATGAGTTCATACCTTTTTACCATATGATGTGGTTTTTCTGATGCATTTTGTTTCTACAGTGACTGTTTCATTTCACAGTTTGTCATCTGCAACCACTTACACTTTATAGTAGATAAACTGTTTAAGCCAAAATTACAATTTGAAATTTTTTTGTTCTAAGCCTGATATTAATTAATTCTATGTGTGTGTGTGTGTGTGTGTGTGTGTGTGTGTGTGTGTGTGTGTGTGTGTCTATTTACATTACGTTTCACTTACTTTTTCTTTTTCCTCATCTTCATCACTGTCAAACACTATATATTGAGCTGTCACTGTCACTGTTTCACTGCTTACCAGCTGTAAAAACAAACACGGCGGACAGTGGAACAGTTGAAGGTGTAAAAACAAAATGGCTGACGATGGAACAGTAGAAGGTATTCCTGGCGGTTGTTCTGAATCTTTCAGAGGTGTCTGCGCATTTGTGTGTGTGTTCTCGGTTTGTCCTTTCGGATTTGTGTACGGTTTTTGTAGTCAACCACTCTGTTCTCCCGCCCACTCGCCGTTTTCTTAGAAACCGACTTGTGGCACTTCCACATCCGGGTAGTTTGTTGCTAAGTTTGTGATCTGATTTTCATTTTGTTCGTGTGAATGCAATTAGAGGTGGCCTATGTGTACGAGATGATACACTGCCGGAAAAGAAATTAGTACACCAGGAAAGACGATGCCGATTTTGATCCGATGATGTCATATTCCATCTGGGGAATAGTAGGTGTACGGATAATGGTTTCAACGTCGTCCGTCAACACATAGCGTTGTGGCATAACTACCAGAGCGCCATCAGTCTTTATCTTATAATAAGGAATGCTCACAGCCAGAAGGCTCAGTGTGAAAAAACGTGTGAAGCAAGCTGCAACAAGCCATGGAGACGAATTCGTGTTTCCTGCAGCTAACTGAGCACGTTTGAAGGGTGTAAAATTGTGGCCTTCGAGTTGCCGGATGATTCTTTCGGAGAACTGCCATACATGTTGGATGTGCTGTTTGAACTGTGCAGCCCCGGCGGGGTCAGGGATTTTCTCTGCCTCGTGATGACTGTGTGTTGTGTGATGTCCTTAGGTCAGCCAACTGAGCAAGTTTGAAGGGGGTCAAATTGTGGCCTTCGAGTTGCCGGATGATTCTTTCGGAGAACTGCCATACATGTTGGATGTGCTGTTTGAACTGTGCAGCCCCGGCGGGGTCAGGGATTTTCTCTGCCTCGTGATGACTGTGTGTTGTGTGATGTCCTTAGGTCAGCCAACTGAGCAAGTTTGAAGGGGGTCAAATTGTGGCCTTCGAGTTGCCGGATGATTCTTTCGGAGAACTGCCATACATGTTGGATGTGCTGTTTGAACTGTGCAGCCCCGACGGGGTCAGGGATTTTCTCTGCCTCGTGATGACTGTGTGTTGTGTGATGTCCTTAGGTCAGCCAACTGAGCAAGTTTGAAGGGGGTCAAATTGTGGCCTTCGAGTTGCCGGATGATTCTTTCGGAGAACTGCCATACATGTTGGATGTGCTGTTTGAACTGTGCAGCCCCGGCGGGGTCAGGGATTTTCTCTGCCTCGTGATGACTGTGTGTTGTGTGATGTCCTTAGGTCAGCCAACTGAGCACGTTTGAAGGGTGTAAAATTGTGGCCTTCGAGTTGCCGGATGATTCTTTCGGAGAACTGCCATACATGTTGGATGTGCTGTTTGAACTGTGCAGCCCCGGCGGGGTCAGGGATTTTCTCTGCCTCGTGATGACTGTGTGTTGTGTGATGTCCTTAGGTCAGCCAACTGAGCAAGTTTGAAGGGGGTCAAATTGTGGCCTTCGAGTTGCCGGATGATTCTTTCGGAGAACTGCCATACATGTTGGATGTGCTGTTTGAACTGTGCAGCCCCGGCGGGGTCAGGGATTTTCTCTGCCTCGTGATGACTGTGTGTTGTGTGATGTCCTTAGGTCAGCCAACTGAGCAAGTTTGAAGGGGGTCAAATTGTGGCCTTCGAGTTGCCGGATGATTCTTTCGGAGAACTGCCATACATGTTGGATGTGCTGTTTGAACTGTGCAGCCCCGGCGGGGTCAGGGATTTTCTCTGCCTCGTGATGACTGTGTGTTGTGTGATGTCCTTAGGTCAGCCAACTGAGCAAGTTTGAAGGGGGTCAAATTGTGGCCTTCGAGTTGCCGGATGATTCTTTCGGAGAACTGCCATACATGTTGGATGTGCTGTTTGAACTGTGCAGCCCCGGCGGGGTCAGGGATTTTCTCTGCCTCGTGATGACTGTGTGTTGTGTGATGTCCTTAGGTCAGCCAACTGAGCAAGTTTGAAGGGGGTCAAATTGTGGCCTTCGAGTTGCCGGATGATTCTTTCGGAGAACTGCCATACATGTTGGATGTGCTGTTTGAACTGTGCAGCCCCGGAGGGGTCAGGGATTTTCTCTGCCTCGTGATGACTGTGTGTTGTGTGATGTCCTTAGGTCAGCCAACTGAGCAAGTTTGAAGGGGGTCAAATTGTGGCCTTCGAGTTGCCGGATGATTCTTTCGGAGAACTGCCATACATGTTGGATGTGCTGTTTGAACTGTGCAGCCCCGGCGGGGTCAGGGATTTTCTCTGCCTCGTGATGACTGTGTGTTGTGTGATGTCCTTAGGTCAGCCAACTGAGCAAGTTTGAAGGGGGTCAAATTGTGGCCTTCGAGTTGCCGGATGATTCTTTCGGAGAACTGCCCTACATGTTGGATGTGCTGTTTGAACTGTGCAGCCCCGGCGGGGTCAGGGATTTTCTCTGCCTCGTGATGACTGTGTGTTGTGTGATGTCCTTAGGTCAGCCAACTGAGCAAGTTTGAAGGGGGTGAAATTGTGGCCTTCGAGTTGCCGGATGATTCTTTCGGAGAACTGCCATACATGTTGGATGTGCTGTTTGAACTGTGCAGCCCCGGCGGGGTCAGGGATTTTCTCTGCCTCGTGATGACTGGGTGTTGTGTGATGTCCTTAGGTCAGCCAACTGAGCAAGTTTGAAGGGGGTCAAATTGTGGCCTTCGAGTTGCCGGATGATTCTTTCGGAGAACTGCCATACATGTTGGATGTGCTGTTTGAACTGTGCAGCCCCGGCGGGGTCAGGGATTTTCTCTGCCTCGTGATGACTGTGTGTTGTGTGATGTCCTTAGGTCAGCCAACTGAGCAAGTTTGAAGGGGGTCAAATTGTGGCCTTTGAGTTGCCGGATGATTCTTTCGGAGAACTGCCATACATGTTGGATGTGCTGTTTGAACTGTGCAGCCCCGGCGGGGTCAGGGATTTTCTCTGCCTCGTGATGACTGTGTGTTGTGTGATGTCCTTAGGTCAGCCAACTGAGCAAGTTTGAAGGGGGTCAAATTGTGGCCTTCGAGTTGCCGGATGATTCTTTCGGAGAACTGCCATACATGTTGGATGTGCTGTTTGAACTGTGCAGCCCCGACGGGGTCAGGGATTTTCTCTGCCTCGTGATGACTGTGTGTTGTGTGATGTCCTTAGGTCAGCCAACTGAGCAAGTTTGAAGGGGGTCAAATTGTGGCCTTCGAGTTGCCGGATGATTCTTTCGGAGAACTGCCATACATGTTGGATGTGCTGTTTGAACTGTGCAGCCCCGGCGGGGTCAGGGATTTTCTCTGCCTCGTGATGACTGTGTGTTGTGTGATGTCCTTAGGTCAGCCAACTGAGCACGTTTGAAGGGTGTAAAATTGTGGCCTTCGAGTTGCCGGATGATTCTTTCGGAGAACTGCCATACATGTTGGATGTGCTGTTTGAACTGTGCAGCCCCGGCGGGGTCAGGGATTTTCTCTGCCTCGTGATGACTGTGTGTTGTGTGATGTCCTTAGGTCAGCCAACTGAGCAAGTTTGAAGGGGGTCAAATTGTGGCCTTCGAGTTGCCGGATGATTCTTTCGGAGAACTGCCATACATGTTGGATGTGCTGTTTGAACTGTGCAGCCCCGGCGGGGTCAGGGATTTTCTCTGCCTCGTGATGACTGTGTGTTGTGTGATGTCCTTAGGTCAGCCAACTGAGCAAGTTTGAAGGGGGTCAAATTGTGGCCTTCGAGTTGCCGGATGATTCTTTCGGAGAACTGCCATACATGTTGGATGTGCTGTTTGAACTGTGCAGCCCCGGCGGGGTCAGGGATTTTCTCTGCCTCGTGATGACTGTGTGTTGTGTGATGTCCTTAGGTCAGCCAACTGAGCAAGTTTGAAGGGGGTCAAATTGTGGCCTTCGAGTTGCCGGATGATTCTTTCGGAGAACTGCCATACATGTTGGATGTGCTGTTTGAACTGTGCAGCCCCGGCGGGGTCAGGGATTTTCTCTGCCTCGTGATGACTGTGTGTTGTGTGATGTCCTTAGGTCAGCCAACTGAGCAAGTTTGAAGGGGGTCAAATTGTGGCCTTCGAGTTGCCGGATGATTCTTTCGGAGAACTGCCATACATGTTGGATGTGCTGTTTGAACTGTGCAGCCCCGGAGGGGTCAGGGATTTTCTCTGCCTCGTGATGACTGTGTGTTGTGTGATGTCCTTAGGTCAGCCAACTGAGCAAGTTTGAAGGGGGTCAAATTGTGGCCTTCGAGTTGCCGGATGATTCTTTCGGAGAACTGCCATACATGTTGGATGTGCTGTTTGAACTGTGCAGCCCCGGCGGGGTCAGGGATTTTCTCTGCCTCGTGATGACTGTGTGTTGTGTGATGTCCTTAGGTCAGCCAACTGAGCAAGTTTGAAGGGGGTCAAATTGTGGCCTTCGAGTTGCCGGATGATTCTTTCGGAGAACTGCCCTACATGTTGGATGTGCTGTTTGAACTGTGCAGCCCCGGCGGGGTCAGGGATTTTCTCTGCCTCGTGATGACTGTGTGTTGTGTGATGTCCTTAGGTCAGCCAACTGAGCAAGTTTGAAGGGGGTGAAATTGTGGCCTTCGAGTTGCCGGATGATTCTTTCGGAGAACTGCCATACATGTTGGATGTGCTGTTTGAACTGTGCAGCCCCGGCGGGGTCAGGGATTTTCTCTGCCTCGTGATGACTGGGTGTTGTGTGATGTCCTTAGGTCAGCCAACTGAGCAAGTTTGAAGGGGGTCAAATTGTGGCCTTCGAGTTGCCGGATGATTCTTTCGGAGAACTGCCATACATGTTGGATGTGCTGTTTGAACTGTGCAGCCCCGGCGGGGTCAGGGATTTTCTCTGCCTCGTGATGACTGTGTGTTGTGTGATGTCCTTAGGTCAGCCAACTGAGCAAGTTTGAAGGGGGTCAAATTGTGGCCTTTGAGTTGCCGGATGATTCTTTCGGAGAACTGCCATACATGTTGGATGTGCTGTTTGAACTGTGCAGCCCCGGCGGGGTCAGGGATTTTCTCTGCCTCGTGATGACTGTGTGTTGTGTGATGTCCTTAGGTCAGCCAACTGAGCAAGTTTGAAGGGGGTCAAATTGTGGCCTTCGAGTTGCCGGATGATTCTTTCGGAGAACTGCCATACATGTTGGATGTGCTGTTTGAACTGTGCAGCCCCGGCGGGGTCAGGGATTTTCTCTGCCTCGTGATGACTGGGTGTTGTGTGATGTCCTTAGGTCAGCCAACTGAGCAAGTTTGAAGGGGGTCAAATTGTGGCCTTCGAGTTGCCGGATGATTCTTTCGGAGAACTGCCATACATGTTGGATGTGCTGTTTGAACTGTGCAGCCCCGGCGGGGTCAGGGATTTTCTCTGCCTCGTGATGACTGTGTGTTGTGTGATGTCCTTAGGTCAGTCAACTGAGCAAGTTTGAAGTGGGTCAAATTGTGGCCTTCGAGTTGCCGGATGATTCTTTCGGAGAACTGCCATACATGTTGGATGTGCTGTTTGAACTGTGCAGCCCCGGCGGGGTCAGGGATTTTCTCTGCCTCGTGATGACTGTGTGTTGTGTGATGTCCTTAGGTCAGCCAACTGAGCAAGTTTGAAGGGGGTCAAATTGTGGCCTTCGAGTTGCCGGATGATTCTTTCGGAGAACTGCCATACATGTTGGATGTGCTGTTTGAACTGTGCAGCCCCGGCGGGGTCAGGGATTTTCTCTGCCTCGCGATGACTGTGTGTTGTGTGATGTCCTTAGGTCAGCCAACTGAGCAAGTTTGAAGGGGGTCAAATTGTGGCCTTCGAGTTGCCGGATGATCCTTTCGGAGAACTGCCATACATGTTGGATGTGCTGTTTGAACTGTGCAGCCCCGGCGGGGTCAGGGATTTTCTCTGCCTCGTGATGACTGTGTGTTGTGTGATGTCCTTAGGTCAGCCAACTGAGCAAGTTTGAAGGGGGTCAAATTGTGGCCTTCGAGTTGCCGGATGATTCTTTCGGAGAACTGCCATACATGTTGGATGTGCTGTTTGAACTGTGCAGCCCCAGCGGGGTCAGGGATTTTCTCTGCCTCGTGATGACTGTGTGTTGTGTGATGTCCTTAGGTCAGCCAACTGAGCAAGTTTGAAGGGGGTCAAATTGTGGCCTTCGAGTTGCCGGATGATTCTTTCGGAGAACTGCCATACATGTTGGATGTGCTGTTTGAACTGTGCAGCCCCGGCGGGGTCAGGGATTTTCTCTGCCTCGTGATGACTGTGTGTTGTGTGATGTCCTTAGGTCAGCCAACTGAGCAAGTTTGAAGGGGGTCAAATTGTGGCCTTCGAGTTGCCGGATGATTCTTTCGGAGAACTGCCATACATGTTGGATGTGCTGTTTGAACTGTGCAGCCCCGGTGGGGTCAGGGATTTTCTCTGCCTCGTGATGACTGTGTGTTGTGTGATGTCCTTAGGTCAGCCAACTGAGCAAGTTTGAAGGGGGTCAAATTGTGGCCTTCGAGTTGTCGGATGATTCTTTCGGAGAACTGCCATACATGTTGGATGTGCTGTTTGAACTGTGCAGCCCCGGCGGGGTCAGGGATTTTCTCTGCCTCGTGATGACTGTGTGTTGTGTGATGTCCTTAGGTCAGCCAACTGAGCAAGTTTGAAGGGGGTCAAATTGTGGCCTTCGAGTTGCCGGATGATTCTTTCGGAGAACTGCCATACATGTTGGATGTGCTGTTTGAACTGTGCAGCCCCGGAGGGGTCAGGGATTTTCTCTGCCTCGTGGTGACTGTGTGTTGTGTGATGTCCTTAGGTCAGCCAACTGAGCAAGTTTGAAGGGGGTCAAATTGTGGCCTTCGAGTTGCCGGATGATTCTTTCGGAGAACTGCCATACATGTTGGATGTGCTGTTTGAACTGTGCAGCCCCGGCGGGGTCAGGGATTTTCTCTGCCTCGTGATGACTGTGTGTTGTGTGATGTCCTTAGGTCAGCCAACTGAGCAAGTTTGAAGGGGGTCAAATTGTGGCCTTCGAGTTGCCGGATGATTCTTTCGGAGAACTGCCATACATGTTGGATGTGCTGTTTGAACTGTGCAGCCCCGGCGGGGTCAGGGATTTTCTCTGCCTCGTGATGACTGTGTGTTGTGTGATGTCCTTAGGTCAGCCAACTGAGCAAGTTTGAAGGGGGTCAAATTGTGGCCTTCGAGTTGCCAGATGATTCTTTCGGAGAACTGCCATACATGTTGGATGTGCTGTTTGAACTGTGCAGCCCCGGCGGGGTCAGGGATTTTCTCTGCCTCGTGATGACTGTGTGTTGTGTGATGTCCTTAGGTCAGCCAACTGAGCAAGTTTGAAGGGGGTCAAATTGTGGCCTTCGAGTTGCCGGATGATTCTTTCGGAGAACTGCCATACATGTTGGATGTGGTGTTTGAACTGTGCAGCCCCGGCGGGGTCAGGGATTTTCTCTGCCTCGTGATGACTGTGTGTTGTGTGATGTCCTTAGGTCAGCCAACTGAGCAAGTTTGAAGGGGGTCAAATTGTGGCCTTCGAGTTGCCGGATGATTCTTTCGGAGAACTGCCATACATGTTGGATGTGCTGTTTGAACTGTGCAGCCCCGGCGGGGTCAGGGATTTTCTCTGCCTCGTGATGACTGTGTGTTGTGTGATGTCCTTAGGTCAGCCAACTGAGCAAGTTTGAAGGGGGTGAAATTGTGGCCTTCGAGTTGCCGGATGATTCTTTCGGAGAACTGCCATACATGTTGGATGTGGTGTTTGAACTGTGCAGCCCCGGCGGGGTCAGGGATTTTCTCTGCCTCGTGATGACTGTGTGTTGTGTGATGTCCTTAGGTCAGTCAACTGAGCAAGTTTGAAGGGGGTCAAATTGTGGCCTTCGAGTTGCCGGATGATTCTTTCGGAGAACTGCCATACATGTTGGATGTGCTGCTTGAACTGTGCAGCCCCGGCGGGGTCAGGGATTTTCTCTGCCTCGTGATGACTGTGTGTTGTGTGATGTCCTTAGGTCAGCCAACTGAGCAAGTTTGAAGGGGGTCAAATTGTGGCCTTCGAGTTGCCGGATGATTCTTTCGGAGAACTGCCATACATGTTGGATGTGCTGTTTGAACTGTGCAGCCCCGGCGGGGTCAGGGATTTTCTCTGCCTCGTGATGACTGTGTGTTGTGTGATGTCCTTAGGTCAGCCAACTGAGCAAGTTTGAAGGGGGTCAAATTGTGGCCTTCGAGTTGCCGGATGATTCTTTCGGAGAACTGCCATACATGTTGGATGTGCTGTTTGAACTGTGCAGCCCCGGCGGGGTCAGGGATTTTCTCTGCCTCGTGATGACTGTGTGTTGTGTGATGTCCTTAGGTCAGCCAACTGAGCAAGTTTGAAGGGGGTCAAATTGTGGCCTTCGAGTTGCCGGATGATTCTTTCGGAGAACTGCCATACATGTTGGATGTGCTGTTTGAACTGTGCAGCCCCAGCGGGGTCAGGGATTTTCTCTGCCTCGTGATGACTGTGTGTTGTGTGATGTCCTTAGGTCAGCCAACTGAGCAAGTTTGAAGGGGGTCAAATTGTGGCCTTCGAGTTGCCGGATGATTCTTTCGGAGAACTGCCATACATGTTGGATGTGCTGTTTGAACTGTGCAGCCCCGGTGGGGTCAGGGATTTTCTCTGCCTCGTGATGACTGTGTGTTGTGTGATGTCCTTAGGTCAGCCAACTGAGCAAGTTTGAAGGGGGTCAAATTGTGGCCTTCGAGTTGCCGGATGATTCTTTCGGAGAACTGCCATACATGTTGGATGTGCTGTTTGAACTGTGCAGCCCCGGCGGGGTCAGGGATTTTCTCTGCCTCGTGATGACTGTGTGTTGTGTGATGTCCTTAGGTCAGCCAACTGAGCAAGTTTGAAGGGGGTCAAATTGTGGCCTTCGAGTTGCCGGATGATTCTTTCGGAGAACTGCCATACATGTTGGATGTGCTGTTTGAACTGTGCAGCCCCGGCGGGGTCAGGGATTTTCTCTGCCTCGTGATGACTGTGTGTTGTGTGATCTCCTTAGGTCAGCCAACTGAGCAAGTTTGAAGGGGGTGAAATTGTGGCCTTCGAGTTGCCGGATGATTCTTTCGGAGAACTGCCATACATGTTGGATGTGCTGTTTGAACTGTGCAGCCCCAGCGGGGTCAGGGATTTTCTCTGCCTCGTGATGACTGTGTGTTGTGTGATGTCCTTAGGTCAGCCAACTGAGCAAGTTTGAAGGGGGTCAAATTGTGGCCTTCGAGTTGCCGGATGATTCTTTCGGAGAACTGCCATACATGTTGGATGTGCTGTTTGAACTGTGCAGCCCCGGCGGGGTCAGGGATTTTCTCTGCCTCGTGATGACTGTGTGTTGTGTGATGTCCTTAGGTCAGCCAACTGAGCAAGTTTGAAGGGGGTGAAATTGTGGCCTTCGAGTTGCCGGATGATTCTTTCGGAAAACTGCCATACATGTTGGATGTGCTGTTTGAACTGTGCAGCCCCGGCGGGGTCAGGGATTTTCTCTGCCTCGTGATGACTGTGTGTTGTGTGATGTCCTTAGGTCAGCCAACTGAGCAAGTTTGAAGGGGGTCAAATTGTGGCCTTCGAGTTGCCGGATGATTCTTTCGGAGAACTGCCATACATGTTGGATGTGCTGTTTGAACTGTGCAGCCCCGGCGGGGTCAGGGATTTTCTCTGCCTCGTGATGACTGGGTGTTGTGTGATGTCCTTAGGTCAGCCAACTGAGCAAGTTTGAAGGGGGTCAAATTGTGGCCTTCGAGTTGCCGGATGATTCTTTCGGAGAACTGCCATACATGTTGGATGTGCTGTTTGAACTGTGCAGCCCCGGCGGGGTCAGGGATTTTCTCTGCCTCGTGATGACTGTGTGTTGTGTGATGTCCTTAGGTCAGCCAACTGAGCAAGTTTGAAGGGGGTCAAATTGTGGCCTTCGAGTTGCCGGATGATTCTTTCGGAGAACTGCCATACATGTTGGATGTGCTGTTTGAACTGTGCAGCCCCGGTGGGGTCAGGGATTTTCTCTGCCTCGTGATGACTGTGTGTTGTGTGATGTCCTTAGGTCAGCCAACTGAGCAAGTTTGAAGGGGGTCAAATTGTGGCCTTCGAGTTGCCGGATGATTCTTTCGGAGAACTGCCATACATGTTGGATGTGCTGTTTGAACTGTGCAGCCCCGGCGGGGTCAGGGATTTTCTCTGCCTCGTGATGACTGTGTGTTGTGTGATGTCCTTAGGTCAGCCAACTGAGCAAGTTTGAAGGGGGTCAAATTGTGGCCTTCGAGTTGCCGGATGATTCTTTCGGAGAACTGCCATACATGTTGGATGTGCTGTTTGAACTGTGCAGCCCCGGCGGGGTCAGGGATTTTCTCTGCCTCGTGATGACTGTGTGTTGTGTGATGTCCTTAGGTCAGCCAACTGAGCAAGTTTGAAGGGGGTCAAATTGTGGCCTTCGAGTTGCCGGATGATTCTTTCGGAGAACTGCCATACATGTTGGATGTGCTGTTTGAACTGTGCAGCCCCGGCGGGGTCAGGGATTTTCTCTGCCTCGTGATGACTGGGTGTTGTGTGATGTCCTTAGGTCAGCCAACTGAGCAAGTTTGAAGGGGGTCAAATTGTGGCCTTCGAGTTGCCGGATGATTCTTTCGGAAAACTGCCATACATGTTGGATGTGCTGTTTGAACTGTGCAGCCCCGGCGGGGTCAGGGATTTTCTCTGCCTCGTGATGACTGTGTGTTGTGTGATGTCCTTAGGTCAGTCAACTGAGCAAGTTTGAAGGGGGTCAAATTGTGGCCTTCGAGTTGCCGGATGATTCTTTCGGAGAACTGCCATACATGTTGGATGTGCTGCTTGAACTGTGCAGCCCCGGCGGGGTCAGGGATTTTCTCTGCCTCGTGATGACTGTGTGTTGTGTGATGTCCTTAGGTCAGCCAACTGAGCAAGTTTGAAGGGGGTCAAATTGTGGCCTTCGAGTTGCCGGATGATTCTTTCGGAGAACTGCCATACATGTTGGATGTGCTGTTTGAACTGTGCAGCCCCGGCGGGGTCAGGGATTTTCTCTGCCTCGCGATGACTGTGTGTTGTGTGATGTCCTTAGGTCAGCCAACTGAGCAAGTTTGAAGGGGGTCAAATTGTGGCCTTCGAGTTGCCGGATGATTCTTTCGGAGAACTGCCATACATGTTGGATGTGCTGTTTGAACTGTGCAGCCCCGGCGGGGTCAGGGATTTTCTCTGCCTCGTGATGACTGTGTGTTGTGTGATGTCCTTAGGTCAGCCAACTGAGCAAGTTTGAAGGGGGTCAAATTGTGGCCTTCGAGTTGCCGGATGATTCTTTCGGAGAACTGCCATACATGTTGGATGTGCTGTTTGAACTGTGCAGCCCCAGCGGGGTCAGGGATTTTCTCTGCCTCGTGATGACTGTGTGTTGTGTGATGTCCTTAGGTCAGCCAACTGAGCAAGTTTGAAGGGGGTCAAATTGTGGCCTTCGAGTTGCCGGATGATTCTTTCGGAGAACTGCCATACATGTTGGATGTGCTGTTTGAACTGTGCAGCCCCGGCGGGGTCAGGGATTTTCTCTGCCTCGTGATGACTGTGTGTTGTGTGATGTCCTTAGGTCAGCCAACTGAGCAAGTTTGAAGGGGGTCAAATTGTGGCCTTCGAGTTGCCGGATGATTCTTTCGGAGAACTGCCATACATGTTGGATGTGCTGTTTGAACTGTGCAGCCCCGGTGGGGTCAGGGATTTTCTCTGCCTCGTGATGACTGTGTGTTGTGTGATGTCCTTAGGTCAGCCAACTGAGCAAGTTTGAAGGGGGTCAAATTGTGGCCTTCGAGTTGCCGGATGATTCTTTCGGAGAACTGCCATACATGTTGGATGTGGTGTTTGAACTGTGCAGCCCCGGCGGGGTCAGGGATTTTCTCTGCCTCGTGATGACTGTGTGTTGTGTGATGTCCTTAGGTCAGCCAACTGAGCAAGTTTGAAGGGGGTCAAATTGTGGCCTTCGAGTTGCCGGATGATTCTTTCGGAGAACTGCCATACATGTTGGATGTGCTGTTTGAACTGTGCAGCCCCGGCGGGGTCAGGGATTTTCTCTGCCTCGTGATGACTGTGTGTTGTGTGATGTCCTTAGGTCAGCCAACTAAGCAAGTTTGAAGGGGGTCAAATTGTGGCCTTCGAGTTGCCGGATGATTCTTTCGGAGAACTGCCATACATGTTGGATGTGCTGTTTGAACTGTGCAGCCCTGGCGGGGTCAGGGATTTTCTCTGCCTCGTGATGACTGTGTGTTGTGTGATGTCCTTAGGTCAGCCAACTGAGCAAGTTTGAAGGGGGTCAAATTGTGGCCTTCGAGTTGCCGGATGATTCTTTCGGAGAACTGCCATACATGTTGGATGTGCTGTTTGAACTGTGCAGCCCCGGCGGGGTCAGGGATTTTCTCTGCCTCGTGATGACTGTGTGTTGTGTGATGTCCTTAGGTCAGCCAACTGAGCAAGTTTGAAGGGGGTCAAATTGTGGCCTTCGAGTTGCCGGATGATTCTTTCGGAGAACTGCCATACATGTTGGATGTGCTGTTTGAACTGCGCAGCCCCGGCGGGGTCAGGGATTTTCTCTGCCTCGTGATGACTGTGTGTTGTGTGATGTCCTTAGGTCAGCCAACTGAGCAAGTTTGAAGGGGGTCAAATTGTGGCCTTCGAGTTGCCGGATGATTCTTTCGGAGAAGTGCCATACATGTTGGATGTGGTGTTTGAACTGTGCAGCCCCGGCGGGGTCAGGGATTTTCTCTGCCTCGTGATGACTGTGTGTTGTGTGATGTCCTTAGGTCAGCCAACTGAGCAAGTTTGAAGGGGGTCAAATTGTGGCCTTCGAGTTGCCGGATGATTCTTTCGGAGAACTGCCATACATGTTGGATGTTCTGTTTGAACTGTGCAGCCCCGGCGGGGTCAGGGATTTTCTCTGCCTCGTGATGACTGTGTGTTGTTTGATGTCCTTAGGTCAGCCAACTGAGCAAGTTTGAAGGGGGTGAAATTGTGGCCTTCGAGTTGCCGGATGATTCTTTCGGAGAACTGCCATACATGTTGGATGTGCTGTTTGAACTGTGCAGCCCCGGCGGGGTCAGGGATTTTCTCTGCCTCGTGATGACTGTGTGTTGTGTGATGTCCTTAGGTCAGCCAACTGAGCAAGTTTGAAGGGGGTCAAATTGTGGCCTTCGAGTTGCCGGATGATTCTTTCGGAGAACTGCCATACATGTTGGATGTGGTGTTTGAACTGTGCAGCCCCGGCGGGGTCAGGGATTTTCTCTGCCTCGTGATGACTGTGTGTTGTGTGATGTCCTTAGGTCAGCCAACTGAGCAAGTTTGAAGGGGGTCAAATTGTGGCCTTCGAGTTGCCGGATGATTCTTTCGGAGAACTGCCATACATGTTGGATGTGCTGTTTGAACTGTGCAGCCCCGGCGGGGTCAGGGATTTTCTCTGCCTCGTGATGACTGTGTGTTGTGTGATGTCCTTAGGTCAGCCAACTGAGCAAGTTTGAAGGGGGTCAAATTGTGGCCTTCGAGTTGCCGGATGATTCTTTCGGAGAACTGCCATACATGTTGGATGTGCTGTTTGAACTGTGCAGCCCTGGCGGGGTCAGGGATTTTCTCTGCCTCGTGATGACTGTGTGTTGTGTGATGTCCTTAGGTCAGCCAACTGAGCAAGTTTGAAGGGGGTCAAATTGTGGCCTTCGAGTTGCCGGATGATTCTTTCGGAGAACTGCCATACATGTTGGATGTGGTGTTTGAACTGTGCAGCCCCGGCGGGGTCAGGGATTTTCTCTGCCTCGTGATGACTGTGTGTTGTGTGATGTCCTTAGGTCAGCCAACTGAGCAAGTTTGAAGGGGGTCAAATTGTGGCCTTCGAGTTGCCGGATGATTCTTTCGGAGAACTGCCATACATGTTGGATGTGCTGTTTGAACTGTGCAGCCCCGGCGGGGTCAGGGATTTTCTCTGCCTCGTGATGACTGTGTGTTGTGTGATGTCCTTAGGTCAGCCAACTGAGCAAGTTTGAAGGGGGTCAAATTGTGGCCTTCGAGTTGCCGGATGATTCTTTCGGAGAACTGCCATACATGTTGGATGTGGTGTTTGAACTGTGCAGCCCCGGCGGGGTCAGGGATTTTCTCTGCCTCGTGATGACTGTGTGTTGTGTGATGTCCTTAGGTCAGCCAACTGAGCAAGTTTGAAGGGGGTCAAATTGTGGCCTTCGAGTTGCCGGATGATTCTTTCGGAGAACTGCCATACATGTTGGATGTGGTGTTTGAACTGTGCAGCCCCGGCGGGGTCAGGGATTTTCTCTGCCTCGTGATGACTGTGTGTTGTGTGATGTCCTTAGGTCAGCCAACTGAGCAAGTTTGAAGGGGGTCAAATTGTGGCCTTCGAGTTGCCGGATGATTCTTTCGGAGAACTGCCATACATGTTGGATGTGGTGTTTGAACTGTGCAGCCCCGGCGGGGTCAGGGATTTTCTCTGCCTCGTGATGACTGTGTGTTGTGTGATGTCCTTAGGTCAGCCAACTGAGCAAGTTTGAAGGGGGTCAAATTGTGGCCTTCGAGTTGCCGGATGATTCTTTCGGAGAACTGCCATACATGTTGGATGTGCTGTTTGAACTGTGCAGCCCCGGCGGGGTCAGGGATTTTCTCTGCCTCGTGATGACTGTGTGTTGTGTGATGTCCTTAGGTCAGCCAACTGAGCAAGTTTGAAGGGGGTGAAATTGTGGCCTTCGAGTTGCCGGATGATTCTTTCGGAGAACTGCCATACATGTTGGATGTGCTGTTTGAACTGTGCAGCCCCGGCGGGGTCAGGGATTTTCTCTGCCTCGTGATGACTGTGTGTTGTGTGATGTCCTTAGGTCAGCCAACTGAGCAAGTTTGAAGGGGGTCAAATTGTGGCCTTCGAGTTGCCGGATGATTCTTTCGGAGAACTGCCATACATGTTGGATGTGGTGTTTGAACTGTGCAGCCCCGGCGGGGTCAGGGATTTTCTCTGCCTCGTGATGACTGTGTGTTGTGTGATGTCCTTAGGTCAGCCAACTGAGCAAGTTTGAAGGGGGTCAAATTGTGGCCTTCGAGTTGCCGGATGATTCTTTCGGAGAACTGCCATACATGTTGGATGTGGTGTTTGAACTGTGCAGCCCCGGCGGGGTCAGGGATTTTCTCTGCCTCGTGATGACTGTGTGTTGTGTGATGTCCTTAGGTCAGCCAACTGAGCAAGTTTGAAGGGGGTGAAATTGTGGCCTTCGAGTTGCCGGATGATTCTTTCGGAGAACTGCCATACATGTTGGATGTGGTGTTTGAACTGTGCAGCCCCGGCGGGGTCAGGGATTTTCTCTGCCTCGTGATGACTGTGTGTTGTGTGATGTCCTTAGGTCAGCCAACTGAGCAAGTTTGAAGGGGGTCAAATTGTGGCCTTCGAGTTGCCGGATGATTCTTTCGGAGAACTGCCATACATGTTGGATGTGGTGTTTGAACTGTGCAGCCCCGGTGGGGTCAGGGATTTTCTCTGCCTCGTGATGACTGTGTGCTGTGTGATGTCCTTAGGTTAGTTAATTTTAAGTAGTTCTAAGTTCTATGGGACTGATGACCATAGATGTTAAGTCCCAAAGTGCTCAGAGCCATTTGAACCATTTTTGAACGGTGCAGCGATGCTGGTACCAGCGGTCACGCTGACATTCTCACACCTGAAGAAGAGGTTCTGGCGTTCATGCACTGCAGACGCTCGCCATGACCGTCGTATAGTAACGGCAGCAGTGACAGATCGTAGAGCTACCACAGCAGAGATAAGATGGCTTGTGAGCCCAGACGTGTCAACACGAAATGTTGCGAACTGGTTATTAGGAGTGGGACTACGGGTACGCACACGTCGAGTTGGGCTTCTACTCACACCGCAACATCGAAATTCACGGCTCGACTGGTGCCGTTAGAGGATCACTTGGAACGTGGAACGGCGGGCCGTGATCTTCAGCGACGAAAGCAGATTCTGCCAATACGCAGATGGTGGTTGTTTGCGTGTACTACATAGAGTTGTTGAGCGCCGTCTCGAAGAGTATCTTCGTTCGAGACACATTGGCCGCACCCTTTGTTTTACGATCTGCGGTGCGATAAGCGACAACTCTCGTTCGCTTTGGGTGTTTCAGATCCGCTCTTTTCCCGTTCTTGCAACAGGAAGGTAGGTGTAAGCTAATCCACACACTGCCCGTGAAACTCAACATGCCCCGCAAGATCTACATCTACATCTACATCTACATTTATACTCTGCAAGCCACCCAACGGTGTGTGGCGTAGGGCACTTTACGTACCACTGACATTACCTCCCTTTCCTATTCCAGTCGCGTATGGTTCGCGGGAAGAACGACTGCGGGAAAGCCTCCCTGCGAGCTCGAATCTCTCTAATTTTACACTCGTGATCTCCTCGGGAGGTATAAGTAGGGGGAAGCAATATATTCGATACGTCATCCAGAAACGCACCCTCTCGAAACCTGGACAGCAGGGCTACACCACGATGCAGAGCGCCTCTCTTGCAGAGTCTGCCAGTTGAGTTTGCTGAACATCTCTGTAACGCTATCACGCTTACCAAATAACCCTGTGACAAAACGCGCCGCTGCCAGCCTGTGTGGCCGTGCGGTTCTAGGCGCTTCAGTCTGGAACCGCGTGACCGCTACGGTCGCAGGTTCGAATCCTGCCTCGGGCATGGATGTGTGTGATGTCCTTAGGTTAGTTAGGTTCAAGTAGTTCTAAGTTCTAGGGGACTGATGACCACAGATGTTAGGTTCCATAGTGCTCAGAGCCATTTGAACCCAAAACGCGCCGCTCTTCTTTGGATCTTCTGTATCTCCTCTGTCAACCAGACCTGGTACGGATCCCACACTGTTGAGCAATACTGAAGTATAGGCCGAACGAGTGTTTTGTAAGCCACCTCCTTTGTTGATGGACTACATTTTCTAAGGACTCTCCCAATGAATCTCAACCTGGCACCCGCCTAACCAAGAATTAATTTTATATGATCATTCCACTTCAAATCGTTCCGTACGGATACTCCCAGATGTTTTACAGAAGTAACTGCTACCAATGTTTGTTCCGCTAACATATAATCATACAATAAAGGATCCTTCTATGTATTCGCAGTACATTACATTTGTCTATGTTAAGTGTCAGTTGCCAATCCCTGCACCAAGTGCCCATCCGCTGCAGATCTTCCTGCATTTCGCTGCAGTTTTCTAATGCTGCAACTTCTCTGTATACTACAGCATCATCCGCGAAAAGCCGCATGCAACTTCCGACACTATCTACTACTAGGTCATTTATATATATTGTGAAAGATGTGCAGCAAATTCCCTGGCTAGACTTGTCTCCAGTCGAGCACCTGTGAGATACGATGTGACGAGATGTGATTCGCGCGACTCGTCAACCAATAAAAATGGCTCTGAGCACTATGCGACTTAACGTCTGAGGACATCAGTCGCCTAGAACGTAGAACTAACTAAAACCAACTAACCTAAGGACATCACACACATCCATGCCCGAGGCAGGATTCGAACCTGCGACCGTAGCGGTCGCTCGGCTCCATACTGTAGCGCCTAGAACCGCACGGCCACTCCGGCCGGCGTCAATCAATAACTCTTATTCTCACAGAACTACGTGAACAGGTCGAGCAGGCGTGGCATATCGTATCCCAGGACTTATTCACCATCTGTACGACCGACTGGATGCCAGGGTCTGCGCCTGAATTGCCGACTGTGTAGGCTACATCACGTACCAATATGCGTGTTTTAGCATGGGCTGATACCTTATACCACAGAACCACCTGTGCTACTGATCTATAAATGTAATCATTTCATGTAGTCCGCATGCACTGTTGTAACAATAAATCTTGAGTGAAAGGGAAACCTGTTCTATTTTTTTTTTTTTTTTTTTTCCGGCAGTGTATTTTGATGCTTGTGCGGAGTTGGATCGAACGCCGTGACTGAGTATCACAGTAGAAGGGCAGTTTTCCGCTGGAGACTGGAAGAAAGCAGTATTGAGCGCCTAGGGGCCAGAGTTATTCGGGCGAGCGCAGCCTCACCTCGGCGAGGCCAGCTGAGTTCCTTCGGCACCGCGCCGTCATCTCGTCGTGTTTGTTTCTGCGGCTGGCGGGGCGGGGCGCGGCGGTCATCTCGGCGGCCAATAACATGGTAATGAAGGCCGGCCTTTGATGTGCACAGCAGCGCGCGACAGCCGCAATCTCGCGAGACGGGCCGGGCCGGGGCGAGGGCAGGCCGCGCCCAGGAGGGGACAAAAGGAGCCGCGACCTGGCTGACCGGAGTCTTTGGCGCTTGATTGCGAACCTCGGGCCTCTGCGGCGCCTGCACGTCTGTTTGTCGATCGGGTGTTCTCTCTCGTCATCAGTGTCCACCCCCATTTCTATTAACACCTTCCACTAGTCGCAGCCAGTTCGCTTAGTGGGTTACCTCACGTGTTAACACGTTTCAGCACTACGCCCGTACGCCATGGAAACGCGTATATGCCGGCCGTATGGACGGCGTCCATGATCCGTAACGACCCAATTTTTCCATCCACTGAAATTTGTTTTCTCTCACATTACACGACGGCAGACTGTAGAACAGAAGTACTAGTTCATATTTCGTATTTTGTACGCTAGGTGTAGGAGCAGTCGATTTACAAGTGTGCCTTTGGTAAACATGATGTAGGAACATCAGACATTAGCTGTCAGAATTGTCACTGTGAGCAGAATCGGCCTACCAAGAAGCTTCCAATCAAGGAAGATGATGCTTTTCTTTATCAAAAATCCTACGCTAGCGCTCAACTGGAAGAATAAATGTGATGTATACATTGCCTCTCCACAAAGCACCAGGCAACCATCGAATACATTTCTGTACTTTCATAAGGGGAACAATGAATCCCAACATTGTCATGGATAATATCGTGAATAAAAGTTGTATTTCTTTCACGTTTTCCTAATTTCTACTGTGGATGGTTTTATGTTGTACAAGGACGTCATCGAGCAAAAGATATGTGTAGTGGGATTTGTCAAAAAAAAAAGGTAGCAAGTTAGCATGGACTCAATAGCTGCAGGAGGTGACATTCGGTCATTGGAAGCAGCACCAACCACTAGCTCAGAGAGAAATTGTCGTCTCCATTTCTCAGAAAAGGTACCATCCACTGCCAAGAAAGTAAATTTTAGCCTGACAAAGGAAAGAAAGAGACTAGCAAGCGGATAAGGAAAGAAAGCAGATGATGGTACAAACACTACAGTTCTGGATTTAGTGAACCACAGTATCTTCAAGACTATCATTTGAAAGTAAGTTATGTATAAATTACAGGTACTCATATTTTGTAATAAAATATGATGAAGTTCTCTCTCTTTTTTTAAAAGTCTATTTGAAATCTCTGTGAACAGTTTTAAAACTTTTTCCAGGTGTGCGTGTTCTTGGTAACCATAAACGCACATAAACAAGCAAGCATATTACCAGTCTATGAAGTATGGCATTTAAAATGATGATAGATGTCTGTCTTTGAGAGGCTTGGCTATTGTGTAATCATTCTTTCAATCTGCTATAAAATCGCCAGTGCACCAACGCAATCGAAGCGAAGAGATTGCAGTGTTGATTGTGTTAATCGTCTGAGGGAGTGTGCGAGGACTTGGCCAAATGCATCGCAATAATGAGACAAATATTTACGATGGAGATAAAAAAACGCACAACATGACATGGTACGGACACGGTGTGACATACACAGTAGCTGCACTAACTGCTACGAAAACTGTTACCGTCCGACAGTTGGAACTACACTATCGCCTCTAGAGGCGAGAAAGCAGCCGTAATATTAACGTTTCTTTTTAATTGTTTCATACTCATTTAAAGAAATAGTTATTAACGTTCCAAGCATTAGTGCGTTATCGACGACATCAATGATTGCGAAACAAATGTAAAAAAAAATGTCACTGATTCAGGTGTATTTATTCATGAAGAAATACTTTCGAATGTGTGTATTATTGCAGTTTATACTGTTGAAATCAAGAGAATATAAACACACATTTTATGCATGAGGAGCATGTATTTATGCTCTTTCTCTGTTATTATTAAAGGCACTGTCCGTGACAAGTGACAATTTTGTATGGGGTTCAACGATTCGGGACATTCTCATACGTAACTCGACTTTTCAGTGGACGAATGTTATTGTAAATGTAAAAGCTTTTGTTTAAAAAGCGAATGTGTTCGAGATTCTTGCTGTCTATGGCTCACATGTAGCAATAACAAATGAATTAGTTTCTTCTGCGTTGAGAAACGTTTTCATTACTTCTGGCGTTTCGTTATCACGTCATTGTGGTTTTCCTTTTAACTACAGTTGCGTTAGATTATTTGGCACGATAAGTACTGAAGTATTTCATTCCATACAAGTTTCCCAATTTCGACATTCACTGATTTGACTGAAAGTATAGTGAATAAAACTCCAAGTTGTTCAGTAGGTATACGACGTCTTTCTGCACAATATCAGGTCTTCTGGTGTTTACTAGCTATTTTTTGTTCTTACAAGAAACGACATTCATCAATAAATATCTGTAGGTTAGAAGAGAATAGCAAATAAGCTGTTCTTCAGTGAACCGTATCGTACCTCCCAGGGTTCTTATGAAACTAAAGAAAGATAAATGTGTTGTCATTTTTTAGTTAGTTCCGATTTTTACAGCCCTACTGTACACAGCTTTACTGTACACAATATCAAGAGCTCAGATGGCAACCCAGTTCTAAGCAAAGAAGGGAAGGCAGAAAGGTGGAAGGAGTATATAGAGGGTTTATACAAGGGCGATGCACTTGAGGACAATATTATGGAAATGGAAGAGGATGTAGATGAAGATGAAATGGGAGATAAGATACTGCGTGAAGAGTTTGACAGAGCACTGAAAGACCTGAGTCGAAACAAGGCCCCGGGAGTAGACAACATTCCATTAGAACTACTGATGGCCTTGGGAGAGCCAGTCATGACAAAACTCTACCATCTGGTGAGCAAGATGTATGAGACAGGCGAAATACCCACAGACTTCAAGAAGAATATAATAATTCCAATCCCAAAGAAAGCAGGTGTTGACAGATGTAAAAATTACCAAACTATCAGTTTAATAAGTCACAGCTGCAAAATACTAACGCGAATTCTTTACAGACGAATGGAAAAACTGGTAGAAGCGGACCTCGGGGAAGATCAGTTTGGATTCCGTAGAAATGTTGGAACACGTGAGGCAATACTAACCTTACGACTTATCTTAGAAGAAAGATTAAGAAAAGGCAAACCTACGTTTCTAGCATTTGTAGACTTAGAGAAAGCTTTTGACAACGTTAACTGGAATACCCTCTTTCAAATTCTGAAGGTGGCAAGGATAAAATACAAGGAGCGAAAGGCTATTTACAATTTGTACAGAAACCAGATGGCAGTTATAAGAGTCGAGGGGCATGAAAGGGAAGCAGTGGTTGGGAAAGGAGTGAGACAGGGTTGTAGGCTCTCCCCGATGTTATTCAATCTGTATATTGAGCAAGCAGTAAAGGAAACAAAAGAAAAATTCGGAGTAGGTATTAAAATTCATGGAGAAGAAGTAAAAACTTTGAGGTTCGCCGATGACATTGTAATTCTGTCAGAGAGAGCAAAGGACTTGGAAGAGCAGTTGAACGGAATGGACAGTGTCTTGAAAGGAGGATATAAGATGAACATCAACAAAAGCAAAACGAGGATAATGGAATGTAGTCAAATTAAATCGGGTGATGCTGAGGAGATTAGGTTAGGAAATGAGACACTTAAAGTAGTAAAGGAGTTTTGCTATTTAGGGAGTAAAATAACTGATGATGGTCGAAGTAGAGAGGATATGAAATGTAGACTGGCAATGGCAAGGAAATCGTTTCTGAAGAAGAGAAATTTGTTAACATCGAGTATAGATTTAAGTGTCAGGAAGTCGTTTCTGAAAGTATTTGTATGGAGTGTAGCCATGTATGGAAGTGAAACATGGACGATAACTAGTTTGGACAAGAAGAGAATAGAAGCTTTCGAAATGTGGTGCTACAGAAGAATGCTGAAGATAAGGTGGGTAGATCACGTAACTAATGAGGAGGTATTGAATAGGATTGGGGAAAAGAGAAGTTTGTGGCACAACTTGACTAGAAGAAGGGATCGGTTGGTAGGACATGTTTTGAGGCATCAAGGGATCACAAATTTAGCGTTGGAGGGCAGCGTGGAGGGTAAAAATCGTAGAGGGAGACCAAGAGATCAATACAATAAGCAGATTCAGAAGGATGTAGGTTGCCGTAGGTACTGGGAGATGAAGAGGCTTGCACAGGATAGAGTGGCATGGAGAGCTGCATCAAATCAGTCTCAGGACTGAAGACCACAACAACAACAACAACTGTACACATGCTCCCATTTGTAAAAACTATGTTACAAATGTCTATGAAGGATACTAGTCGCACTCATACACTATCATATTCAGAAATGTAGCATGCTGGCCTCACGGAGCGCTGTTGTTGCAGAGTATAACAAAAATGAGCAGGAATTTTACGACGGTATATGTAGGACTGTGGTATATAAACATAGATTCGAACTTTGCGTTACAGGGACTAGTTCATAATTAAATTATTGTTAACAGTGGTAGGTTTACAAGGATTCATATAGATAAGTGTTGGACAGGATATATCGTTCTTATACAAAGAACAAACCGTCGAACAGTCCTCAAGCGTACCGCCTGTTCACAGTGTCGAACTCATCTTTGGGCATTATGAACCGGCGGTACACCAGTGGACTGTTCGATGAAAAAAGTGTGCCGCCAAAAACTGAAGAAGCTGATTTAAACATTATTTACAACTGACAATAATGCAATTAAAGCATGACAATTTACTCTATTCATCATCATCATCATCAGGATTTCCTTCCAGCGAGCCGGGTAGGAACTTTGTGAACGATATGCCTCCGTTGGTTTCTGTCCTCGTGTGGCTTTTCCCTCTCCATTACATCTCATGTTACTTCTCTCCTCTTGAGATCTTCCTTAACCTGTTCTGTCCATCTCTTTCTAGGCCGCCCAACTGGTCTTTTTTCCTGGCACCTCCATCTCCAAATACTGGCGTGGAGTTCGAGTCGGGTGCATTCGCTTCACATTGCAACGTAGCCTTCCAGTACTGGTGGTGGTAAAAGTCTACCTAAGTAGGTAGATTACCGTACTTTTGACATGTCCTACCGCTCCTGCAAGCTACCGTCTGTAGTAAATGGTTTCTTAAATTCGTGTGGTCCACGAAATTACTGGCCCCTGCCAGTTATTGCTGGGTATTAATAATTTATAGCGGAAGGTTTTAACGAACCGGTAAAAATTTGAACGTAACGGATAACGCACTTTTTTTGAACCACTACAGAAGGCACCTATACAGGGCTTAATAGGCAGTATATAGCTTTTATTTGCTTTCATGACCCAGAATTCGACTGTGGTACTGACTGCCACCTATTCTTTATGATGTAAGGAGTAAATAAGCAGTCGAGGGTAGAGATTAATTGATATTTATTCAGTAGCGATGGTATTTCAACAACTAGTCGTGTTTCTCTTGCAATGTACAGTCGTGGACAAAACGAGCGAGACCCCTCGCCTTTTCGTTATGCTGATCCGCACAGCTTTGAAGTCTGCCACACAGCATAACAGGCAAGGCGACGAAGTGCTACCAACATACTATGCAAGTTCGTTCAGCTGAGAAACTCGCGCTTCGAAAACGCCACAGCATCGTCTGCTACCACTTCGTGGGAAACGAAATACCTCAAGTATAAGACAATGTGTTGTATTGGCATATCTGTGACTACGACTTCGATCTAAAGTGTGGTTATGGATAGTACGTATTCTCAGATTGCGAATCTAACATCATGAATAAAGAAAAGAGGAAATGAATTAGGCGTCCTTCCTCTTCCGTAACATCAGATATATTTTAGTTATTCTTTCTTAAATGGACTGCGCAGAAAATCATTAACCAGAAGTGAATAACTTTTTAGCAACACCAGATGATATTAACAGCTTGCCGGAGCGGATTAGCCGTGCGCTCAACGGCGTCATATCGCGGACCGCGCGGCTGCTTGCGCCGTCGGTTCGAATCCTTCCTCGGGCATGGATGTGTGTAAGGTTACGTAGGTTGAAGTAGTTCTAGGTCTCGGGGACTGATGACCTAAGCAGTTTGGTGGCAGAGTTCTTAGAGCCATTTTTTTGACCTTTCGCGTAAATTTTCTTTACATAAACGGCCGTATCTCTAGATTGCGTTGACATAGCTCACTTTTTTACACCACCAAGGGACCGTATACTGCAGGAAGTGCGATACATTTCCGCTTATTGTGTCCACCCGTATTCGAGGTAAATGGATTTTGAGGGTTGGCTAGACAGTCAAGAAAGTGAGAGTAGTAGGGTTCCATTTTTACCGATTTACGTGACGAAATCCTAACAACGAAAATAGCTACCTCAGTTACTGAAGATGAGGCCCGCATAATAATTTCCCCTACTCGTTATTCGAAATGTTCCAGTTGCAGCCGATACATCAGCATATCAATCGTGGCTTTGCTTTCGATTCAAATCAGCAAATCACGTTTACAGGAATGCAAATAAAATCCGTTTGACTATCCACGTGGTAATTCAGATCCCACTATTAATGCCACCGCGTTTTAGATGTGCGAGCATTCCCATTGCTAGCTACCTTAAGGAACATTACGGCTAATGAACGTTTTCTGACTGTGGCACGTCTAATGGAGAATTCGAAACATTATAGAATACGTTTGGTAGCTACGTCGCCGTTTATTTCCTAAAAACAGTTTTTTGTTATTTCGATAAACATCCCGAATGATTGTCACATAAGCGGTGGCGTAAAGATAGACAGTTCATGTTTTTGAGTCCATAAAGCTCTATGCAACAGAAACTGCAGATCATTTTGCCATTTTCATTGCGAAATTGCCGGCTTATTCATGTCTGTGGTAATAATAGAGGGCTGTTTGCCTAGGTTGTCCGTTAGCGTAGTGAAAGGTGTTTGTTACTGCAAGGGAGGTCTGGTTTGTTTTCGGTTCTAATCTCGATACAGGCAAATAGATTAACAGTAAAGGAATTTTAAGAAATTCTCGTGCCCCCAATAAGTTTTATTGCTATCTTTATTGTGTACCGGCGCCCTGTGGATGTCGATATGGAACTCTTGTAGAATTTCATACTTGTTACTGCCTACTTTTTCCGCTTCTGTCAATAATTGAATTGACTTAAGTGTGACACTGAATGATTTTTAACTAAATTTCGTTATGAATCTTCACGCATTGCTAAATTTGCCCACTTTCGTGGTAGGTCAGCAACGATAATCCAGTATGACTGGTCTGACCGTTGACACAGACCATTTCGCAGCCAAATTCGCATTAATATTTTGCTAATTCGTAACGATCTGGGGTACCATGTCTTACTAAACAGTTACGTTATCTCGATAAGCTGAAATTCATTTTTATTAGTACAGTTCATACTAATTAGCGTTTCTTCTTTCATTTATATCTTATATTTACGTGTTATGGTTAACACACTAATCAGCATTAATATAGTCTTACACATGATTGAAAACAGTCTGATAAATTTCGGATGGTTTTTCAATTTCATGCCTATGCATAGTATGTTGGTAGCACTTCGTCGCCTTGCTGTTATGCTGTGTAGCAGACTTTAAAGCTGTGCGGATCAGCATAACGAAAAGGCGAGGGGTCTCGCTCGTTTTGTCCACGACTGTACATAATCAAAAACGGTCTCTAGTTAACATGGTTCAGTTTTGCCACGTAATTATGGAATGGGACAGAGGAGCGCAGACCTGGCTTCGATGTAATTTTATACAACCGCACAATTATACCTAAACCCTCGGTTATTACATTCAGTTGCTATAGATTACTCAGAACAAGTTCCGCAAAGCAAAACTAGGTCGGGGTGGAAGAGTATTTCGCAAATCTTTATCAAATCAGTGGGCATTAAAATCCGATACTTTTCCTAGTGGCACGAGTATTTTACTTAACGCACAACATCGCCAACAAATCAAATCGGTATGGGGTTGCACAAGAAACATCACTTCAGTGCTGTTCAACCCACATGGCCAAGTTTGAGTAGCCAACAGAAACCCAGAAAAATATGGACACACACGATTATTCCTTCCTATTTTACACTCGCTCACTATCGTATGATTATTCATCGTGTACAATATATTTTCCGACCGAAACTACAATTTATCAATACGGCGGTTGCTCCAACCGACCACGTGGCGCGAAAGCAAGTTCACAAAGAAAAAATATGGAAAATAAATAAAAAATCCCCAAAATATTACTGTAAATGGAAGAGTAGATTAAAATATATTGAATGAGTGAATTTCCGTTAAGCACAGAGCAATAACGTGACCGTGAGCTTAAGGCACATGGTGCGTTGCCTGAACAAGGCACTAACGCAAGATCTACTGAAATTCGAGTAAATTAAGGAAATCAATTCCCTTATGGGGTTCAGTGGTAATTTCGCTCCTGATTTCAACATCTGGACTTCATTACAGAGCAGATTTCAGACAATCTTATACCTTTGTTAACATTACCAAAACGAGAGCTACGTCTCCATGTCTGTCCAGCACCACGACCCAGGAAAAAGAGCTCTTCCAACCGAATTCGCCTAACCGTTCCGCTAACAAACGTGGTGGGGGTGGCGCGCCAACCTGAAAGAGCCAATACGCGCGCCTACGTGTCATCTTTGCCCTGACCTGCAAACTTGGTCTCTGCTAAACTTGTTCACGCTTGGGGGGTTGGTTCTACCGTACCCCAGAACGACCATTCATGCAGTGTTACAATCTGCGCCTAAAGCTTTCTGCTAGTTCACACACTCACTCATTTATACCGTCCAGGCCGCAAAAAGGAACGGAAAATGGGAAACGTGGTACACAACAGAAAAAATTCAATAAATAACACTGCTTAGTCCATTCTCTCCTTTTGGACACCAGCTGAGGTATCAGCTGCAAGAGAAGAAACTCTTTCTAATAATTTCTGCGTGCTAGCAATTTAATAAAACATTGGAACGGTACAACAAGTTCCGTTTCAACATGACCGAACCACTTCAATCTCAAAGCACTCATTCTCTCCTCTGTAGTCAATGTCAGCTGCAAGTCTCTCCTTATATAATCATTCCTGATTCTGCCTCTCCCAATTTTTTGTAGATCTGACCTAAGGAACTTCATTTCACATGCTTGTATTTGACTCTCTCCTCTCTTATTTATGACATAGGACTCTAGACTATACATCATGATTGGCAGGAGATAAGTTTTATACACGGTCTGTTTGGCTCTTTGAGGGACTTCCTTGTCCCAGATTAGTTTTCGTACTTGGTGGAAGAAGCTAGATCCTTTTGTTATTCTGTTTAAGATGTTTAGTTCGGAACTTCAATTGCGTGACATGATACTACCCAGATAATTGAAGTTTTTCACGCATTCAACCTTCTTCCCCGTCAGTATGATGTGACAAAGTGTGGGTGTCCTGCTCATCTTCATTGCCACTGTCTGGTTCCTACTCACAGTTAACTTTAATTTTTTAAATTCTGTGTTCCAGTAATCTAGTCTCCTCTGAACCTCCATTTACGTCTCTCCTCAAATGGCGATGCCATCAGCAAAAACGGAAGAGTTGAGATCTTAATTTTCTTCTTCCTTGATTTATTTCATGATTGTGTCCATAAGTGTTATGAAGAGTAAAGGGGAGAGCGAACTGCTCTGCTGAATACCTCTCTTTGTCTTAAAACATTTTAATCTTCCACCTGCTACTTGTAAACTGCTCTCATAAGCATCGTACAGCATCTGGACTTTTTAATTAATGAATCAGGAACATTATGTTTTCTCAAGCATTCCCATATTTTATCCCTTGGTACACTATCATATGCTTTTTCCAAATCCACGAATACTACTATCAAGTCCTTTCCTTTTTCTCAATATTTCTCCATTAACTGACGGAGGGAGAAAATGAGATATATTGTTCCCTTGTTACTTCTGAACCCATGCTGTTATTCCTCTAATTGGTGTTCTAGAATTTTCCGCAATCTTTTTTCTATGATCTTAAGGCACCGTGATAACAGTGTGATTCCTCGGTAGTTGGTGCATTTCTTTCTACTACCTTTCTTGAACAATGGTATTATAATTCCTTTTTCCATTCATCCTGCCCTTTGTTTTCTTTCCATATCACCCCCAGCACCCGGCGTAACCATTGTATTACATGGATTCCTGCGGCTTTAATCATATCCGCTATCAGCTCATCTACTCCAGCCGCCTTCCCACTTTTCGTCTGTTTCAGGGAATTCTCAGTTCCTAAGCAAGAGATTGGATCCTGCTCTTCCTCTAATTCAATGATTCGGTGTCTCTTTCTTGTGCACCTTCCCTATTCAGTAAGATTTCAAAATAATTCTTCATCTCTTCTCTGATACTTTCCATGCCCCTGATAATATCCCCATCCTGTTTCAGTCGCTTTTATGTCTTCTCTATCAGATCTTTTACGTTTCAATAACCTGTATAGTAGTTTTAGGTTCCCTTTGCTATCCTGCTCTAGTTTCTGAGTGAATATTTACCAACTCTTCTCCTTTTCTTCTTTCACAATTCTCTTTGCTTGGAGTTCCTTTTGTCGGTATTCCTTCTCCAGTGTTGTCACCGTGTGTTCATCTTTTGGTACCAGCCCCTGGTTCTGATATCTTTTTTAAAACTCCATGTTTTTCTTTGCGGTATTACGTTTTTTAATTGCATCTTTTACTCTATCGTTCCACCAGCTGGTTTCTTTGTCTTTCACTTTAGCCTTTGTTTTGCCGCATACCTGCACAGCACTGTTAACTATTGATGTTTTAAATAGGTTCCACTCTTCCTCTACACCACCCCTTTCAGTTTTTGTCCATTTTTGTGCTACTAGATTTTGGAAACTTTTCTTATTTTCTTCTTCTTTTAACTTCCACTCCTTAATTTTTGACGTTCTTTGTGCAGCATTCAAACTTTTCATCTTTTAATTTAGATCAGCTACTAGTAACATGTCAGGATTTCTAGAATGTTGTTCATAGCACTCCCTTCTACCACTGTACCAAAATTTGCAACTACACAGATTATTTCCCCTCATTTGACCTCTTTTCTTCTTCATTGACTGACTTTATTACGGCACCGGCTTAGTAGAACACTTAAAAACTGTAAAATTGAGTTATGTGTAACTTTCACATGACCGTTTGTCAGATTTAACAGCATAAAATAAACAATTATATATTTGTATTCGTCAGACCTTCTGACTACGAAACTTCTTGCCTGTAAGGGTTAAGTTTGGATCGAATTATCTACGTAATTAGTTTTAGCATAACGTTTACAAAAGTCGTTTGTTCTTTCATTAAACTCACGGGCACGTTTTAATTAGTAATGTTAACGAAATAACCGACAATGCGGGTGGCGTAATATCTCCATCAACAGAAACCAACAAAGGTCCAATATCGGAAATGGTTTGTATAGTCTGCAATTTTTATATAGTGTTAGGAGGGTGTTCCACGAACGGCATACTAGAAATCTTGACTGCCGAGGAATGAGTGTGGGAGTGAATTTGGGTTTGAAGGACACTTTTGTACGTTTTCCTTGTATAACTCTAAAACGGTGGCCTCCAGCGAAATCGCATCCCAGTTCAAAATTTAACTACATTGAATTTCCCACAGAAAGGTCCTATTCATTTTTTATGTATGAGGCGTAGCGAGGGTGAGAATATGAAAATTTCTCGCGTTGTTTTCGAAGGCCAGGTATAACATTGCGGCTTGAATAAAACAACATCGGTAGGAGCAGCTGAATACATCACGATGATCATGGCGTCATACGTCGTAAGTCAGCCTCAGTTTGTGTTATTGACGTTATATAATTGTCAGTTTTGGACGTTTATGTCTGAGCCCGTGACAGACATCACACGTGGATAATCGACGAATGAGTGTGTTGAATGAGTAAGAATGTTTGGAATAAATCCTCTAGATGTGTAGCAGATAGCTCCTGAAACAGTGTCAATTTTTAAGTCATTGCCGATAGTGTTTCCAACAACCCACGGAACACTTAATATTAGTCGCAGTATCTTACTTTGGACAACTTCAAGTTTGTTGAGATTCAGAGATGCTGCATGTCTCCATAAAGGGCAGGCACGGAACATAGCTGGTTGTACTATCGACTTATAAGGTAGGAGACTGTTTTTCTTATTTAGCGATGACATTATGTTTATTCAAGGATGTAAGGCACCTAATACACTGTCCGCCTTGTTCACTATGTCAATTATATGTTTTTTAAAGGTAAGAAATTTGTCTAAGTGAACACCAAGATACACTGATGGGAAAAAATCTCAACACCAAAAAATAATTAATGTAGAGTAATGAAATTTCGCGAGTACATTTGTCTAGGGAATATACACTCCTGGAAATGGAAAAAAGAACACATTGACACCGGTGTGTCAGACCCACCATACTTGCTCCGGACACTGCGAGAGGGCTGTACAAGCAATGATCACACGCACAGCACAGCGGACATACCAGGAACCGCGGTGTTGGCCGTCGAATGGCGCTAGCTGCGCAGCATTTGTGCACCGCCGCCGTCAGTGTCAGCCAGTTTGCCGTGGCATACGGAGCTCCATCGCAGTCTTTAACACTGGTAGCATGCCGCGACAGCGTGGACGTGAACCGTATGTGCAGTTGACGGACTTTGAGCGAGGGCGTATAGTGGGCATGCGGGAGGCCGGGTGGACGTACCGCCGAATTGCTCAACACGTGGGGCGTGAGGTCTCCACAGTACATCGATGTTGTCGCCAGTGGTCGGCGGAAGGTGCACGTGCCCGTCGACCTGGGACCGGACCGCAGCGACGCACGGATGCACGCCAAGACCGTAGGATCCTACGCAGTGCCGTAGGGGACCGCACCGCCACTTCCCAGCAAATTAGGGACACTGTTGCTCCTGGGGTATCGGCGAGGACCATTCGCAACCGTCTCCATGAAGCTGGGCTACGGTCCCGCACACCGTTAGGCCGTCTTCCGCTCACGCCCCAACATCGTGCAGCCCGCCTCCAGTGGTGTCGCGACAGGCGTGAATGGAGGGACGAATGGAGACGTGTCGTCTTCAGCGATGAGAGTCGCTTCTGCCTTGGTGCCAATGATGGTCGTATGCGTGTTTGGCGCCGTGCAGGTGAGCGCCACAATCAGGACTGCATACGACCGAGGCACACAGGGCCAACACCCGGCATCAAGGTGTGGGGAGCGATCTCCTACACTGGCCGTACACCACTGGTGATCGTCGAGGGGACACTGAAGAGTGCACGGTACATCCAAACCGTCATCGAACCCATCGTTCTACCATTCCTAGACCGGCAAGGGAACTTGCTGTTCCAACAGGACAATGCACGTCCGCATGTATCCCGTGCCACCCAACGTGCTCTAGAATGTGTAAGTCAACTACCCTGGCCAGCAAGATCTCCGGATCTGTCCCCCATTGAGCATGTTTGGGACGGGATGAAGCGTCGTCTCACGCGGTCTGCACGTCGAGCACGAACGCTGGTCCAACTGAGGCGCCAGGTGGAAATGGCATGGCAAGCCGTTCCACAGGACTACATCCAGCATCTCTACGATCGCCTCCATGGGAGAATAGCAGCCTGCATTGCTGCGAAAGGTGGATATACACTGTACTAGTGCCGACATTGTGCATGCTCTGTTGCCTGTGTCTATGTGCCTGTGGTTCTGTCAGTGTGATCATGTGATGTATCTGACCCCAGGAATGTGTCAATAAAGTTTCCCCTTCCTGGGACAATGAATTCACGGTGTTCTTATTTCAATTTCCAGGAGTTTATTTAAGTGATTAACATTGCAAGGTAACAGGTTAATTCAAGGGCGTAACCGCCAATATGTTGAATACAAATATGCAAACGTGCATGCATTGTGTTGTACAATTGCCTGTGGGATGGAGTTCCATGCCTGTTGCACTTGATCTGACAACACAGGGACGGTTAATACTGTTAGTGGATGACGCTGGAGCAGTCGTCCGACGATGTCCCATACGTGCTCGATTGGCGAAAGATCTGCTGATCGAACAGGTCAAGCCATCACGTAGATATTCTGCAGAGCATGTTGTATTACAACAGCGGTACGTGGTGGAGCGTCATCCTGTTGGTAAACATACCCTGGAATGCTGTTCATGGACAGCAGGACAAAAGTCGAATCACCAGACTGACATACAAATTTATTGCCAGGGTGCGTGGGATAACCACGAGAGAGCTCCTGCTCTCATATGAAATCTCACCGCAGGCCATAACTCGACGTGTAGGTCCAGTGTGTCTAGCACACAGACAGGTTGGTTGCAGGGTCTCAGCTGGCCTCCTCCTAACGAGCACACGACCATCACTGCCCTCGAGCCAGAACCAGCTTTCATCAGAAAACACAACTTTCCTCCACCCTGCCGTCCTATCAGCTCTCGCTTGACATCA
Organism: Schistocerca nitens; assembly: GCF_023898315.1. Taxonomy (NCBI): domain Eukaryota; kingdom Metazoa; phylum Arthropoda; class Insecta; order Orthoptera; family Acrididae; genus Schistocerca; species Schistocerca nitens. The sequence goes on along the minus strand of NC_064614.1, from coordinate 580,372,608 downwards.
CTGAAGTCGCAAATGGTGGTGGTTTGGTGTCAATGGAAAGCACTCTACTGGGCGTCTGACTTGGAACTGTCCTTCAAGTTCATTGTGTCTCTGTGGTGCTAATCGCCTCAAATTGCTGCTGCAGGTGCAGTACGATGCGCCAGAGCCATATGCTATCGTCTTCCCTCTCGGTGGTTCCATGTTGCCTTTCGGAGCCCGGTCGTGTTACGAATGTACATTCTTATGACCACCACTTCCAGGTAACATGTAGAGTGACTATATTGCTGCCAAGAATTTCTTCAATATCGCAGAAGGAACATCCAGCTTCTCGTAGCCCTTTCACACGACCTCGTCCAAACTCACTGAGGTGTTGATAACGCCCTTAAAACCATCCCTGACTAACACGAGCTCAACACTTCGAATCTCAAAAGTAACCAAGGCTCACGACCGTCACAGCGTATATTTAAAGCAAACCTAACTCGCATCCTGATAGCGGCGCCACGACCGCCGCTCTTAAGTGACTGGCGCAAAGCTAGACAGACGTCACCTTCCGCCTTCCAACTTTCGTTTATGTCGCACAACCCCATCTTGGCGTTGCGATATTTTTTCCGTCAGTGTATTTGGCGAAGTCAGTCCAAGGAATGCTGTCACTGAATAACGAGAGTGGCGCGTGTAAACCCTGTCTTTTTCTTGCATAAAAGGAAACTCGACTTTTGCCCATATTTATTTAGACCTGCAAATCCGTAAACCATTTTCAAAGCAGTAATAGAGCCTATTGGAATTTGTCATGGACGTTCGGTACACTGTTGTCGGTATAATATATCGCAATATCATCATTGTTGTCTGGATGCATGTGTCAATGCCAGATAAATATATTTTCTACAATGTTGCACACAAAACGGAACCCTGTAGACGCATACTAATTACCATCATTTAATATAGCTCTACAAAGAAATGTCCAATCAAGTACGGCGCTGAGGCACGGCTAAACATTACTTCCACATAAAGCTTATGGGATTTTCCAACTACTTTTCTCTTGAGTACGAGACTATTAGCCTGATTGAAATCGACTTACGTTCAGGGTACGTGCAAATAAGTCAAGTATGGGCTGTTTCACGAGAGCTTTCATTTTGTATTACTGTTGTTCCAAACTTATTTCGAAAGCTTTATTTTAGCACTAACTGCGGAGTTAGACAGTTTTGTAAATAAAAGTCATGTTTTTTTATTTACTGTCTTTTAAATCTTTCTTTCGATTGATTTTACTGGGTAGTCGATGAATTATTCTAATAACAATCTAAAACCCATGAAAGCTAAAATTAGAAATGAAAGTAATTAACGTCTGAATAAAAGTTAAATTTTTGGGAAAGTATCAATTACATTATTTTAAAAGTTGCAACAAAGTTTATTATGTGCAGTCTAAATATCTTCTGTAAAGAAAATGCAAATTTTCGCGGAAAAATCCCTTCTCAACGAGGTTTAACCCAGAAGCAAATATTTCCAGGTGAACGAATTTCAGTACAAAGAATTTACTTTGCAGGTCGGGAAAGATCAAATTCTATTCCGTTATACTTGTGGCACAATTTAAGCAGTTTATCATTCACATAAAAAGAATATTTGGATCACTCCATGTAAGCTAATGAAGTATACATCAATAAACAGCATTTATCCTTCTCTCGGTTTCCTAGGTAAGTGAATAAACCCGTTGTATATCTCCTCCCCTTCCCTTCTTTTCGTCGCATGGCAAAGTACTAACAGGAACAACACACACACACACAAACACACACATATACATACACTGTAATAGAGATACATTCACACAAATGAACTTCAAAGTTCGTAAAAAAAACATTTGACATACAGTCACATCTACAACTGAAAGCAGAACAGAGCAACGAACCAACACACCCCACACAACTGTAACAAACAAGAGACGACGTGCCACTATAAACGATAATTTTCCACAGTGCCAACACAGAATGTGAACTGTATCAAGAATCAGTACCTCTTAATTTAGCACACTTAAACTATGAAGAATAACCAGTCGCAATTATAGTTTTGGAGCAAAGCCTTGCAGTCACCCACAATAGCATGTAAAAAAAAATTAAAAGAAAACATATGCGAAAGTTATGATATTCAGAATGAGTGGTCTGAAGAGACGCAGTATGACGATCAATTCTTAAGAATCGATCGAATGAGGATTGTTAGAGATACCTCATTCGTATATTGACTGTACTTCCTTTGGGTTCCTCCAATGAAGGAGTTTTGTATCTTTTATTTCTGTGACTGGTTTCATGCGGCCGTTCCACTTGAAATGGCTGCTTGGAAATATTTCTAGAATTTTTATGTACGTGACTGATTGTTCGACAATCGTGTTATCATGCTACAACAGGTTACATGCAACAATAGGTTATACTTGTTGAGGGTGAACTGCCAAACCCTACATCAACCGTCCAGCTCTGCAGGTCTTCCTGCAGTTAGCTACAGTTTCCTAGCGCTGCGACTCCTTTATATACGAATAATAACAGCATCAGCCGCCAAGAGCCTCATCGACTTTCGATTTTATCCACTGACACAGTTACATATTTTGTAAACAGAAACGATCCTGTCTCTTCGGATACATCCGAAATTATTTAACTATGTCTGAAGATTTCTCTTAGGTAAGTACACTATTGGCCATTAAAATTGCTACACCACGAAGATGACGTGCTACAGACCGAAATTTAACCAACAGGAAGAAGATGCTGTTATATGCAAATGATTAGTTTTTCAGAGCATTCACACAAGGTTGGCACCGGTGGCGACACCTACAACGTGCTGACATGAGGAAAGTCTCCAACCGATTTCTCATACACAAGCGGCAGTTGACTGGCGTTGCTTGGTGAAACGTTGTTGTGATGCTTCGTGTAAGGAGGAGAAATGCGTACCATCACGTTTCCGACTTTGATAAAGGTCGGATTGTAGCCTATCGCGATTGCGGTTTATCGTATCGCGACGTTGCCACTCGCGTTGGTCGAGATCCAATGACCGTTAGCAGAATATGGAATCGATGGGTTCAGGAGGGTAATACGGAACGCCGTGCTGGATCCCAACGGCCTTGTATCACTAGCAGTCGAGATGACATGCATCTTATCCGCATGGCTGTAACGGATCGTGCAGCCACGTCTCGATCCATGAGTCAACAGATGGGGACGTTTGCAAGACAACAACCATCTGCACGAACAGTTCGACGACGTTTGCAGCAACATGGACTACTAGCTCGGAGATCATGGCTGCAGTTACCCTTGACGCTGCATCACAGACAGGAGCGCCTGCGATGATGTACTCAACGACCAACCGGGGTGCACGAATGGCAAAACGTCGTTTTTTCGTATGAATCCAGGTTCTGTTCACAGCATCATGATGGTCACATCCGTGTTTGGCGACATCGCGGTGAACGCACATTGGAAGCGTGTATTCGTCATCGCCATACTGGCGTATCATTCGGCGTGATGGTATGGCGTGCCATTGGTTACACGTCTCGGTCACCTCATGTTCGCATTGACGGAAGTTTGAACAGTGGACTTTACATTTCAGATGTGTTACGACCTGTGGCTCTACCCTTCATTCGATCCCTGCGAAACCCTACATTTCAGCAGGATAATGCACGACCACAAGTTCGCATGTTGCAAGTCCTGTACGGTCCTTTCTGGATACAGAAAATGTTCGACTGCTGCCCTGGCCAGCACATTCTCCAGATCTCTCACCAATTGAAAACGTCTGGTCAATGGTGACCGAGCAACTGGCTCGTCACAATACGCCCGTCACTACTCTTGATGAACTGTGGTATCGTGTTGAAGCTGCATGGGCAGCTGTACCTGTACACGCTATCCAAGCTCTGTTTGACTTACTGCCCAGGCGTATCAAGGACGTTATTACGGCCAGAGGTGGTTGTTCTGGGTACTGATTTCTAAGTATCTATGCACCAAAATTGCGTGAAAATGTAATCACATGTCAGTTCTAATAACATATTTGTCCAATGCATACCTGTGTATCATCTGCATTTCTTCTTGGTGTAGCAATTTTAATGGCCAGTAGTGTATTATATGTCGTGCTCTATTTTCTAGGATCTCTTCAATCTGGTCCCACAGCTGGTCTGATATTCCATGGCCTCGTATTTTGTTCATTAGATGACACTGCACAACAGATCGAACATCTTTTTGAAGTCGAGGAACACGGCGTCAACCCAAGTATCTACTGCCTCGTGGGTCTCATTGATGAACAGAGCGAGTTTGTTCTCACACGACCACTGTTTGTTGATTCATACCGAGGAGATATTCGGTCTCCATAAATGTCGCAGTAAGTGTTCGAAAAGTCAAGTAGTATAACATGTGTTTAAAAATTCTACAACAAAGTGATGTTGACGTTATAGGCGACAGTTCGACAACTTTCTTGGAAACATGAACGACTTCCATATTTTTTCAGTCGCTTGGAGAGTCAAAATAGCATTGAATAAAAATATGGCATATCCGCAATAGCTAAAGAACAGTCCACCCACTTCCTTTACTTAGGATGGGAAAGCAGATTTCGTTATCTTCATTTGTGATTAAAATGACTTAAATAGAATTGCAGAGAAATTTCGCAAGTCAGACTCATCCTCACTTTAGCGAAAACTTTTTTTTTGCATGGAGACGAGAGAAAAGAATGATGAACGACAAATCGTCAAATTTATTCTGAAATATATTTGTTCGGTGAGTGGTTACGTAGTCACACGATTACAATGTAACTGATTACATGAGGACGTGCTGAAAAGCATTGTTTCTGAAATTTATATGTAAAAACTCCTATAGCTTTTTAAATGAAACGAACGTTATTAATATTCTACACCTTCACGTCTACATTTTTGTTTCGCCACATAATCGACCTGGTGACGAACACATTTCTCCCAACGAGAGACCAGTTTGTTGATCCGACACTGTACAACGTTTGACTCTGTCGACGGAGCCACAACCTCACGTCTGCTTGCACCGCGCTTCATCACTATCAAAGTCCTCGAACGTGTTTTTTAAGTTTTGGAAACAGATGAAAGTCGCTTGAGTTCAAATCGGAACTATATGGAGGATTAACGATGACAGTGAACCCAAGGTGTCGGATTCTCGCAGAGCTCATGTGTAGCCCAGCATTGTCATGCTGAAGGAGAGAGTGCTCCATGTGTGGACGCTTTTCGAATTAGAAACTCGATTACAGCATGCTGTTTCTCACGGACCGATGTAGTTACGTCACACCCCATGTTAGACGCTACTATTCGGAGCCCTCTAGGAGCATAGAGCTGCACATATGTGGACATGAAGAATGAAAATGTAATATGTTAATAACATCTGTTTTAATTAAAAAGTTTTAAGAGTTCTGAAATAAAAAATTTCGGAGAAATTACTTTCCAGCATGTCCTCGTACTGGAACTGTTCGAAGAACTTTAAGTCGCAGAATGCTATACTTCTTTTTAATTACAGATCTTGGTGAAGTAATTACAAGATTGGACAGAATTTCTATCTACTTCTTTTGTAAATAAAAACTGCCTTTTCCTGCCGCTAGTTGCTTTTTTTATCCCATACGCGTTTCGCCTTTTCCTGTTCTAAGGCATTATCAGTGAGATCTCTAACGATACAGTTTTGTTAGTTTTAGATTATTTCTACCGTTGAATGTCAAGATGATGTAGAATAAATTGCGGAAGGTCACAGCCTTAACTGATAGTTGGAAGTGAATATTGACATTAACTGGCCGAGGCCAGTGGTATTACGCTGGTAGTGTTTGCGAGTCTGAGGTGTTTGCAAAACTAACTGACACATCCCACATATTTTTCATTTCCACGATAAATTACAACTCCGCAAACAATGTACAACAGTTTAGAGCTACCTGCATGAATAATCTCACACAACTCACGTTAAACTTCTGCGTTATATGCTCGAGAACAGTGCAGATGTTTACTCCATGGACGAGCAAATATAAACATACATGTTTTATATGCCTCGTAATGGAATTAATTCCGCAATGCAACGCATCAACGAAATGAAACTGCCCATAGTTGCCGGCATGCGACCGTAACGACAACAGATAAACTTCATTTTCCGAAATGAACGCTCTATTCCTTTCTAATATCGGGAAAGACCCTACATTTTTAGCGATACTTACGAACAATACCACGTTCGAGCTGATAATCTCGTTTAATACAGCGAAACCCAGTGAATATCCCTGAAGTATTAAAAAGAAAAAAAAACCTACTGTCAACTATTTTATCACTACAGATCGATCAGCTGAAGCAGAAATTTGTATATTTTCAAGTATGAGCACCTGGTGCAAATGCAGGGTGGAGCTCATCAGATGGACTTAGATATGAAAAATGTTACATTAAAATTAATTGGTGAACTTAACATGAAATTACGTCAGAAGGATTGCGAAGAGCTTTTTCCCGAAGAAAATGGTCTCAAGTAAGGACGTGAAGAGGTCCGAGATTTGAATAAAATTTCCATAGTCGAAAACAATACGCCTGCCCACCTGGTTGGGGTCATTACATCGTGTCGTAGATGTGGCTCTCTGGTCAGATCCTGGTGGTGGAAGAATTTAACCGGCAAGTGGCGGACTAAACTAAACTAACTAAACTCCGTCCGAACAGGTCTCGGAAAGCCCAACCGTACCGACCGACCGCTGTGTCATCCTCAGCCGATAGGCTTCACTGGAAGCGGATATGGAGGGGCATAGGGTCAGCACATCGTTCTCCAGGCCGTTGTAGGCTTTCCTCACCCTGAAGCCGCTACTTCTCAGTGAAGTACTCCTCAACTGGCCTCACAAGAACTGAGTGCGCCCCACTTGGCAACAGCCCTTGGAAGACCCGGATGGTCATCCATCCAGGCGTTAGCCAAGCCAGACAGCACTTCGGTGATCTGACGGGAACTGATGTTACCACTGCAGCAAGGTCGTTACACAAGCGGCGGATAGGGAGCAGTTTATAGAACCTGACCGTCGGACTGGGTTTAAAATCAAACCTCGTCTCAGTGTATACATGAGTGGGAAGATAAAGCAATGTTTGAGAGGAATAGGCTCCTGTTACCGGCTCACAAATTCTTCGTTGTTTTCATTTCCAGTTCGTCGATAACAACATAAATACTGTAGCACTGTACTAAACAGTTAAAGCGCTCACACCACAATCAGGACATAGATACGTATCAGAGAATTCATTAAATGATCGAAGAGAATTCCAACAGCACAGCCGGCCGCTGTGGCCGAGCGGTTCTAGCCGCTTCAGTCCGGAACCACTCTGCTGCTACGGTCGCAGGTTCGAATCCTGCCTCGGGCATGGATGTGTGTGATGTCCTTAGGTTAGTTAGGTTCAAGTAGTTCTAAGTCTAGGGGACTGATGACTTCAGATGTTTAGCCGGCCGTGGTGGTCTCGCGGTTCTAGGCGCGCAGTCCGGAACCGTGCGACTGCTACGGTCGCAGGTTCGAATCCTGCCTCGGGCATGGATGTGTGTGATGTCCTTAGGTTAGTTAGGTTTAAGTAGTTCTAAGTTCTAGGGGACTGATGACCACAGCAGTTGAGTCCCATAGTGCTCAGAGCCATTTGAACCATTTTTTGAACTTCAGATGTTTAGTCCCATAGTGCTTAGAGCCGTTTGGACGATCCAACTGCACACATGTCCACTGAGTCCGTTCCTTGAATGCAATAAAATGTATTTCATACACTGTTTTCGGTCATTGAGTATATCGTTTCAATAAAGTAGTCGAACATTGTGCACAAGCATAAGCATATTATTCTGATCGCTTCGAGGTAATAGCGCGCTGCTATAGAGCTGGAAACACTTGCAACAAATAATCATCAAGCAAAGTTAAAGATCAAAAGATAAAAGTGTGTTTTACACAGATGAAGCAAGAAGTTGGCGACAGGTAAAAAACTTTTATTTTATTGGTAGTAAAAGAGCACTCCGTTAAGGTGTGAAGAGGGGAACTAGCCTTCATTTTAGGCGTTTAAGCACTCTTCAATTAATTAACGTAGCTTACAAAAAATAGATACGTATCTAAATGACGACAGTAGTATGTTGCGTGCAATGTACAGAACGATGGGATATGTACCAGGTGAAATGAAATTATTTGTGAAACGCATACACTGAATGATACTGGGATCTCAATCAGTCAACAAATCTGAGGGCAACAGCACAGCAGGACTTGCGAGTGAAGAAAAAATCTGACACAGACAACGATGGAACCGAAACAGAAATATAATAAAGAGTTGTTAAAAATAATTGTGATAGTAATACGACATCTGAGAGGCCTGGTTTCCTACCGCCTTTCGCTAACAGTCACCAAAATTTGTACAAACCAAGGCTTAGATCTTGAAATTGGTCTGTTATTTTGGTCTTTTCATTTCATCCGATTATATTTTGCTTTTATTAAATCGCAACATTTGTATGTAAACTGTTTAGGTTTTTATGTTGGTAACGCCATGTAGCGCTCTATATGAAAATCACTGACTGTGCTGTGTGCAGTCTGTGGCTGGTTTGCATTATTGGAATTTGCTATTGTAGTGTTGGGCAGTTGGCTGTTAACAGCGCATAGCGTTGCGCAGTTGGAGGTGAGCCGCCAGCAGTGGTGGATGTGGGGGGAGAGATGGCGGAGTTTTGAGAACGGATGATCTGGACGTGTGTCCATCAGAGACAGTAAATTTGTAAGACTGGATGTCATGAACTGACTTTTGAACACTATTAAGGTAAATACATTGTTTGTTCTCTATCAAAATCTTTCATTTGCTTGGTATGCCTATCAGTAGTTAGTGCCTTCAGTTGTTAGAATATTTTATTTAGCTGGCAGTATTGGCGCTCGCTGTTTTGCAGTAGTTCGAGTAACGGAGAGTTTTGTGAGGTAAGTGATTCGTGAAAGGTATAGGTTATTGTTAGTCAGGGCCATTCTTTTGTAGGGATTATTGAAACTCAGATTGCGTTGCGATAAAAAATATTGTGTGTCAGTTTAAGCACAGTCATTTATAATTTTTCTAAGGGGACGTTTCATATGTCGACCCTTAGCCGAGGATACCTCACTGGAGTCTTCTGATTTTTTCTTGTAGTTTGTGTAATTAGTGTAGCTATTGTTTATTGCTAGCGCGTAATTATAGAGAGAATTTCCTTTGTAGTTGTAGTTTTTATTGTTGTACAGTAAAACAGTTGTGGCATGCATGTAGATTTGCACCAAGTATTTTGCAGCTGCGCTTGCAATTAACTAGATATTATTTTCAGTGCTATGTTAATGTGTTTTCTTATTTTTGCTTTTCAAATTGTGCTTTTCTTGTTATCGTGTGAAATACGTGATAATTATGGCGTGTGAAAAGCGTAAGACTAGGCTCCAAAGTAAATTGGGAAATGATAGTGACGACTAGCGCAGCTTATCAGCACCACTGTGTAATGAATTAACAGACATTCAAAGTGGTAATTTGGTAACTGTACATAGGGAAATGGAGCGGCCGGCAAATAATGGTGCAGACAGTGAAACAATTAGTGAACAGGGAAGCATTAACGATTAATCGGTCGGCAACAGCTCGCCTCAGGAATCCGAAATGACAGGACACAATCTTGCAAATACTGTAGATTCTGGTTTTGCGTCCTCACCGTTTTCTCAAATAAGTCAAGACACATTTTCTGCTTTTCAAAATGTGAATATTTCCGGTTCAAATGCACTGCCGAATAGCACTGAGGAACATGTTTCAGACACCAGTGCATTGTTATTACAATTAATGCAACAAATGGGACAAAAGCTTCAAAAGTTAGACACAATGGAACAAAATCAGAGACAAACACAGCAAAAGTTAGACACAATGAAACAAAATCTTCAAAAGTTAGACACAATGGAACAAAATCTTCAAAAGTTAGACACAATGGAACAAAATCAGAGACAAACACAGCAACGGCTTCAAAAGTTAGACTCAATGGAACAAACGCTTGAACAAACACGTGAAGGTTTAACTGCTGAGTTACTTATAATCGAATCGAAATGTCAAAAAGTCTGTAATGACGTAAAAGCACAAATTTGTGAGCATTTTCAACCTATTTTTTCGCGTCATGAAAATGCATTACAGAATCACGAAGCAGTCATAAAAGAACTGCAAACTATTGTTCTTGAAAATCACGACACCTTGCAAGCTAAAATTGACTCAGTTGCATCTACCGATTCGGTTACGCAACTTGCAAAAACTCAGGAAAACTTAAAGGACACAGTAGATACGATTTCAACACAAATGGACACTCTGAAACTTGGTTCGGAAAAACACACTGAGGAAATCAGTTCACTATCGGAGAAAGTAGCCGAGCTTTCGGATCAGTTCACTAACTTATCTACAAAGGTAGATGATGATCTGAATGACACAAGACCCGTAGCCTTCACTGACACAGAAGAGTATGAACAAATTAGACAATTCAAACAAAATCAAAATCAAATCAATACACAGTACAAAGGAGAAATCCGGGAAGTACAAGATCAGTTGACACAGGTAATACAAGAATTACATATTTCAGAGGACACTCGCGCTCCAATACGGGAAGAGGGACATAGAAATATGGAACAGCCACAAAATAACAACACAGGGCACTTCGAAAATTATGAAAGAAATTGGCAAGGTGCACCGAATTTTGAGATGGAACCACCGAAACGAAGTAACAATGACCGATATGCGACTCGCCGACATGATGATTTTGACTATAAGCTGTTCATTCCTACACGTAAATTCAAAACATTTAAGAATTCTGGCAACGACATTCATTCACAAGCATGGCTCCATCAATTCTCTCATTGTTTTCCTCCCAACTGCTCATTGGAGCACAGGTTAGGATTTATGTGTGGCTACTTAGAGAATGAACCAGCTGTAAGAATGCGATCAGTCATTCACAATTGTCACAGTGAAGGAGAATTTGATCATGCCTTCCTTTCAGCATACTGGTCTCAAGCTACACAAGACCGAGTAAAACATAGCATCATAATGATGAAACATTTCGAACAATCTGAATTTTCCAGTCTTGTGAAATATTTTGAAGACATGTTGCACAAGAATCAGTACCGATCAAACCCATATAGCCCCTCAGAACTCATCCGCATTTGCTTAATCAAATTGCCTGAACATTTACGACATATTATTTTGACAGGACGTTGCAAAGACGACATTGAAGCTTTTCAGAGACTGTTACAAGAATTGGAAATTGACACTGACAATCGCGCGACGCGAAAACAGGAACACAACAATTACAGGTCACATCCATCACAATTCCGCAATGAAAGAAATAATAACTGGACACGACAAGGCTATTCTTACAGCGCAAATCGTGAACAAAACAGATCCCACCCGTATGACAACCGTTGGCAGAGTAGTAATAATTACAGGGAAAGATCACCTCTCCGCATTAATGACTATGACAGAAACAATCAGAGAAACAGACAATATGGGAACGAAAATAATTATTATGAAGGGAGACAGAATAACTTCAGACGTAATGGGCCACCGCGCAGTTACGATTCCGGTACAAATTCTCCAGCACGTCACCGAAAAAAAAAATATTGCAGAAACTACCGACTTGACGACAGACGATATAATCTTAACAACAGACCAGAATTTAATCAGAACTGGTAGGAGTCAAACAGGACAGGGCCCACTCGACAAGGTGAATTTGTAGAAGTTAGATCTCCTAATCCTAATAACGACGCGCGCCAACAAAGAGACAGACAGTGCCTCGCACTGCAGGCAGCCACGTGCGCCGGCTCGCTCAGGGAATAACATAGACGCTAACCTTGAGAAAATTTTTAGCATTCCTTACCGACATATACAACATGATAATTGCTTTGAAGTTGAAACTCTGCGCACTAGAAAAGGTAAAAGATTGCACCACATTTCACATGTAAAACCGTTTATTGAGAGATAATTTGCTTTTTAACTTAGTCTTTACTATAAAATCATTCACTTCACGTTACTAGTACGCTTTGTCACACTTAGAAACTGTTAACATGCAAACATGTTTTGAAGTTAACTATCCAGTCTAGAACCTAGGGAACATATTTAGACAGTAATTACGAATGCATTGTTATAGTGAACAGAGGACACAGTGTTACTGTGTGTGTACATTCTTGCTTGTTAGTTGCACGATTACGTAACGACTATAAGGCCTACATACTTAGAACATATACTGCTAATGAGATTTTAATGCAAAATTTTGGTTTACTTGAAAAGACATTCTTTATTTGAAATACTTTCTTTGAGATTAAAGATGACTTAGTATTTTGATTCTTTGACAGCTACACGATTATATCACGACGCTACTAATGTGTGACACAATTTACATTGTTGCTTTTGCGGTGTATCTGTTTTATATCTGCACAGTTTTTCTGTATTAATCTGGAAAGTAAAACATGTTTCAGTAGTAACTTTGTGGTATAGCTACAATGAGACAGCCTTTTCCATAGCACAACAATACGTTACAGTATAGTACTTTCTTGATCACAGTAAGGTACATAATAACTACGATATCTATACACATAGCATTTCACTTTTGTTCAGTACGAGGTAAGTACATTGACTTCTACAGAACTTTGCTTACGGACGACGATAATTACTACACTTGGCACATTTTTTACCCTTAGGTAATGACAGAGATTATCTTATTACAAGACGCACAGTTTAGTGCTAAAGGACACGTATTTGGGTGATTAATTTTGTACTTAAAACATTTATTTTTAAAGGTTTTTGAATTACAATGATACAAAGGTTTTCCATAATACATTTCATTCCATTGTTGTAATCTGTAGTCTGCAGCTCGTGGTCGTGCGGTAGCGTTATCGCTTCCCGCGCCCGGGTTCCTGGGTTCGATTCCCGGCGGGGTCAGGGATTTTCTCTGCCTCGTGATGACTGGGTGTTGTGTGATATCCTTAGGTTAGTTAGGTTTAAGTAGTTCTAAGTTCTAGGGGACTGATGACCTTAAAGTCCCATAGTGCTCAGAGCCATTTTGAAATCTGTAACACCTGAGGGTATAATTACATTAATCCTCAAGGGGCTACACGCTTACTTTGTGTACCATGTGTTTGGCAAGCACAAGGAACCCTAGCTAATATGGTATTTGCTTATACAACTTTACACATCGGTACCATATTTCTCTAACACATAAATTACACAGCTATCTGATCATTTAACTGAGAGAGACAAACATTTGTTTATTACATCAGTGACAGATGTTTACATAATTACACGGTTGGATAACTTCACACTTATGAAATTGTATTTTGTCTGTACTTTGTGAACTCTTCATGTTTTTTCGGAACCGTTGTGATAATATGAGAGCTTTGAATTATGTATTTGGTATGGGATCATAATTTTTAAAGTATATTTGAGGTAGATGACACTATTGAAATGAACTGAGATTTTTTTTAGGTTTTGAAATTAATGCAGAAAGCTAAACGATTTTGAGATTTGACTGAGGTCATATGATGTTATTATTACGACGACGATGTGTATTACGCTGTTGAGGTATGTTTATGATCAATAAGCTGATGCTATATGAGGAATTTGAATATGCTACATATTTATAATGATGAAATATTGAAGAAGTGTCGACGAATATGTATATGTGTAATAAGGTAAGGAATAATGAGTAGTGGTTAGGGACTCTGATTTGTGAAAAAGGATGTTGGAAACCAAGAATCGTACTTTAAGAGTTATGAAATGTGTGTAAATGTGTGAATGTATCACAATGCCAACGAATATTTTTTGGATGCTGTTATATTTATAGGATTTTGTTTCTACATATTTGTAACACAAATTCTCGACCTCTGTTTTTTTTTATATGAGACTGTCACTGTAGTGGAAACTACTGTGGTAAATTTTTGGGTAAGAAAGCTAAGTGACCTTGATGTAATGCGTTGTGGCGCCCAGCTGCGCCAGCCGCCTGGAGAAAAAGCCATTAGGTGGAGAAAAAAGAGGCCATTATCCTCGCTATTGACATTTCTTTGTAGAAAGCATCGTAAATACAACACGCTCAAACTTGAAAACATAGGATTACACTGTGGAGCTCTTAATTTATGATATTTACTAATATGCCTAATGAAATGACGAGAAATACTTTATGTCTATACACCTGATTATGAGTACTGTCTTTCTAGTTGAGAGATTTTGTTTACTGCCTTTTGAAATGGCATATGGTTAGTGAATGGCGTTTCATGCCTTGCTTTATGTATATATTTGCTCATTTTGTTTAATATCTAGTTTCTAGTTGCACTGTGGCATTGGTTAAAATAAAATTTAATAGATGTACTAATATGACTATTTTCTGTCTACAGACCAAGAAAAGAATAATTTTATGATCTATTTTCTTAAAAAAGAAAAAAGGAACACAAATAGACATTTCCCTTCACAGGAATTGCATACATGATTTTTGTCAATGACTGGGTAACTTTTTACTGTAATATTTTTATTTTGCTTGAGCTATGTCATATTTAGGTATAAATTATTGCATTTGCTGCTGCTGTTTGCCAGGCATAGTGCTACTGAATTTCACTTTGTATTACTCTGTTAAGCCAGTTTTACTACTGATTTATTTTTCTTGTTTGCTGCACATTGCCTTATATTAGTTGTAATGTTGCATTTGCTTTGCTAATTTATATTTATTGCTGCTTGCTTTTCCAATCTGCATTTTTTTGTCATTGCTGTTTGTGTTATTTGTTTTGTGCTACTGCATTGCCTTGTCTCTTAGTATATATATCTGAGCTCAGTAGATTTAAGTTAGCTTAAGAGGGGGTAGACTATATAAGAAACTAACTGTGAAGAATAGAGAAAGAATGCATTGAGAAGTTATATGAGGATATGAACAAAACAGTAGGGTTTAGGGACAACAGGGTTAGATAGGATTTCAATTTTTTTTCTTTTTTTTTTCTTTTTGCAGGAGCAAATGTTGAAATAAGAGGAAAGATCTATGGAATGAAATTTTGGGTTAGACTGCAGTACCGAATGTTACACTGAAAGCAAATCCTGTCCTTTCTTTTTGTGTTATTCCTCTATGTGTGTTTGTCTTTTTCCTGTCTTTATGTGTTTAGCAAATAAGATTTATGTTGTAGAATTTTTCTAATACTAAGCTACATTCGCTATGATGAGGAATACTGCTATCCTCAAATATAATTTGCATTAATAATATGTTATTTACTTTGTAAAGATGTTTAGACATTATTTTCGAAAGCTATTCTGATCTTTTATGTATTTACTTATGTCATAATGTATATGTTTATTTCTATTCTTTTGTAAAGTCTGTATTACTACAAATGTTATCTGTACTACAATGTTCCTTAATGATGTATTTTGTACCTATGTAATTGTATTCTTATGTTGTAAATTTATAATTGTATAGACACCAGTTCTTCAAATTAAGTTACATTTCACTGCACACATTTCTGTTGGTCATAGTAATGCACAATATGTGAGAAGTTGGGACTGTTAATATTTGCACGTTTGTTAATAATTCAGCAAGGGAGTTGTTAACAGCATTGCTGGTTCTAAGGACAATTCCAAAAACTTTGTGAGTGCACAAGTGGTGGTTTATGGACTTGCTATATTGTCCACAAGACTCTTCGATGGTGATTGTGCACCTGCACAGTCGCAACAGATGGTTGCTGACCGTCTCTACAAGGTCTGCAGTGGGTCTGCAACTCTGGTGGCCCATCAGTGCCGTAATCTCTACCAGGACTACAGTGGGTCTGCTATGTGATGACCTACCTACCAATACTCTTCAAAACTTCGACTGACTCTACCGTGGGTTTGCTCTGTTGTGACCCATTACCTGTCTGCATGTCAAGAGTCAGCATTGTCTTTCCATTGGAAGGACAACACTACTTCTTCAAGACTGCATGGAAATCCACTACTTCCGTGTGCATTTTCTTTTACTGCTCAGACTTTGAGAAAAAAAAACTGCAATTACTATTGTGATGAATGATCAGGATTGTCTTTATTAGAACAATTTAGTAAATCGCAACATTTGTATGTAAACTGTTTAGGTTTTCATGTTGGTAACGCCGTGTAGTGCTCTATATGAAAATCACTGACTGTGCTGTGTGTAGTCTGTGACTGGTTTGCATTGTTGGAATTTAAGTTTGTTTTTCGACGAATGGGAACCGTTCGCGGGTTGCAGACTATGAGCTGGTTCTTGTCTGAAAAAGTATTCACCATTCGCTAAATATTCTGTTGTGGGTTCGGTTGGATGCTAGTTTCTGGTGCTGTATTTGAAGCAGGTCTGTGCTGTGAAAGGACGACTGCCTTTGCCTGGTGTACGTCCATGCTGTTGAGAAGATTCTACAATGAACAAAGAATAAGGAGCAAAGATTTTAGTTTACTTGCCGTGGTGAAGATTAGTTAAAGTGGTGAGGTTGTATTGGAATTACTTGGACGAAATTACTCCGCGAGCAGGAATGGAGCCGTGTTAGTGCGCTACTAAAGTGGAAGCTCAAAAATTGCTCATATTTCGTTGTATTACAGTTGATTATAGTGTTGTATGTTACCTGTTCACTTCTTCGTGCTGTAAATTCAAAATTATTACCATCACCCGGAAATATAAAATAGTTTTTGCTTTGTGAAGACCGTGAAATGAGAAGATTTTCCGACTGCTTATGCTGAATCTGAATCTTACACTTATTGGTCTAAGTACCTATATGGGCTTGTAAAATCATGACCTTGGGTTCAGCACCAATATAATCGTTTATCAGTCTACTTCTTTCGGCTTTATGTCTTTATAGACCTTATATACCTTATCATTCATTGTTATTAAGATACAAGATCGTTCCGTGTTGCATGGCAAACATCTTGTTACACAGGGTGATTCAAAAAGATGAACACAGTTTCAGTTGGCTGTATTTCCTGAACTATATGTTCTGTTTTAATTCTGTAAATCACATTTGATTTTAAATTCATGAAAGTTTACCCTCCTCTGGCTGCACCGGTAACATCTAGATGGTAGCTGAATTCATCCCACAGTCGATGACAAATGTCTTGCGTCTCTGAATTCAGCGCAGGTGTGATACGTTTTCTTAGTTCATTCAACTCTGACACGTTTTCTTAGATCGTTTAAATCTCTGGGAACAGTTGGTATGTAAACTGCACCTTTCACGAAGCCCCAAAAGAAAAAATCGCAGGCTGTGAGATCAGGAAACCTCCGTGGCAAGAAGTGAAGTCTTCATTTCCCAGGCACTCTTGCCATTGTTGAGGTAGACATTTATTCAGGAAAAGTCAGACATTCAGATGCTAATGAGGCGAAACTCCATCCCATTGGAAAATGTGATGTCGTCAGTCTTCATTCATTTGAGGAACAATCCAGTTTTGCAGCATTCTGAGATACGTACCTCCAGTAACTGTACTGTCATTAAGGAAGATAGGTCCATAAACCTTTGCCAACGATGCGGCACAAAATATATTGACTTTGGCTCTCTCCCGCTCGTGTTCCAGTGTTAAATGGGGATTTTGTAGCCCCCATATTCTAATGTTGTGCCGGTTGACTTAAGCATTTATGTGAAATGGAACTGCATTATTAAAAATTACGCGAAGCAGAAACAGGTCATATTCTTCCACACGGTCACAAAATTCTACGCGCTTTACCTTATCGTTTGCGCGAAGAGCCTGTACCGTTTGCATATGGTATGGTTGGTACACTAACTGGGCCTCAGTCCACGCCAGACAGTTGTTTGGGGTAGTCAAAGATCCCTATTCGTTCTACGGATTAATTTCATTCGGCTACATTCAAAGCTCACTCGAATGCACTCTAGTTGCTCCTCCGAAAGACACGGTCGGCCTGGGCTTTTACCTTTGTACAGTGAGCCAGTTTCGACAAATTGTTTACTCCAACGATCAGCGCTATTCCTCGCTGGACGTTCAACGTTAAACTAACGCCGAAATATACTCTGTACCATAATCGCAGACTTGCTTTTACTGAACTCTCGAATGTAGCCATCTCACTTACAACTTACGCAGACAGTGCGTTGCTGGAACCCTCTAGCATTGGTATTCAAAACTTTACAACATCCTGTTTCAAACACAGCAGACAGAATTAAAGTATTATGTATAGTACAAGAAATATAATCAACTGAAATTGCAACACCCTGCATGTTGTGGGCTCGCCTCACGACCCATTAACATTCTGATGCACCGACAATCACATACTGAGTTGCAGTCACAGGACACTGGTAATAAGTAGTTTTCCTTTGCTTGCTATCAGGTTACAGGTGCTGATAAGGTAGGCTGGCAGATGCTGTTTATCACATAGCCTGCGGAGTAATCTCGCACGCTTCTCTCTCTCTCTTTCCAAGCATTCATCCCGACTGGTGGGGTCTGCTGTTATGGTTAACCGGATTTGGCGTGTTAATTTTAAGCGGTGCCTGGATGCCCTTCCTGTTGCCACACCGTACACCCCCCCCCCCCCTCCCTGCAGGACAGAATGTGTGTACCCCAACAGTCTGCGTCAAGTGTAATCCATGGAATAGTGCGAACATGTTTCAAATGTCTGCGAGTTGTGTAACTGAGGCGGATGTGGGGACGAGGCCAGTATTCACCTAGCGGGATGTGGAAAACCGCCTAAAAACCACATCTAGGCTGGCTGTGACACCGGCCCTCGTCGTTAGTCCGCTGGGCGGATTCGACCCAGAGCTGGCGCGCCCACCTGAGTCCAGGAAGCAGCGTGTTAGCGCTCTCGGCTACCCTGGTGGGTAATCTCCCACCCTGCTATATTACGTAAAAATGTTACTCATAAATAGGGGCCTAATTTTTAGGTGCTAAAAATCAGGGGCTTTTACTTTTAAAAATAATTGAAATATACAATAAAAATTAGAAACATTTAATTGTAATTCAGTTTATTTGTGTGATTATGAACAGTATGCACTACTTACGAATGAAATGTATGCTATGCTGTTTGATGAAAAATTAAAAACACAGTGAGATTCGTCCTCAAGTTGTCCAGCACAAATCACTGATGATTATCCCAACATACTGCTTTACACTGGGAAAATGAGCGCTGTACGTCACAAGATGTCAGTCTGGCAAACTCATAGCAGGGCACGTCGCTCACATCGATTTACTCTTCTTGATTGTAAGCTAAAACATTTCAAATTTTGCACATAGTTTGAAATCCACTATTGCTTTCAAACACACATCTGAATTTACTTTCTAAGCTTTCTTTCATCGTCATAAACATGCTAAACTGTTTTTGATAGAAGGTTGGTTCAAATGGTTCAAATGGCTCTGAGCACTATGGGACTCAACTGCTGTGGTCATAAGTCCCCTAGAACTTAGAACTACTGAAACCTAACTAACCTAAGGACAGCACACAACACCCAGCCATCACGAGGCAGAGAAAATCCCTGACCCCGCCGGGAATCGAACCCGGGAACCCGGGCGTGGGAAGCGAGAACGCTACCGCACGACCACGAGATGCGGGCTTTGATAGAAGGACCCTTACCTTTTCAAGTGTGTTAGTTATGCTGCTTAAGAGACATAAATTAGCAGACATATACGCCAAGCTGTTTTTTTTAACAGTATGTCACCATTTATTGAAGGATTCCAACTGAAGTTACATCATGTTTGTTCAGTACATAAACTAATGAGGCAGAACCATCAAAATTACCTGTGTAATACTGGACTGCAGCGAGCTAAGTTCCCCACCGCCTTATTACTGCGGCTGGAGGCTGTGGTGCGTTCGGACTTTTTGTCTTGAATACGTGAATTCTCTCGGCGACTTAATGAACACTCTTTTAGAAATCAGTTTTTCCTTATCAGTATATGCTGCTCTAATTTTTTCAAATAGTCTATGTAAACCAAGCGCAATGCATGTAACGTGGATCTTTTCGGATAACTAACAACAAGAGCTGCCGCTGCCTTCTTCCTAAATACTGCAGCACCTGTTATTAACAGTAAAACATTGCCAAAACTTCACACCACCTGGCCACAAAATTTGCGTAACTTTACTAAATAATCTTGCAACCGTTGCATGATTCACAACAGTCACTTCTTGGAATGTTAGCAGAAAACCGAAACCACTTCATCGTTTTTAAATGCCCCAACAACGACATTCCCAACTCTTCTGCCAGCAGAGGCTGGCGTTTCATCTAATACAACCAAGATTTTCTCATTCTGACACACGCAACGAATTTGTTGTAGAGTTTATTGGTAACACTTTGGAAGATCCTATTTCCTCAACGTTAACTCTTCAGGAGTGTTAAGATTTGTATTTTGGGGAGAAACTTCCTTATGACAAATTATTTACCTTAGAAAGAGGTGTGTAGGCTGACACAAATGCCTTACATAAATCTTCACAATAAACTGAAAATTTGTCAAGTCCTGCAGAAGAATCTGGAACTTCATCACCAATTAGACATTGCTTTTCCCTGGAACATGCTGCTACAGACGATAACCTGTTATTGCTTTTACTTGAGGCGTATTGGTACAGTCTGCATTTCAAATGTTCAAATGTGTGTAAATTCCTAAGGGACCAAACTGCTTAGGTCATCGCTCCCTAGTCTTACACACTACTTAAACTAACCTACCTTAAGAACAACACACCCTAATTGTATCCATTTCTTGGACTCCCTCTATGGGTTTTACACCACAAACTCCCCTCTAGTGCAAAACCAGTGATCGCTCGATGCCTCAGAATGTGTCCTACCTACCGACTCCTTCTTGTAGTCAGGTTACGACACAAATTTCCTTTCTCCCCAGTTCTATTCGGCACCAACTCATTAGTCACGCGATCTACCCACCTAATCTTCAGCATTCTTCTGTAACACCAAACTTCAAAAGCTTTGCTGTCTCTGACAGAATTCCAATGTCATCGCCAGACCTCAAAGTTTTTTCTTCTTGAACCGTAATTCCTACTCCAAATTTTTCTTTGGTTTCCTTTATTGCAGACTGAATACCATCGGAGATAAGCCACCACCCTGTGGCACTCGCTTCTAAACCACTGCTTCCCTTTCATAGCCCTCGACTCTTATAACTGCCATGTGTTTTCTGTACAAATTTTAGATAGCCTTTCGCCCCATGTATTTTATCCCTGATATCTTCAAAATTTCAAAGAGGGTATTCCAGTAAACTCTGTCAAAAGCTTTCTCTAAGTCTACTAATGCTATAAACATTTGCCTTTCCTTAGCCTGTTTTCTAAATCGTAGAGCCGGTAGTGCCTCACGTGTTCCTACATTTCTTCGAAATCCACACTGGTCTTCCCCGATGTTGGCTTCTGCCAGTTTTTTCATACTTCTTCGAAAGAATTCATCAGCACCTGCTTTCTTTGGAATTGGAATTGTTATGTTCTGTTTGAACTCTGAAAGTATTTCACCTGTCTCATAGATCTTGCTCACCAGATGGAAGTGTTTTGTCATGGTTGGCTCTCCCAGGGCTATCAGTAGTTCTGACGGAATGTCGTTTACTCTCAGGGCATTTTATCGATTTAAGACTTCCATTGTTCTATCAAATCCTTCTCGCATAATTATATCTCTCATCTCATCTTCATCTACGTCCTCTTTTGGTTCTATGATATTGCCTTCAAGTTAATGTCCCTTGTATAGAACCCCTATATACTCCTTCCTCCTTTCATGTTTCCCTTCTTTGTTTAAGAGTGGTTTTCCATCTGTGTTCATGATGTTCATACAGCTGTTTCTCTTTTCTCTAAAGGCCTCTTCAATTTTTCCGTTACGAGTATCTATTTGCCTCTAGGGAAATATGATTCGAAATCCTTACATATCTCCCCTAACCAATCCTGCTTAGCCATTTCGCACTTCCTGTCAACCACGTTTTTTAGTCTTTTGTATTCCCTTTCACCCCTTTATTTGATTCAATTTTTTTTAAATTCTCATTTCATTTATTAAATACAATATCTTCTGTGTTATACAGTGATTTCTAGTAGGTCTTGTCTTTTCACCTACTTGATCCTCTGTTTCCTTCACTACTTCATCTTTTAAAGCCACCCGTTCGTCCTCTACTGTACCCCTTTCCCCAGCTCTAGTCAACTGTAGCAATTTTTTCCATTTTAATCTACAGTCCATAAGCAATAAATTGAGGTCAGAGTTCACCTCTGCTCTTCGAAACGTCTTACAATTTAAAATCTGTTTCCGAAATCTCTGTCTTATCATTAGATAATCAGATGTCTCCAGATCACTTCCAAATATACAACCTTCTTTCACGGTTCTTAAACCAAATGTTATAAATGATTACATTGTCCTCTTCAAAATTCTACCAGACAGCTTCCTCTTCCATTCCGTTTAGACCTGTCCATATTCACCTACTACTTTTTTCTTCTCTTTCTGTTTCTACTAACGAATTCCACTTCCCAATCACAATTAAATTTTCCTGTCCCTTATTTATCTGAATAACGTGTTTTATCTCATCATACATTTCTTCAATATCTTCATCACACGCGGATTTAGCTGGCATATAAACTTGTACTATTGTGGTGGGTGTGGGCATTATTAAACGTACTCCTGTATTACCTCTGATTGATTTTGTATTTATAACCCTGTATTCACTAAACGTACTCCTGCATTACCTCTATTGGATTTTTTATTTTTATAACCCTGTATTCACTAAATGTACTCCTGCATTACCTCTATTAGAGTTTGTATTCACCTGGCCAGAAGTCAAGTCCGTCCTGCCACTGACCTTCACTAATTCCCGCTATATATAATTTCAACATATCCCTTTCCCTTTTTAAATTTTCTAACCACCTGCCTGATTAAGGGATCTAAAGTTCCAGGCTTCGATCCGTAGAACGCCAGTTTTGTTTCTCCTCATGACGACATCTCCTCAGTAGACCGCGCCCGGACATGCGAATGGGGGACTATATTATATCCGGAATATTTTACTCAAGAGGATGCCATCATCACTTAACCACACAGTAGAGCTACATGCTCTGGGGAAAAATTACGGTTTTAGTTTCCCCTTGCTTTTAGCCGTTTGCAGTACCAGTACAACGAGGGCGTTTTGGTTGATGTTTCAAGGCCAGATCAGTCAATCATCTAGACAGTTGTCGCTACAACAACTGAAAAGGCTTTTCTCCCTATTCAGGAACCACACGTTTGTCTGGCCCCACAACAGATACCTCTCCATATTGGTGGCACCTACGGTACGGTTATCCGGATCGCTGAGGTACGCAAGCCGCCCCACCAACGGCAAGACCCACGGTTCATGGCGGGAAATGGGTGGTGAAAAACCTTAAAAACTTTTAAATAAAACAGATGTGTTAATAACTTTAAAAATTTTCAAGTAAAAAATTCGGAGGTGCGACTTTTCAGCACGCCATCGTACATGTGAGTTGGGAGGAGGGTGAGACAGGTGGTGCAGTGTGGTTATGGACAAGGGAATCTCTGTATTTTATGGTGAGTACGGCCGATCAGATGATAAACACACAGCTCAAGCTGATGTACAAAGTTTTTCTGATATTGTAATCCATTGGGATAGATTTTCCCGCGATGTCGTATTAAAGTCATTACTTGGGTTGTTACCTATAACCCACCCAAATTTAGCGGTGTCTGATTATTAATTACAGAGAAATTTATAATTTAGCCAACGCAAAAATTGCGGATTTTACCCTACAAAATGGGGAAAGCCTTACAGTGTGAGTTTTTGCTCCATTTGAGATATACATGGATAAAAATGGATGACAGCATAATAAAAACACTTGAAATACCTCTTGTAAGGTTGTCGTATAGATGTCAGTAAATATTAATTTTAGACAGTGGCATTGTACCTTTAGGCAGGATAATCTCACACAGAGTGTGTTGCCTTTTGTTGGGGTTACCATTGAAAATTGTCGTCATACTCTTGGAGCTGCGGGGATTTACCCCGAAACACGAGATTTTCCCCGTTTCGGCATTTTCTGACAAATGCCCCACTGTTGATTGTTGTTTTTGGTAACCAACTGGAACAGTTGTTTCCACGCGAAAGTGGAGCTTACGTAACAGTATCAGCAAGGAATTCGCTGACTCTTCTTTTCAAACCGTACATTATATAATGTTGAAGTAAAATATCAGGAAAGTTACATAGAAGTAGTGAAAAATAGACTTATCTCATTTTATTCACCTCTAGAGCTACCTGTCGGGATGAAATTTCATCGAACAGTAAGTTACAATAAGACAAACCTGCCGATGTGCTCAACTCATGAATCGATAGCAATCTGTTCAAAAACTCGGTGTGGATTTTATCCCCATGGGGGCTTTACCCCCGCCTACCCTCTACCCTGCATTTAGGGCAGCGGATGTTTATATTGAGATTAAATAGTTCATAGGTTCTTCTTCGTTTAAGTAACACAAAACAGAAATGAAATAAACAGAAATATCTAGCATATTGGTAAAAAATGTAAATATTTTTTGCTAATAACTGAAAAACAGGAATTTGTGTGATTGCAAGAAAATGTTTAAAATATGTATTTGCACAAAAATTTCAGATCAATTTTTAGGAATCATTATTCACAGGACTCAAATAGTGGCTATGCAGGCCCATTTTTCATAGTTGTGTCGTGTTATGAAAGTACGTGTGTGCATGTATGTTTGTATGTGTGTGTGTGTGTGTGTGTGTGTATGTGTGTATGTACGCGACTATTTCAATTAAACTTTACGAGTCACATAGCATTCCCAAATTATAGCTTGGAGCTTTCAGAACTTAATTATCACTGTTTATGGGTGTACACGTCTTTCAAAATTTCAAACTGTGCTGATAGCGATTTACAAGTTGAGTTATCGATTATGATTGTATCATTTACAAACTCACGATTTATTAATATTATCTCATCTGTGAAGCATTGACTATGATGGCTTAAAATGGCTCTGAGCACTATGGGACTTAACTTCTGATGTTATCAGTCCCCTAGAACTTAGAACTATTTAAACCTAACTATCCTAAGGACATCACACACATCCATGCCCGAGGCAGGATTGGAACCTGCGGCCGTAGCAGTAGCGCGTTTCCAAGCTGTAGCGCCTAGAACCGCTCGGCCACTGCACTGATTACGACTATAGTAGGAGTTCCACTCTGCAATGCGTTGATACTCATTCATATTTAATACCAATAGCGAGCACTCGTTATAACTGTGATAGTTCGCGTGCTCATGTCGTAATTGTGACACGAAAACATTCCTATCCTAAATGTTTAGGATACAGGAGGCCAATGACTGCACTTCAGTCATACATAAGCATCATAAGTGTTTGTAAAGTTATACAAGAGAGGCCAACCGAACTTTGCTATACGACTGTAAAAGTAAGACACTTACTAAAAGAAAAGCTCCAAGAGCGCCTTTCGCTGAAATATTTTTTCGAATTGTGGTGGGATCTTATAGGAAAGATAAATAATGAAGACATAGAAAAAATTAAATTTGTGCTGTGTATCGTATAAAGGGTTTACCGTCTAGCCTGTATATCTCCAGGTCGGCACCCTGTGGAAGCTTGGAGATATCGACCTGTGCCAGGAAATACAAGAAAGACAAAGAAAACGGTGGACTTCGGAGCAGGCTATTAAATATAATGCCCCGCAGTGGGGCTGAGCCCTCGCCTGTGGTTGATTGGAAGGTCGTTCCGAGGCGTGGCAGGCAACGAAAGACGTCCCCGGAGTCTGATCAGAAAGTCTCCCCGGTGCGTCTGACAAACAGGTTTCAGGCACTGTCTCTGGCTGAGCCAGATGCAGCTGCCTGCCCTGTTTCAGAGGATGATTCTCAGCCTTCAAGGTTCGGGCAGTCGCAGAGGGTGGGCTTATTGGTAGTTGGGAGCTCCAATGTTAGGCGCGTAATGGGGCGCCTTAGGGATATGGCGGCTAAGGAGGGGAAGAAATCCAGCGTGCACTCCGTGTGCATTCCGGGTGGAGTCATTCCTGATGTGGAAAGGGTCCTTCCGGATGCCATGAAGAGCACAGGGTGCAGCCAGCTGCAGGTGGTGGCACATGTCGGCACTAATGACATGTGTCGCTTTGGATCTGAGGAAATTCTCTCTGGATTCCAGCGGCTATCTGATTTGGTGAAGGCTGCCGGTCTTGCTTACGAGATGAAGGCAGAGCTCACCATCTGCAGCATCATTGACAGAACCGACTGCGGACCTTTGGTGCAGAGCCGAGTGGAGGTTCTGAATCAGAGGCTCAGACGGTTTTGCGACCGTGTTGGCTGCAGATTCCTTGACTTGCGCCGTAGGGTGGTGGGGTTTCGGGTTCCGCTGAATAGGTCAGGAGTTCACTACACTCAGCTGGCGGCTACACGGGTAGCGGAGGCTGTGTGGCGTGGACTGGGCGGTTTTTTAGGTTAGAAGGCCTCGGGAAAGTACGGGGTGGGCTGCAATCTCAAAGGGTGCATGGCAAATATAGGACGTGTTTGGATCAAGGAACAGTCGGAATTGTAGTTGTAAATTGTTGTAGTTGTGCTGGGGAAGTCCCTGAGCTTCAAGCTCTAATAGAAAGCACAGAAGCTGAAATCGTTATAGGTACAGAAAGCTGGCTAAAGCCTGAAATAAGTTCTGCAGAAATTTTTACGAAATCTCAGACGGTGTTCAGGAAAGATAGATTAGGCAGAATTGGTGGTGGAGTGTTTGTGTCTGTGAGTAGCGGTTTATCTTGTAGTGAAGTCGAAGTAGATACTCCGTGTCAATTGGTTTGGGTGGAGGTAATACTTAACAGCCGAACTAAGTTAATAATTGGCTTCTTCTACCGACCCCCTGACTCCGATGATACAGTTGCTCAACAGTTCAGAGAAAATTTGAGTCTCGTAACAAATAAATACCCCACTCATACTGTTGTAGTTGGTGGGGACTTCAACCTTCCTTCGATATGTTGGCAAAAATACTTGTTCAGAACCGGTGGTAGGCAGAAAACACCTTCCGAGATTGTCCTAAATGCTTTCTCCGAAAATTATTTCGAGCAGTTAGTCCACGAACCCACGAGAATTGTAAATGGTTGCGAAAACACACTTGACCTATTAGCCACAAACAATCCAGAGCTAATAGAGAGCATCATGACTGATAGAGGGATTAGTGATCACAAGGTCGTTGTAGCTAGGCTCAATACCGTTTCTTCCAAATCCACCAGAAACAAACGCAAAATAATTTTATTTAAAAAAGCGGATAAAGTGTCACTATAAGCCTTCCTAAGAGACAATCTCCATTCCTTCCGAACTGACTATGCAAATGTAGACGAGATGTGGCTCAAATTCAAAGATATAGTAGCAACAGCAATTGAGAGATTCATACCTCATACACTAGTAAGAGATGGAACTGATCCACTCATGGTACACAAAACAGGTCCGAACGCTGTTGCAGAGGCAACGGAAAAAGCATGCGAAGTTCAGAAGAACGCGAAATCCCGAAGATTGGCTAAAATTCACAGACGCGCGAAATTTGGCACGCACTTCAATGCGAGATGCATTTAATAGGTTCCACGACGAAACATTGTCTCGAAATTTGGTAGAAAATCCGAAGAAATTCTGGTCGTATGTAAAGTACACAAGCGGCAAGACGCAGTCAATACCTTTGCTGCGCAGTGCCGATGGTACTGTTACCGACGACTGTGCCGCTAAAGCGGAGTTATTGAACGCAGTTTTCCGAAATTCCTTCACCAGGGAAGACGAATGGAATATTCCAGAATTTGAAACACGAACAGCTTCTAGCATGAGTTTCTTAGAAGTAGATACCTTAGGGGTTGCGAAGCAACTCAAAAAAATGTCTCTGAGCACTATGGGACTCAACTGCTGAGGTCATTAGTCCCCTAGAACTTAGAAATAGTTAAACCTAACTAACCTAAGGACATCACAAACATCCATGCCCGAGGCAGGATTCGAACCTGCGACCGTAGCGGTCTTGCGGTTCCAGACTGCAGCGCCTTTAACCGCACGGCCACTTCGGCCGGCCAAGCAACTCAAATCGCTTGATACGGGCAAGTATTCAAGTCCAAATTGTATATCGATTAGGTTCCTTTCAGATTACGCTGATACAATAGCTCCCTACTTAGCACTCATACACAACCGCTCGCTCACCGATAGAACTGTACCTACAGATTGGAAAATTGCGCAGGTCGCACCAGTGTTTAAGAAGGGTAGTAGGAGTAATCCATCGAACTACAGAACTATATAGTTGACGTCGGTTTGCAGTAGGGTTTTGGAGCATATACTGTATTCAAACATTATGAATCACCTCGAAGGGAACGATCTATTGATACGTAATCAGCATGGTTTCAGAAAACATCGTTCTTCTGCAACGCAGCTAGCTCTTTATTCGTACGAAGTAATGGCCGCTATCGACAGGGGATCTCAAGTTGATTCCGTATTTCTGGATTTCCGGAAAGCTTTTGACATCGTTCCTCACAAGCGACTTCTAATCAAGATGCGAGCCTATGGGGTATCGTCTCAGTTGAGCGACTGGATTCGTGATTTCCTGTCAGGAAGGTCGCAGTTCGTAGTAATAGACGGCAAATCATCGAGTAAAACTGAAGTGATATCAGGTGTTCCCCAGGGAAGCGTCCTGGGACCTCTGCTGTTCCTGATCTATATAAATGACCTGGCTGACAATCTGAGCAGTTCTCTTGGGCTGTTCGCAGATAATGCTGTAATTTACCGTCTAGTAAGGTCATCCGAAGACCAGTATCAGTTGCAAATCGATTTAGAAAAGATTTCTGCATGGCGTGGCAGGTGGCAGTTGACGCTAAATAACGAAAAGTGTGAGGTGATCCACACGAGTTCCAAAAGAAATCCGTTGGAATTCGGTTACTCTATAAATAGTACAATTCTCAAGGCTGTCAATTCAACTAAGTACCTGGGTGTTAAAATTTCGAACAACTTCAGTTGGAAAGACCACATAGATAATATTGTGGGGAAGGTGAGACATGGGTTGCGTTTCATTGGCAGGACACTTAGAAGATGCAACAAGTCCACTAAAGAGACAGCTTACACTACACTCGTTCGTTCTCTGTTAGAATATTGCTGCGCGGTGTGGGATCCTTACCACGTGGGATTGACGGAGGTCATCGAAAGGGTGCAAAAAAGGGCAGCTCGTTTTGTATTATCACGTTATAGGGGAGAGAGTGTGGCAGATATGATACGCGAGTTGGGATGGAAGTCATTAAAGCAAAGACGTTTTTCGTCGCGGCGAGATCTATTTACGAAATTTCAGTCACCAGCTTTCTCTTCCGAATGCGAAAATACACTCCTGGAAATTGAAATAAGAACACCGTGAATTCATTGTCCCAGGAAGGGGAAACTTTATTGACACATTCCTGGGGTCAGATACATCACATGATCACACTGACAGAACCACAGGCACATAGACACAGGCAACAGAGCATGCACAATGTCGGCACTAGTACAGTGTATATCCACCTTTCGCAACAATGCAGGCTGCTATTCTCCCATGGAGACGATCGTAGAGATGCTGGATGTAGTCCTGTGGAACGGCTTGCCATGCCATTTCCACCTGGCGCCTCAGTTGGACCAGCGTTCGTGCTGGACGTGCAGACCGCGTGAGACGACGCTTCATCCAGTCCCAAACATGCTCAATGGGGGAAAGATCCGGAGATCTTGCTGGCCAGGGTAGTTGACTTACACCTTCTAGAGCACGTTGGGTGGCACGGGATACATGCGGACGTGCATTGTCCTGTTGGAACAGCAAGTTCCCTTGCCGGTCTAGGAATGGTAGAACGATGGGTACGATGACGGTTTGGATGTACCGTGCGCTATTCAGTGTCCCCTCGACGATCACCAGTGGTGTACGGCCAGTGTAGGAGATCGCTCCCCACACCATGATGCCGGGTGTTGGCCCTGTGTGCCTCGGTCGTATGCAGTCCTGATTGTGGCGCTCACCTGCACGGCGCCAAACACGCATACGACCATCATTGGCACCAAGGCAGAAGCGACTCTCATCGCTGAAGACGACACGTCTCCATTCGTCCCTCCATTCACGCCTGTCGCGACACCACTGGAGGCGGGCTGCACGATGTTGGGGCGTGAGCGGAAGACGGCCTAACGGTGTGCGGGACCGTAGCCCAGCTTCATGGAGACGGTTGCGAATGGTCCTCGCCGATACCCCAGGAGCAACAGTGTCCCTAATTTGCTGGGAAGTGGCAGTGCGGTCCCCTACGGCACTGTGTAGGATCCTACGGTCTTGGCGTGCATCCGTGCGTCGCTGCGGTCCGGTCCCAGGTCGACGGGCACGTGCACCTTCCGCCGACCACTGGCGACAACATCGATGTACTGTGGAGACCTCACGCCCCACGTGTTGAGCAATTCGGCGGTACGTCCACCCGGCCTCCCGCATGCCCACTATACGCCCTCGCTCAAAGTCCGTCAACTGCACATACGGTTCACGTCCACGCTATCGCGGCATGCTACCAGTGTTAAAGACTGCGATGGAGCTCCGTATGCCACGGCAAACTGGCTGACACTGACGGCGGCGGTGCACAAATGCTGCGCAGCTAGCGCCATTCGACGGCCAACACCGCGGTTCCTGGTGTGTCCGCTGTGCCGTGCGTGTGATCATTGCTTGTAGAGCCCTCTCGCAGTGTCCGGAGCAAGTATGGTGGGTCTGACACACCGGTGTCAATGTGTTCTTTTTTCCATTTCCAGGAGTGTATTTTGTTGAGCCCAAACTACATAGATAGGAATGATCATCAAAATAAAATAAGAGAAATCAGAGCTCGAACAGAAAGGTTTAGGTGTTCGTTTTTCCCGCGCGCTGTTCGGTAGTGGAATGGTAGAGAGATAGTATGATTGTGGTTCGATGAACCCTCTGCCAAGCACTTAAATGTGAATTGCAGAGTAGTCATGTAGATGTAGATGTAGAACTGGTATTATTTAATAAGAGAAGTTTTGGTATTACGTAATTTCTAAAGGTTCCCTTCATTTCTATTGTCTTTATTTACCAGTATTTTCTCTGCATAGTTAGCGTATTTTCTTTACGTAATGCTGCAGTCAGTTACTGATAGCCCTTCTTGTTTTTCTCAGTGCTTCTTTCCTACATTTCTTCCTTCCTTTAACTAAGGTTAATCTCTACATAAACGTAAATATAGACGCCGCCTAAAGATAATCCAAAAACAAAAAGCATACAACTCAAGCGTCAATTCCTGTGGCGGCGCGTGAACTCAAGAACCTGAAATAGCAAACTAACATTTGTATCCCCAGGAACTCAGTTCCTTATAGCATAATTAAGCTTATAACTAGAGGCAAAACGGTTCTGAGTCGCCAGGAAGACAGGCGTTTCTCACGCAGAAACCAGCGGACCATGTACCTTACGGCCTGTATCGTAGTGGAAGACACGATATCTTACTTTCTGCATGGCCCAGAATAATTCACGCCAGGTCTCTAAAACCTAATATAAAATGCACTGGCATTTCAACAACTATTCAGAATATGAAACGTTACATGCCACAAAACAACGACGAAAGGTATTTGTGAGTGAGAGAACGCTTCTACGTCGACATATACATCCGTCAAGTAACTATACATTGTGTGGCGGAGGATACTTTGAATAGACGTCAGCGATTTTCTGTAGTGTTTAGTTTTTTTACTAAGTGAGGAGAAAACGTGTATATATCGCTGTGCGAACCCTAATCGCCTGTGTTTTATTGTCATGATCGCTATGTATGTATGACTGACAGTGGTAGCAGCAGAATAAGTTCATAGTCTTTCGCGAATATACACTACCGGAAAAAAATAGTACACACTTTTAGAGGTTTGTTATTCACTCAATATTTATTGTTGCAAGAAACGATTACATTTACAGATCAGTAGCACAAGTGGTTCTGAGGTACCAGGTATCGACCCATGTTGAAGCACTTACGTTAGTATGGTAGTATGGTAGAGATGGCGAATACTGTCCTGGGATACGTTAAGCCACGCCTGCTCTACCTGTTCACGTAGTTCTGCAATCGATGTTGGTTGACGAGTCGCGCGAGTCACTTCTCGTCCCATTATATCCCACAAGTGCTCGATTGAAGACAAGTCTGGAGATCGTGCTGGCGAGGTAAGTTGCTGCATGACTTGCAGAGCACGTTGAGTTTCAGTAGCAGTGTGTGGGCGAGCATTATCTTGCTGGAACAACACATCACCATCACAACATTCTCCAAGTACCGAGCGCTGGTTAGCGTCCTCTCCAGAAACACCAAAGGTAAATGGGAGATGTAGCTTATCGTACCCCAGACCATAATATCTGGGATGGGGCGAGTGTGTCTTGGACGAATTCGCTCTACGAGACAGCGCTCACCAGGTCTATGTCGTATGCACAAACAACCATCACCTGCGTGTAGGCAGAATCTGCTTTCATCACTAAAGAGCACGGCTTGCCGTTCCATCTTCCAAGTGATCTACTGACGGCACCAGACTAGCCGTGCACGTCGATGGTGTGGCGTAAGTGGAGGACTGGTTAGACGTGTGCTTGCCCGTAGTCCCACTGCTAATAACCGGGTCGTTAAAGTTCGTGTTGACATGTGTGGGCTCAAGCCCTCCTATCTGTGGTGTGATGCGATCTGCCACTAGCCGACCGCTGTGGTCAAGCGGTTCTAGGCGCTTCAGTCCGGAATCGCGCTGCTGCTACTGTCGCATGTTCGAATCCTGCCTCGGGCATGGATGTGTGTGATGTCCTTAGGTTAGTTAGGTTTAAGTAGTTCCAAGTCTTTGGGACCGATGACCTCAGATGTTAAGTCCCATTGTGCTTGGAGCCATTTGAACCATTTTTTGATCTGCCACTGCTGCCCTTACAATACAACGATCCTGGCTGGCGTCTGTGCTGCGTGGACGTCCAGAACCTCATCTCCAAGCGTGGGAACGTTCACGTGAGCACTCATCCAGCAGCGTTGTATAACTGACGCAGTACATCCAACTTGTGTAGAAATTTTGGGAAAGGACCATTCCGCCGCTAGGAAGGCCACAACTTGGCCCCTTTCAGACTCTCTCATTTGGCTGTAGGAATCACGAGTGCGTCTCGTTGGCATGGTTGCCTGCTTGCTTCGCACGTTTGCACCACATTGAGCCTTCTGGCGGTGAGCATTCCCCATAAACAGAGTAGACACAGATGTCGCTCTGGTAGCCATGCCGCTGCGCTGTCTGTTGGCAAGCCACTTTGAAACTATTATCAGTTCATCTGCTATCCCCCAGGTGGCATATGCTGTCCTTGGCTCAAAACTGACATCGTTTTTCCAGGTGTACTAATTTTTTTCGTCATTTTCGCCAAATTTACCCAAGATAGATTCTCAATAACAGCGTCGAATTCTTCCAATGATTCTGTGTCATTTTTTCGTGGGCTATAACGACTGTTTACAGTCCCAGAGTCTAGTCTCAGATTAGTTCAGTGTCTGTTGTCATGCCTATTTGACAAGCATTCTAAGCGCTGGAACAACTATCTAGATTTGTTCACACTAGTGTCGTTTCATATCGCTTCTTAGTATGATGGCAAGTGACTGAGTAAAGGCATTTCTTCGCTGCGCGATTGGTTGATAGCAGTAACTCAACAATTAATTGCCTTAACTGTTGTTCTTTTCCACTAGCTGTGTTGGTTCAGTGAAAAGTTCTGCTCGCAGTGATTTCAGAGCATTTTATTATGAGTGTCCTATTGTCCATGTGCAACAAGGAAGAAATGGGGGGAGTGATTCGTTTCCTGTACTCTCAACGTGACAACAGCTACGGACATTATTCAAAGAATTTAGTTGCAGTATGTAGATATCTGTCTTAGTGAGCCAAAAATTTACGTGCAGATAAATCACTTAGAAGCAGACAGGTATCTGTCTACGACGATAAGTGTTTCGGTACACCATCCACTTGGAAAGTGGACACGAATATTGAGACAGCTGACTGAATGTTTCGTGATGATCTCATTACTAGAGGTGGTGATACTGCGCAATGAGGTGAACAGTCAGCACTATTCAGCATTTGCTATCGTCCATGAATCTCTACATTATCGCGAAGTTTGGGCTCTTTGGCAACCACGTCAACTGACAAAACAAATGGGAACGTTTGGAAATGTCGAAATCGCATTTAAGGCGTTCTGAATAGTAAGGAGAAGACTTTCTGAGTCACATAGTAACCGTTTATGACACTCGGGTCCATCACTACGAACCAAAGAGTAAGCGGCAATATATGGCGCGGAAAAAATCGAGTTAAACTTAAAAGTCGAAATTTCTGCAGGGAAGTCGCCGGTGACAGAGTTTTGGGATATTAGAGGTACAATGTTGATTCCTTATACTCCTAAAAGTCAACCAGTGAATACTGACATCTGTGAGCTACTGTGAGGTCTGAAGCCCAAAATCAAACTGAAGAGTAGAGGCTTTCAAAATGTCCGAGTTTGCTTTAGGTTAATCTCCGTCCTCATACATTTGGAAAACTATTCAGTGCACTGAGTATCTTAGTTCTGATGAGCTGCTAGAGTATGCAACCTACAGACATTGAAACTAACTCTTTAATGATTTTTTTTACTGACAAAGACAACTCAAACTTAACCTATTCATTTAGTACCCACAATATACAAGCCCAACGTAATCTGACTGCTACACATTTACAACATGATTTCCAATAATTGACACAAAAGAATGGCTGCGAATTGAAAGACATCCTAACAATAATACAAATTCAAAAAATATGAAATTAGAAATATGAAACTACCTCCAACTCTGTTAATTTCCTAAACTCATTTCAGTCACAAATCCTGATAGTGGAATCCCCATTCTTTTTCACAAGTCACTTACCTCACAGAAAATCTTCATAACACAAACTACAGCAAGTACCAACAACAGAGCCAGCTAAATAAAAAGATTCTAACTACTATAGACTCTAACTACTAGGAGGCATATGGTTCGCAAAAAGAAAGATTTTGTTGAAGAGCAACCAATGTATTTATAGAATTTTATCTTATACATGTGACATCCTGTTCCAAAAGTTATATAGCTGTCAATAATTCCACTACTGAAAAGTTATCAACATCGTACATCCATTATCATATCTTTCCTTGCATCTTTTCTTATAAGAAATTTCATCTCACTTTACATAGCGTGTCCTACCAACACAGAGTCTCTACTAAGAAAAAACGTGTCCATACACTTCTCTATCCACTTGCTAATTGCTAGTCCGTCCAACCACAGAATCTGTTTGCCGGGCGCTGTCAGCGGTATTAACACAGTCTATAGCTTTGCCAACATACAAACAGGCTACTTACAACATGACCAAGCTCCAAGTGATTTTCACCTGTTTAGTCTGATGGAGGAGCACTCGCATAAGCCCAAGTTTTCGTCAGATGACGAGTTTTGGAGGCTGCACAAGAGTGAATATGTACGACGCTACAAAATTTCTTCCAGGATGGAATTATGAAGCTTGTCGAGAGATTGAGCGATTGCATACAGAGTGAGAGGTATTATCTAAAGAAACTATGTTATTTGCAATGGACTTAACCTAATAAAAATTTTGTTTTAAAATAATTATTTTTAATTTTTGACTTGCCGTCGTATTATCCATTAAATATATAAATGACACGACGTGCTCCTCGTGATCGACACTAATAACGTAATCGAACAGTATCGGGGTGTCCTCATTGTTATCGGCGTTAGAGTCCAGTCAGCGAAAGAAAATTAGGTGAAAATATCAGTGTAGTGTACTATGTAAACACAAGCTGAAAGAAGTTATTTTGTGCTGTCTCATAAGAGTACGGGAGTGGAAATTCTGGAGATGTATGGTCGGTGAAAAGCGAGCAGCGCTCATGGCGAGGGAGTTGCCTTTCGCGGGTGAGCGTTACAGGATGACTAGAAATCAATTTCACAATTAATCAAATATTCCGGCCTATTACGCTGTGGTCGAATGGATTTTATATAAAAATCCTACATTTCGTCCCCATGTGCGGAGAACATTATCAAGGGGAATCGTAGCTTCTTTGAGTGTCCGATTCACATCATGGTTCGCTACTGACTGCAGCAAAATTCCGTTTGCGCGTGTTCCGGCGTAGTGGCGTGACGTCACATGCAAGACGTACTCGAGAGAATTGGCTGTTATCAATTCCCTTCATCTGCTGCTGTTATCACCCCGTTTGGAAAACGTGGTACACATCTTCATCAGGACTGGGATCCGCCGGCCGGTGTGGCCGTGCGGTTAAAGGCGCTTCAGTCTGGAACCGCGTGACCGTTACGGTCGTAGGTTCGAATCCTGCCTCGGGCATGGATGTGTGTGATGTCCTTAGGTTAGTTAGGTTTAATTAGTTCTAAGTTCTAGGCGACTGATGACCTCAGAAGTTGAGTCGCATAGTGCTCAGAGCCATTTGAGCCATTTGACTGGGATCCATATGTCATTCAGTTCTACGCCCTCCTCCTTCCTATTGGAATGCCAGGGGTGTTTGACAATCTCTGTAGCGTCTTTGCATAGCCATTCATGGTACGCGCTTGTGGTTGCTAGTATCTGAGACTTATCGAAATGAATGTGATGGTTTCCTGGCTGCAAAGCAAGTTCCGTAACAGCTGATCTACCAATATCCCCCTTACTACAGTTGCCCTTATGCTCTTACAGTCGTTTTTCGGCCGTTCTTTCTATATTATCGACGCAAAGTTAAATGGTATTATATAAATTCCTGCTTTTTGCAAGGATTTACGAGCATACTTGGCGAATTTTAAGTGATTCTGTACCTTCCGGGTGGGTTTGTAGATTACCACGATGTTCAGATTCACTCGTCCGCTAAGGTAACAAGAGCGTTAAGAATGGGAAGCTTTGCTGGCCTATGGAGGAGGGAACTGCATGACTATAAACCTTCCCTTCAGACATCTATTCTTCCCCAGCCCCTTCTCCTCCACCACGTTGCCCACCCCCTTAACAGGGCTTTTCTGCAGTTAGCCGTGGTACAAACATTTAATATTTGTTCTTAATCCACCTGATTTGACAATAAATGTTAACTTTATACCATTAGAATACTATTTTCAAGAATCTGCGATTTTTTCATCCTATGCAACACGGAAACCGTAAGACCTAGAAAAAAATGAATAAGACTTTTTTGTAGGAAATTTAATGTAGCTTCACTTTGTACCGGAAACAGTTTCGCTAGACTCCGCTGTTTTCCAGTTATTCAAGAAAAAACACGAAAAGGGATTTTGAAGGCCCCCTCCGCATCCCCTCCTCACACAAACACCCAGCCCAATGGACACATTTTACCGATCAGGGTTTTCAAATGGTTCAAATGGCTCAGAGCACTATGGGACTCAACTGCTGTGGTCATAAGTCCCCTAGAACTTAGAACTACTTAAACCTAGCTAACCTAAGGACAGCACACAACACCCAGCCATCACGAGGCAGAGAAAATCCCTGACCCCGCCGGGAATCGAACCCGGGAACCCGGGCGTGGGAAGCGAGAACAGGGTTTTCAGTATGTTGTTCATGACATTCCTTCCTAGCACTGAACCAAAATTTGGACTACATGAATTTTTCCCCTATTCGGCCTGTTTTGTTTGGTCTTCGTTGACTGGGCTATTACTTTGCAATGTTTGTAAGTGAAATAATAATTAGGTAGTGATATGAGTTATCGAAAGCCTTCTGTCATTTCCTTTTTTATGGCACGAATGTTAGGAGGCAAGCTTTGTACCTCACCGAGCGCTACTTGAGTTAATGCCTGTGCCGCGACTGTTCACGGGCAGGACTCGTATCAGGCAGCTAATAGTACCCGGGCGCACGGAGACCGAGCGCCGCCTGCGGCCCGCCTAGCGGTGTCTGTTAACTATGGAAATGGAGAGGAGGACTGCGCGGCGGTGTGTTTGCGGGTAAACTCGGTAGCGAACTGTTTAGAAGTGCGGCGCCCGCGGCAGCTGTTGCAGGGGTGGGGCGGCTCGCCCGCCAAACGCCGCGCAGCCGCCAGCCAGATCACGGCAGGGGCGGCCGCGCCAGCCCGCTATTCACCGGACGGAAACAGCGGACGGCGGACAGTTCGCCACGGCGCGCATCGCCGCGCCGAGCCGGCCAACTCCGGCAGTAACTTTAAAGCGAACCTTATTCGCCCTCGGCCTGAAACTCGTGGCGATTGCGAAGCGAGAGAGCCTGCCGCTACAATTTCGGCGTTGCCCTAATACGCGATTCTAAAGCCGAAGCGGATATTAGGTGACCTAGTCTCATACGTACAATAAGGGTTTCTGCGTTATCTACAGAGTGATCACAGAGTCCCATTATCTACTATGTATTATACATAATCAGAAGTTCCCATACATTTTGTCACTGCGTAGCACTTGACATTTTTAGAAATTTGGAAATACCACTAGAGCTTAAAGATTGAGCGGCGGCTGCTGCAGAGGTGAACAGTGCGGAGGGAAGAATTTTCGCCATTTTGCTCTATGCTAAAGACATTCTAACAACCCTACCATAACAAAGGTCAAAATTTAATAATGATTGTGGTGTTGCTCACGCTGCTAAATACTGAATTTTCGGGCAACAACAAAGTTATTATGTGACAGGTGTCATTAGAGCACAGTTCAAATGGTTCAAATGGCTCTGAGTACTATGGGACTCAACTGCAGTGGTCATCAGTCCCCTAGAACTTAGAACTACTTAAACCACCTAACTAACCTAAGGACATCACACACATCCATGCCCGAGGCAGGATTCGAACCTGCGACCGTAGCAGTCGCACGGTTGCGGACTGCGCGCCTAGAACCGCGAGACCACCGCGGACGGCAGAGCACAGTTAATTAAGTCATTTCATGTAATAATGAATAAACTAGGCACTCATATTTTCGTGTTTCCCACGCTGGTCTCGTCGTAAAATCATGGCTCAATCGTCGAAAATCTAGGTGGTAATGATTCCAAGCTCGGATGCAAAGAGGCCTAGGTTTTATTCTGCTATATTCAAAAGTTTTGTAGATGTGTTTCACAAACCATTCTTGAAGATTACACTTTTGCAGGACAATGGTGATGTAAAAAAAGTAATCAGCACTCCCAATTTAAGTTACACTCCTTTTTTATTACTTTTGCTGCAATATCGCGTAACACACAAAACATCACTTCACAATACAAAATATACTTGAAAACATCTTCCCCACTGTTAAAGTTCACATTTTATAAACTGGCTACAATATGCGTCTTTCCAACATGACGTCCAAGACTTGACTTTCTCAAGGTCCGACTGTCTAACAACTAATAATCGTTCACGCTCCCAAAAATCAAGAGTTACAAGTACGTCAAAGATCATAGTGACAAAAGAAAGAATACACATAAGAATAATATCATTGCAATATAAACATATCGATGTATCAAAATACCTCTACATTAATGAAATCAAATCTGAATGTTGTCTCAGAAATTTGTAAACTACTTTACAGAAACACAGTAGGATATTTCTGGTATCGAGAGGTTGAATTGAGGTGCCGTAATGGTTACGTAATTCAAGTACCATTACAACATACATACGATTTTTGCGTCGTACCGATCAATTACTATGTACGGCATAAATCTGAACACAAAATTAAATAATTTTTCGCGGAAGCTTAAAAACCGCTCCATGGTTAACTTAAAACACAGTCTCATATAAGCCACGCAACCAACTTAAACTTTACGTTACAATTATAGAAGTCAGGAATCAATTCGTTGTAATACGCACACACCGGTTTCAGACGCAAACTTTCTTCGTTTTACGATGATATTTTACGTGACACCCAACAAAGCAGCAATAAAAACAATAAGCCGTGCACAGCGTAATGATTACTCCAGCATACCGCGTAAGTCAGCAGCAGTAGCAAAGCGGCAAGAAAACTTTCGATTAACCACCGACAAGAGCCGAAGAAAATATCGCCAACGCGAAAACAAAGTGAATCATTACCGAGCAAGGCAGCTACATCTAATGGAGGTAGGAGGGGAGGGGATACAATCCGACCTTCATGTGTCCTGCGTACATCCGAAACAAACATTCTGCGGTAAATCCATTTTCTTTAATGTGCTATTTTGATCATTAAAAAAAATAATAATTTTAACTCTATCAGTACTTGTTTTGTTTACTTGTATGGGTATCACGTGAAATGTCTTTACGTACCACCAGCGTCTGAGAACATCCGACAGAGATATTAATGAAGTATTGTTTTTGATTGCTGCAGGTGCTGATACACATCTAAGTCATGACTGATGAGTCACCTTACACCATGGAGGAGCGGATCATAATAAGCATTTGCACTCACGAATGACCCCATACAGGAAAATCAATGAGAGATATTCAATAGGATTTCACTGCAAGGTTTCAAAGACCTTTCCCAACAACACCAACAATTTTACCATCTACATCTACATGGATACTCTGCTAATCACATTTACGTAAGTACCTGGCAGAGAGTTCATCGAACCACCTTCACAATTCTGTATTATTCCAATCTCGTATAGCGTGCGAAAAGAACGAACATCTATATCTTTCCGTACGAGCTCTGATTTCCCTTATTTTACCGTGGTGGTCGTTTCTCCTTACGTACGTCGGTGTCAAAAAATATTTTCGCATTCGGAGGAGAAAGTTGGTGATTGGAATTTCGAGATAAGATTCCGTCGCAACGAAAAACGCCTTTCTTTTAATGATGTCCAGCACAAATCCTGTATCATTTCTGTGACACTCTCTCCCATATTTCGCTATTATACAAAACGTGCTGCACTTCTTTGAACTTTTTCGATGTACTCCGTCAGCCGTATCTGGTAAGGATCCCACACCGGGGAGCAGTATTCTAAAAGAGGACGGACAAGAGTAGTGTAGGTAGTCTCCTTACTAGATCTGTCACATTTTCTAAGTGCCGTGCCAATAAAACGCAGTCTTTGGTTAGCCTTCCCCACAACATTTGCTATGTGTTACTTCCAATTTAAGTTGTTCGTAATTGTAATTCCTAGGTATTTAGTTGAATTTACGGCCTTTAGATTTGACTGTTTTATCGTGTAACCGAAGTTTAACCTTGGGAGAAAAAGCTCAGAACAAGAACCAAAACGATTGGAAACGTGTGCGGAGGCTTTGGCGTCTGTCCAGTCTTCGCCAAAAATGTCCCTTCGTAAGAGGTCACTGGAATCCGGAGATCGATGTTCGACCTGGTTAAAACACATGAAGAATAATCTGAAGTTAAAGGCATTTAAACCTTAGTTTGTAAACGAACTGAGTCATAATGAGATGCTAAAATGTCGTGAGGCTTGTGGCCGAAAACTAGATGTCTTTACTTTTCTTTCAAGAGGGAAACTTTTTCTCGGACAAGTGTGCAATATATCGCAGTGCACAAGCAAGGAGCATTCATTTCAGGAGTAAAGAGAAGCCACATTTTTTTATGAAGAACTTGAACACGACACACCAAATGCCATGATCTGGACTGCAATATCTGCAACCCATCTGGTAGGTCCACATTTCTTTGACACTGCATCACATTGCGTATCTCATCAAGCTACGAGATTGGTTTATTCCACATGTGCAACGCAGGCGACTGCTCGGTCGTGTATCGTTCCATCACAATGGAGCACCAGCCCATCACTTATTGCCGTCACACAATATCTCAACGAGCTATTTTCTTACAAATAGATTGGCCGTGGTTCTATTCATTTCCTTGCACCTTTGGAGTGGCCGCTCTAAGGTTCTACCTGTCATCTTGGGCAAGGCATTATGATGGTTCATTAAACAGAAAGTTGCTGCCACACGTTATGAGACACTTAACCAACATAAGGGTGCTGTCTGATGTGCATTTACTACTGAGACAACAGCAATGTTGAGGAGATTTTCACATCGTACACGGAGGAAAATCATACTCTCATCAGACCGATGGTGTGCACTCTGGAATAAATAATAAAGAATAATGACAGTATGTCAAAGTTGTCTTCTGTCATGATTCCACGTTAATATACTGCGATCATCTATGAATATTTTGACACGTGATAGGTGGTAATGGGACTTCGTGACCAGTCTGTACAACTGTATTTTGCAAATAAAAATAAAGAGTATGGCAGAGAGAGTTTTTCATTTCTGTATGCTGAGGTCTCTTCCTGAACCCACCGCCAGTAGACGTAGAAAACTGTCGGCGGTGAGTGTCATCCAAGCAGCAGCTGAAGTGTTCCACACTAGCAGGATCTTCTCTCTAACTTTCAAACTTAGCTGTGGGCGTATCCATACGCTCGATGGGTCTGCTTGGATTCCTTGTCTCGACAATCACATTATTTGTTTGCAGCTTTCACACTGTGCAATAAAGCGCTCTTTTTTTCACGCTAAAATGAACTCTCACCAAGATCGTCCGCCTCTAAATTTTTTTCTGCATAATATTGAGTACATCCACATCTACATCAATACCCCGCAGACCACCTGGAAGAATGATTGACGATAAGCCACTGCATTAGCTCCAGTCTCTCGAATTTTCTCGTTGTGGTCATATTTTGAGAGGAAATAATATGTTGAGCAACTCTTCGCGGAACGTGATCTCTGAATTTCAATAGTAAACCACCGCGTGATACACAACGCCTCTCTTACAGCATCTGCCATAGGAGATTGTTGAGCGTATCTGTAACGCTCTGACGTCGACTAAACAACACTTTGACGAAATGTACTGCTCTTTGTTGAATCTTCTTTATCTCTTCTATTAGTCCTACCTGGTAAGTGTGCCATAGTGACGAACAGTGCTCAATAATCGGTCGAACAAGCATTCTACAAGCTACTCCTTTCGTGGATGAGTTACACTGCCTTCAGATTTCTCCTATGAATCTTAGTCTAACAGCTACTTTTCCTACTATTTGTTTTACGGTGTCATTCCATTTAAGGTCACTCCAGATGGTTACTCTCAGACATTTTACAACGGATTCTGTTTCCAGCAATTTTTCATCTGTCGTATCATTCATCAGTCCTCGGCAGGTCTTTCTGAAAATCCCTACAGCGTTCTGGAGTTGCTACCTTCTTCAAAATGTTTGGTTACATTTTTGGAAAACAGCGATCTTGTAAGCTATATAAAATTAATGAAAATCCGGTCTAGATCACGATGTTTACGTTATTTAAAGTGACAGGTTTCGGCCTAGTCGTAAGCCATCTTCAGAATTGCACCATCAGCAGCTGACGATGCTTAGAACAGCCAGCAAACTTCAGTCGCTGAAACTACTGAACTGAAACTGAGCAGCTTCAGCGACTGAGGTTTAGCGACCCACGTTAAACCGAACTAAAAAGTATAACTTAACTACTCCTAGTCACGTACAGATGCCTAACTCCCCACAAATAGTCCTGAAAATTTGTGATTGTGTATTTTTAACGGCTATGAAAATACTTATAAGCTAAAAAAAAGTGGGGCGCATGCCATACACAAATGATGCACGAATAGTTCATGTTCTTACTATTACTTATTGCACACCCCTCTCCCCTCCACGTTTTTGGTTTTAAATCTTATACCACCACAAATTTTCAAGACTATCTGTACGTTCTAGGGGGAAATTATCTTAGTTCGATTTAAAAATGAAGAATAAAAAATGGCTCTAAGCACTATGGGACTTAACATCTGAGGTCATCAGTCCTCTAGACTTAGAACTACTTAAACCTAACTAACCTAAGAACATCACATACATCCATGCCCGGGGCAGGATTCGAACCTGCGACAGTAGCAGCAGCACGGTTCCGGACTGAAGCGCCTAGAACCGCTCGACCAAAGCGGCCGAAATGAAGAATACTAAAAATTCATTTTAATTTAAGTAATTATTTTTCCCTTCTCCAGTGTATTTCGTCACGAATTGGAATGGGCTCTGAATGATTGTCTTGCAACATTACGAAACTACGTTGGCGGGGACTGCCAGAAGGAGCTTCTGCCATCCGATGGTAGCGAACTGTGTGAGTAGTGTCATGAAACAGCAGCAACAGGGGCCAGCGTCTCAGACAGCGCAAGTGAGCGGAAACTTCAGGCTCTTCACAGAGAAACCTACTTACGAAAGATGATGGTTTGTGAAAAAAGGAAGGAATATTGTATGTGTAAGTGTATCTTGAGTCTCGTTTTTCTTTAGCTCCTGATGGACATGTAGGAAAGGAACCAGTGGATAGAAAAGGAAATCTTAATGTTAAACATTAAGTAATTTTCTGTGTCACATTGAAGTCAATCTGAAGGAATTTTTTTCTTGCTTAAAACAGTGTACTGGAACGTCCTTTCTTCTATTATAACTACTAAGTGCGAACATTACAAAGAATTTTAGACATTATTTTTCATATGAATTCGTCGTAGTACAATTTAGGCTGTGAGTAATAATTCACGAATCCGATCACTTCGAAGAACTGTTAAGATTTTATCTCGTTTCAGCAGACACGCAGTGGCTTTATTACTATTGCCAATAAACATGGTAACTATAAAACTTTTGTTGTGTATCAAGTATCTGTGTAACCCGCATTTTAAAAATTTTGCAAAGTGTCAGCATTCCTACCTAAAGTGTTGGGAAGGGGAAGTCAGTGGGCCCCGAGTGGGTGGCTCGGCCACTGTTTTTTTGTTTTAACAGTCGTCCATCCACATAACAGGCAGTGCGTCATTAAGAAGTCTCTCCTAACGATCGGAGAATTTTACACACACAAACATATATTTGTGCAAATACATCGAGACATTATGAATAAACTCTAATGCGTATTCCTGAGGAAACATCACACGAATTTAGTTTGTGAGTACAGCCATCGTTCAAATCGCTCTTTCCAGAGCGAATAGAACTGTGATGTCTGGTC
Source organism: Schistocerca nitens (assembly GCF_023898315.1). Classification (NCBI taxonomy): domain Eukaryota; kingdom Metazoa; phylum Arthropoda; class Insecta; order Orthoptera; family Acrididae; genus Schistocerca; species Schistocerca nitens. The sequence goes on along the minus strand of NC_064614.1, from coordinate 580,328,001 downwards.
CTTCCAACTATGAAGATAGAAATGTGATTAATAACCTTCTACTCAGTGAAATGTTAGATTTACGAATCTCTCCAAATATTCATAGCCTGTCAGCAATATAAATACAAATTTGTAGAAGAGTTTTTTCAAAAACGCAAATGAACACCACAGAAGAAACGAGAAGTAAGTCTAACTCTGTCGCACTTATTCAATACTAGTTCTTGCAAGTTAAGGTTTGTTTATTGCAGTGCACAAATAATTTAGAGAGGAAAGAGGTCTCCCACAGAAATGTTTTCTGTTTAAATGTATGAGTGCAGTGAACACAGGAGGAATGTTCAGGGACTGCTGCGGAAAATATCGCAGTGCTTCATACTAACAGTTCCCTTCAATTTTTAATTTTTAAGTAACCAACCTGCAGTTAATTAAACAAACAACTGTTTTATACTCCAGGTCTATTCTAACCTTAAACCATATCCTCATTTTCATTGTGTTTGTTATTGCTTTTGGGCAAAGTATTTTTCAGTGCAGTGTTATTACGAGTTGTGTCTTGATGAATGGTGGCAGATTTTCCTTTCATTTCTTTTTTCCTGAAAGATGCTGCAGCACAGCAGTTTGTATCTGTCCGAAGAAAATGTTGACACACCTACATGAACAAAGCGTGTTAAAGAACGTAAATCACAAGGAAGGTTAAAATATGAAAATAAGACGTTCTAGGCGCAGTCCCATATTCAAGTTAAGCTTTGCAGCTGCAGGCGGTAGGGTTTTGACAATATTAGGGAGCCAGGAAGAGAATTAAAGGTTTTAATACTCCCGCTCCCTCAAAGCAAAATGCTCCGACTCTTAACTACCACTATAGTGATCTATTGCGACTTTCAATATGTTAAACAATTTCAACGTTTCACAACATGGAATGAAACCTAGTCGTTTCCTGTTTTCGTGAACATTAGAAAACCCATAATGAATAAAATGTATTGTTGTACACATAATTTGATATTAGTATTTTGGCCTTGATTGAGTACTACTAAAAGTATTTTCTTTATTTTTGTTACGCAAATCGTGCAGACAGAGCGATAACACAGCTGGTTTTTTAGTTCAATTTTAGTTAATGAGCCATTTGCATTAAGATGTGGTTTTCTGGTACACATAGTTTTTAAGGAAATGTAAAATAAATGTTCTAATCTGATTGCAAAAAACTAATATATTCATAAACTTGTGTTCCAAGCTGTGCGAGGAAGAGCGATTTTGCATGACGGAAACGACAAGGACACCTTGGAACTATGGAATGAAAATGCTGTTTCATACAGGTCAGCAGTAGAGGCCGCTGGCGATCAACCGATGATAATGAAGATTCCATACGTATCCAACGAGAATGTGGCAAATTTGCAGAGTATTTGTCCACGTGAGACTATGCAACTGGTCGATAAGAAAGGATTGCCATGAGTTGTGTATGTTATATAATTGTACACGTGTCAACTGTGTTTTTTAATTAATACTTCTTTAGAGTGCGTCCTCAGGTGACAATATATGGACACATTGGACTCACTTCTGTCACGAAGTAAACAGTGGGGAGCTAAAGAGGCAGGAAGATGCTGCTGGAGACCTGTCTGGAGAGGACAGAAACGATAACGATGAAAAATAGGGACAACAGATCAAAAGACCTACCAATGATGAAGTCATAGATGCTGAAGACCAAAGCTACAATCGATGCGATTCAGTGATAAGAAAGAGAGGCGGTCGAAATTTTCAACCTGTAAATCAAACGGTAATGTGGCCCTAGTCATCTTTCCAGAATAGTTACAGGGAGTCGGTGGTGATATTCTTTTTATGGGCATTAGGTAGTGGTCCGGGGGGGGGGGGGGGGTGTTGCCATCATACTGGTTAAACATACCTCACTAATACGCATCTCTATCCAAATGAAACACAATAAACTGAATATGTTTCTTACAACTCCCAGAACGTTCCTCTTGAGCAAGCTGGATTCGGTCCAGAACGGAGCTGCGCTGATCAAGTCTTATCTTTAACAACGGTTATTGAAGCAGGATACCAAACGAGGCAGAAAACATCAGTTGCTTTCGTCGATCTAAGTGCACCTGTCCCATGCGAACGGACAACAAAACTAATTGACAACATGTTAACTGGGAGGACATTTACCGTAACTACAGAAAAAGACACTAGCTGCCCAAAAGTATTGAATAATGGCTTACCACAGGGATCCATCCTTACTCCTCTGTTGTTTAATTTATGTATATCTGATATCCCTCCAACACAGTCCAGAAAGTTTGGTTTCGCAGACGACTAGGCTATAGATACCCAACACAACACTTGTGAAAGGACTGAAGAAATCCGAACTTCTGATCTATGTATCTTAAGCCACTATTTCCGCAAATGGAGGCTACAACGAAACTCAAATAAAACAGAAGTTTCATGTTTTCATCTGTCCAATAGCTTGGCACACAGACCCTTCGATGTCTATTTTGAAAGATACAAATTTCACTATAATACGCACCCAAAATACCTTGGGATCACGTTAGATAGGACACTTTCTTTTAAGAACCACTTGACACGAACGTCTGGTAAGTTCAAAACCAGGAACAACATTCTTCATAAACTCTGCGGCTCTCGATGAGCATCGTCAGCAGACACTCCTTGGGTATCAACATTCGGTTTAGTATACTCAGCAGAAGAGTATACTATGCGCCCGTCTGGCTTAATAGTTCACATGTAAAAAAGGTAGACGTACAACTTAATGAGGCCATGCGCACTATTAGTAGGTCAATACGATCTACTCCCACATATTGGCTACCTATGTTGAGCCACATTCCACCTCCTGATATCAGACGAAAGAGTGCGCTACTGCGCGGATACGAGAAGGTTGCTATTAACACCGACCTTCCAATATTGGACGACGTATTCCCTGCGGAACGAAAAAGACTAAGATCAAGATATCCTACTCTCATCACAGTCAGGATTCTCGTGGACACTGAATTCAGTACCATCAATGAATGGAAACGCTGCCCACAATGCCCACAATGCCTTAAGCTGCCTTGCATCTAGAAGAAACCCTCTGGACTCGACCAGCCTCGGGAAATTGGGACTATCTTGAACAGCATCCGAATGGGCCATGGAAGATGTGCAGACGCTCTCTGCAAGTGGGGGCAAATCTTCACCACCATCGTGTGACTGTGGTGCGGAACGACAGACGGTTGCTCATGTCCCGCATGTGCCTGCAAGGGTCCTTTCGAAGATTTCCTCATAGCGATGAGTGATGACATAAAATAGATAAGAGACCTCGATATTCATGTATAGCTATTGTTATTTGTGTTATTTTACGCTGGACAGCTGTGCTTAAACGTTGACGTGTAGTAGTTTTATAACCTATGTATATGCATTACCATACGATAAATAAATAAGTAATTAATTTTCCAAATGTACAGCACTCCACTCAGAAACTGAAGTTAAGTTGCATTGAAACTGTTGCAGCTGTGTCAGACAAATCGGGATGTCTTCTTTAGCCGTCCGGATTGGCCAGACACAGCAGCAAAATTTGCGCTGATGCCAAAAACGGATACTCCATGTTATAAATGAAATGCACCTTTTTTTTGGCTCCTCTAGCGACGTGCTACCGTGCTGTGACACGTGCATGTATGGACTGTAGACATATACTTGCGAAGAATCAAAAAATTAATTACTTATATTGACTTTTTTGGGGTGATACTTTAAACCTTATATCTACTCCTCTTATGAAACTTCCTGGCAGATTAAAACCGTGTGCCGGATCGAACCTCGAACTCGGGACCTTTGCCTTTCGCGGGCAAGTGCTCTACCATCTGAGCTACCCAAGCAAGACTCACGCCCCGTCCTCGCAGCTTTACTTCTGCCAGTATCTCGTCTCCTACCTTCCAAACTTTACAGAAGCTCTCCTGCGAACCTTGTAGAACTAGCACTCCTGAAAGAAAGGATAGTGTGGAGACATGGCTTAGCCACAGCCTGGAGGATGTTTCCGGAATGAGATTTTCACTCTGCAGCGGAGTGTGCGCTGATATGAAACATCCTGGCACATTAAAACTGTGTGGCGGACCGAGACTCGAACTCGGGAAATTTGCCTTTCGCGGGCAAGTGCTCTACCAACTGAGCTACCCAAGCACGACTCACGCCCCGGCCTCACAGTTTTACTTCTGCCAGTATCTCGTCTCCTACCTTCCAAACTTTACAGAAGCTCTCATGCGAACCTTGCAGAACTAGCACTCCTGAAAGAAAGGGTATTGCGGAGACATGGCTTAGCCACAGCCTGAGAAATTTGAAAGGTAGGAGACGAGATATGATACGCATGAAATGTATTCGTTCGTGTAAGCGGAAAATTCGGGTTCGAGTCGAGGTCCGGCACAAATTTTTCTTGTCGTCAATGCATTATACAGCCGATGGTTGTTGGTATTAGCAACTGCGAATACATATCACGTTGTCACAACTAGGTGGCGCCACGCTGGAGACTATCCAATAGTGTGGCACCCTCTGTCGCTATGTACCGTGTCAGACGGCGAACACAGCAATAACTAATGCCAAAACACTCCACTGCGCAGTCACACGTCATAGCCTTTCACAGGACACTAGCACGAACGCTCGACACTTTAATTAAACTAGTCAGAGGAATGCAGTGCTGGTTGTCTTCGCCGCGCGGGATTAGCCGAGCGGACTAGGGCGCTGCAGTCATGGACTGTGCGGCTGATCCCGGCGGATGTTCGAGTCCTCCCTCGGGCATGCGTGTGTGTGTTTGTCCTTCGGATAATTTAGGTTAAGTAGTGTGTAAGCTAAGGGACTGATGACCTTAGCAGTTAAGTCCCATAAGATTTCACACTCATTGAACATTTTTGGTTGTCTTCCTCTGGAACCTTGACGAGAACAGCCATGAGGGGCTCCTACATTGTTCCTACCGCTCAATGCTAATTTAGTACAGTAATGATATAGAAATAAATAACGTCACACATACGCACGTCTTTGATCAAGCTAAATACAGCGATAATTTTACAATCCTCTTCCTTAGGTGACCCCCGTCGCAGGAAAGTGCCTCTGATGGGCAGTGCTCTAATCACTTTCAGATTATTATGACCTTGAATATTTGTGACGGTAATATGGAGCCGCAGGTAATTCGCCTCCTCAAATTCATGAAATCGCATTTGTTGTCCACAAATACACTGACTGAGCAGAAATATCTGTGCTCAGCAGGTTACGAGATGGAACTCTGTTACTGTCTATTGCAGTGACAAGGCACTGATGGAATTCATATATTTAAAATTATGAAATTTTAACACGAATAATAAAAGCATTGTAATAAAACTGAAAAGTGATTGGTGAAAACTTGCTTCCCTCTCCGGCAGTCCTACCCTATTCAAAATTGAATGGTGTCCAGTGGGAAACGTATCACTTGCTTGACTGGTGGAGCTGAGCGAAACAGTTTAAATAACAGTTCGGCTGAATGCCAGCCCGGCCTACCTTGTAGTCGCCCAGGTTGTCGACGACGCAGGGCAGCGAGATGTCGCGGCCGAGCGCCACCGTCGCGTTGGGGATGGGCTCCACGAAGCGCGGCATCGGCGCCTCCGCCACCGCTGCAACACACGCACACCGTCTCTCTGTTAGCCTGGCCAAATTATGATTTGACCTGGGCGAAGCTGTTTCACAAGCGATTAAAGTAGTGTTTAATTCAACAAACATTACCTTTCAACATATCAAAAATCAGACAAAATTGTATCCTCGAAAAGCACCTAAAAATTAAGTTCAAAATGACAGCAATTTTTCAAAATTATTCGATTTGTAATATGAGGTTAAATGTTATCTAACGCTGTATTTTAAGGAACATTCCCTTCCTTCAGGTAAAGTTTGCTAAAACTGGCTACTAAAAATGGTTCAAATGGCTCTGAGCACTATGGGACTTAACTTCTAAAGTCATCAGTCCCGTAGAACTTAGAACTACTTAAACCTAACTAACCTAAGGACATCACACACACCCATGCCCGAGGCAGGATTCGAAGCTGCGACCGTAGCGGTCGCGCGGTTCCAGACTAGCGCCTAGAACCGCTCGGCCACCCCGCCGGCAAAATGGCTACTGCTAGACAATTTATTGTATTAAAAAAAATTGGAAAATGGCTCAAGAGGCAGTCACTCTAGCGCAGAAGGGTGCTGATGGTACAAACGAGGCCAAAAATTTCCGTGGATACGATATCTTCACAAACGCTGGAAACAGAGTGCGTGTCACGGCGAAAAACACGCACCCATAGGAACAGCTTTGACATGGAAAAAACAACAATCGCAATCGAAGTGTCTGTTTAGCTGAAGGAGTTTTTTCATCTCAACTGACTGCTTATTTTGTGGAACTGTTGTGGATTTTTCTTCACAATACAACCGAAATGGGGTCAAGTTACTACGAAGGTACGTATTTAATGAAACCATTAAAAATGCTGTGAGAAACGCTGCGATGAATGGTCTTATATGATAAAAGGACGTAAAGAATATTTTCTGTCAGATCTCCATGCTGCCGACTGCACATGTGCAAACATTCGTAGTGGTAAAAATTTTCCTCAATAATATGCACGTATCGAACAGTTATCAAAGAGTCACAAAGTAGGACGACCAGTCAATCAAAACATGATGCAGCTTTGCTGAAGACATGTACTTCCCTTGAATCTAATGACGAGGAACAAATTATATATATATTTATATATATATTGATGCTGAAGGCCACCAGTTTGAACATTAATCACATTTACAAAGTACATTTATTTTTCCAATTGGACTTTAAGCTTTCCATTTCCAGAAATTTAACACTGTAGAACGGGAAATAAATTTTCTATGACGCTTCAAGGTGTGTATACATTTTTTGACGCACCCTATATATATATATATATATATATATATATATATATATATATATATATATATATATATATATGCTATTACTTGTGGATCTCATCTGAGAAATGGCAGAGTACCTGCAAGAAAGTGAAAATATTTCGAAATGTTTTCTAAATTAAAATCTTCCAAAAAACTTCTGGCAGCCGTTTTAGCTGTTAATAAATCCTTTATTATAGTATCATACACGATCGGGTTCACTGTGATTTAATCACATCCTCAGATGTATACATATACGAAAAATATAATGACTCTTAGAAACTATAATAATGGCAAAAACTAAGAAAATTAAACTTGAAAGATAGGTGAACAAATACTCACGTAACTAATTTACCATTACTGTACTTTCTAATTCTCGTTATTTTTTTCATAGATGTGTACACCTGAGGGTGCCTTTAAATCATAGCGAAACTGGTCGTGTACGATCATGGAGTAAAGGAGTTATCAACAGATGATGCGGCTATCAAAGGTTTTTTTACAAAATTTTAATATTTTTCAAAATTTCTAAAAATATATCTGCTGTGTATCTAAGCTGTGGATGCCAAAATGGTAGAATAGTATGCTGAAAGAAAGTGAGCGAAAAGCATTTCGTAGAAGGCAGGTGGAAATAAAGCATGAAATACATTACTGTGAAACTGTTGTAGCATCTGGTGAAAGTACAAAGGTTGACATTGTAACCTTAAAAAAGACTGCTGATCAGATTCTGAGATCTTATGACGCAGATTTAAAAGACTGTGATCCTGAATATAATAAACTCAGCATAGGCTGGCTTGCTGGAATACCCATCAGTAGTACGCAACTATAGCGAAAAGATTTCTAACGTCTCAAGGTTCTCTCTAAAATCTTCTGTACTTCCACATGGCTAGCCTATTATAACGAACCAAGATTTACATACAACTTCTAGAGATAACCAAAATTTACGGTACCTGCTTCTTTTTCAGTAATACTTTAATTAAATTTTAGCTACAAATTACGTGATTCATGTTTTCCAAACTTTTACGTTATTCATCAGTGCATCTGACCAAATTTCCCGTCTTTTCAAGTCGGTACACAACATAATAATTATTTTGCACATTTCTGTGAACTAATCTAGCGCTAAGAAAATTAGCCTATAGATTCTGCTTTGCATGAGATACCAAAATGCCACGTATTTCAGATAATTGACACGAGATCTACAGATATAATTGTTCTGGAAAATTAGTTATTAATTAAAATTGTAATTGTTATCATATACCAGAAACAAGCTTAATTTCTAATAAGTACAATCACTCGGTAGGAGAAGTCAAATTATTCAGTGTCTTAAGTTCGTAGCATATTTCTAAACCTTAAAATTTATTTTTATTTTATCTAAGGCAAACAATGTTACTAAATTTATCCTTGTATTTTTGTAACCTTCAAAAAATATAGCTTCCTTTAAATTAGTCGCTGTTGAAAAAACAGGAAATATTAATATACTGTAATTTGAATCATTATCGTTTCTGGAACATCCTAGAAGGAATTGTTCTAAGATACAGAACAAAGTGCATGCTACAATCGGCAGTCGTTGTACGATCGTTGCTGAGGCCACATCTACCACGTAAGGTATGCGAGAAGCGTTTTTTCTTTGCCTCCTTTAGTTCTTTGGAAACATGTATTTGAGAAAATTTCTTCTCGTGTTTGTGTATGTGATTTTATAAACTGATATTAAGGTGAGAAAGCTCGTTTTAATATGTAAAGAATTCTCGTTTATAAACGCTGGAATGGTAACAAGAATAAAATTCGTGAAATAAATCAGCAAATTTTCTGACAGAAGAAAAGCTTCATCAAAACCTGGACCCATCCACCACTCCTAGACATCAAAGAAATCAAAGAATTGAGCCCTGAATATGCAACCAATATACAGACGGTACGACAGTATTCTTTCCTAATAACTTTATTATGGAGTGTTAGTAATATCCATCTTTCCGATAATGTCAGAAATATACTTTAGAAGCAATGCCTATTGCTAAAGATGTACATGTTATTAACGGCATATTTTCAAAAGTGTTTGTACTGAAATAAAGCATAGGAAAGAGTACATTATGCTATCCATCAAATTTGAATTGTTTCCAGCCGACACCTGTGATATTCTGTACCCAAAGACTCCTCCCAGCTTGTCGAGAATCGTACCTGTTGGTAAGTCATAGATAAAAGCAAATTGGGTGATGACTGATAATTGTAAGGCTCGTTGACATTGTGCGAATGTATGTGGCCCAGCGAAACTTAGATGAACGATGCCCACTGGTTTACGAGTTTCTATGGTTTAAATTTTACCTCGCCAAACAGATGCTTTTCCGTCCCACAGGTAAGTACAACACAACAAGATGATGAGACCGGTGCCTTTTATACTTACGTGATGGCAGTGCGCTAACTTGCTCGTAAATAAAGTCCTGTTTGTACTTCCAGCCCCTGGTCTAGTACAATGTAACGAAACTTTACTCAGGGTCTGGTTATGGACAGGAATAATGTTCGTACACAGAATTTAAGGGCGATCTGATGTATTGTCCAATCAAACAAGGTAAGATATTAGCGTATTGATACTTAAAATGTTACTGATACTTCAAGTGACTTTTATGCAGTTCGTGCACGTTACAAGGTTGCGCTTGTAGATTATAAAACGTTCCTGACCGCCAGGTTAGTCAATCATGAAAGTCCCAAAGCACAATTCATATCAGTTAAAGATTGTCACCAGATAAAACACAGTTATTCAGTTCTCTTCTCTGACGCGGTCTACTCTTGCTGTTTACTCGGACTGAAGACATCTTAAGATACGAATTAACACAATGTGCTCAATTATCATCGGGACCTTAGACGCAAACAGTATAACTGAACTCTCATCAAAGTTACTTTCAGTTATTTGACTAAATGCAAGACGGAATATACCCCTACGGTGCGCTAATGAGACGACACGTTACGTGACATTCTTTCTCTTCTGTTCAACGTAGATCAGTAACAAAACGAATTTTCAACATTATTTAATTGTTTTTGTCGTGTTGAAGACATAATATAATTTTTATCTGGTGCAAACTGCCGGCATATGGACAGACGCAGCCAATTTCACAGATTTTCGCACTCAAGTTGCCACGTAATCGTGACTTATTTAGCTTCATAATTAAAAAAAAAGGTCTTTCACACAAATACGTTGATCGAAATATTGTAGCATTTTTGCAACCTCATTATGGAAATGTGCAAAGTGTACCTACGGAAAGCAATGTGGATATCTTGGACAGTTTTATACATAAAAGGATTTGTCATTAAAACGGGAATGACCTTAGAGGTCAATCAGTTGCCTCTGCACATCCACAGGGGTGCTTTCAAGTGAAATGGCAAACGTTCTCGAGATGAGACCAAAACAGATGTAAGATTGACAGTGTCCTCAAAACCTTTGTAGAACTGTCCTTATAATTCTTGCTAGGTGACAATGAATTCTTCAAACTTCGCGCTTCCTTTAATGCCAGTGAGCTTCGGGAACTAGACTGTGTTTTTCAGAATGTGTCCCTTCTGTAACGCGATTTTATTTTTAAATTCATCCCCAGTAAATCAGAAAGAAGTTGTTTCTCACCTTTCATTGTCTTACTGTGGACAGCGTGCGCTCAAGTCCACCTAAAATACGATGTCTGCAATCCATTCCTGGTGCTCTAATTTTCGTTCCTGCACTCCTTTTTTCCGTCATAAATTCAAAAATAGCCAGTTTTAAATCTAGAAATCGTTCCAGGCATGTCCTCTGTCTTAACCAACATATTTCGCATTAATATATAAACCCTCCATATACTCTTTGTTCGGTTCAATCGACTGTTACTACTAGTAATGGAATAATGCGTTCGATTTCATAAATTTTACTATCGATTCTACCAATTTCTTCACGTGCTGCATGGCTACAAATTTGGCACAAAGTATTTCTTGATCTGCTGAACAGTGGATCCAGTCTGTCGATCGTTGTAATGTTTTTGATCTTTCACTGTCAACTAAATCTTTAAATTCTTTCTGCATGGTATCGTAATATAGTTTCATAGCAAATTTAAGGTATCCGTCGCTTATGCGACAGCATAATAGGTACTGAGAATTCTCATCCTTCTCTTCTGTCATTTCCTATCATTTTAAAAGCCTTGTCGCGATACATCGCTACGCTACCTCTTTTTGTGCAAACATTCATTGGTCGTGTGAACGTCCTTTATACAACGAACAAATAGCGAAGGGTAAACCGCGCTGACACTACGATTCTGCCGAACTGAAGAGTGTCGTGCCGACCGAAAAATGCCATACAGCAATATTAAGTGGAACGTCGCGCTGATCCGATTACTTCCACGAAGGAACGAGCAATGCCGAGACAGGCCGAACCGTGGCCCGCAGGCGGCCTACACACTTGGCCCGCGTGAAGTTTGACGTGAAGTTTGACCCTGATTTACAGAACGACACAGAGGAGCTATCGTGTTTCGATGTGCCCATTAATGCACTGTGAATGAGGTTGTCAGGTTTGCTGACGTATCAGCGCAGACTGTCCAGTGTGTTTGGAAAGAATGATGTATCATTCGTTGTCTTCTAACACAGCGCAAGAACAGTGGTCATAAAAAGACCATAAACGGCAATGACCGGATACCAGTATGATGGCTTGTCAGTGACAGTAGGTTTCAAACTCCACAAGAATTGCTGGAGTTGTGTTCTTTGTAACATTGCTCACAGCAGCATCCTAAGATGCACACCTTCAGTGGGTGAAATAACACAGAAACTGGACATTAGTTAACTGAAGGCGTGTGGTGTGGTTCGATGAGTCGCGATTTTTCTTTTTTTTTCAAATGTTGCAAGGCATCAAGTGGACCGACGACACTGTGGGCGCTTAACCCGCAGTGTGTGGAGAGTGTGGCTCAAGCCGGAGAAGGTTCCATGATGTTTTGAGTGGTGTTTGAGGTATCATGAATTGGGCCCACTCATTCATGCTGCTGTGAACATGAACCTGGATCTTTATTTAATATTCCTGGTGAAAAAGTGTCGCTCTTTCTTATACATATTCATAACGAGAGCACTGTGGGCATTCCTGTCTTCCAAGATAACAGCTCTTTTCATATGTTCACCGCACTGAGGCCGTTATCTAGCCTGCACACTATGTCACCTGCTATTTGCCTGATGTTGCCCTAAGGGTAACAATTTTTTGGCCGGTGTGCTTATACTGAAGAGGGCATGGTGATCTTGGAAGCTTATGCTGAAGCTGACATTGAAGAGGAAATGAGGAAGAATCATGTCAATCGTATAAGTATAAAAAGATAAACTGTATCTCATATTAAGCATGTACACAATCTGACCAACAGTGACACAGACGTGTTTGATATTAAATAGACAGCTGTCTACCAAATAGTTATTGGGTAAGAAAGTGATCCGATTATCGTTTTTATAAATGAAAACAGACATCGTACGAAGGGAAACTGCTGGCATATTAAAACTGTGTGCCAAACCGGGACTCAAACTCGAGTCTTTCTCCGTTCGTGGACAACCATTCTACTGAGTTACCTAAGCACGACTCACGACATGTTCTCACAGCTTTACTTCTGCCAGGATCTCATCTCCTACCTTCCACTCTTGACAGAAGTTCTCCTGGGAAACTTCTCTAAACTTTGGGTAGCTCAGTTGGTAGAGCATATGCACGCGAAAGGCAAATGTCTCAGGTTTGACTTCCGGGACGCTAAACACTAACCTTCTTCAGTGTAGTTAATAGTAAGCCTACACACTCCAGAGTCTTACTGCTGCCGGCAGTGCTGAAAGCTTTCTGTTACGATGAGAAAAATCGAAAGCACATTTTTACGTTCTCCTGCAACAGGGGACAGAGGTTTAGAGCCGGTAGACTACTGATGCGAACCTGGATCTCGAAACGCTAAAAATTCAGGTCAGACATTAACATAGTACCATGACAGAGCAGGATCAGAAACAAAGGCAGATGTACTGGTAGCTATCTGAGACCGTTATGCAACTATGAGCTCACCGATGTGTTCACAACAACCGATCCAGTAATCTTCCTCCTGAAGTTCTCAGGTACAGAACTGAGTGACATCTTTTCGCAGAAAAGGATCTAAGACATCAGTAGAAAATTGCTGGTTGCATCTAATTTTAAAAGGCAGATTGAGAGAAGGGGACACAATTCAGACAAAAAGGCAATAAGTGATTAAAGCCATTCCGGATACTAGAAAAAAGTATGACTAGTGATGTCCGAGGCCCTAACAAGCTCCTTGAGTCAAGTGGGTCATCCGGCCGCTACGGTCGCAGGTTCGAATCCTGCCTCGGGCACGGATGTGTGTGATGTCCGTAGGTTAGTTATGTTTAAGTAGTTCTAAGTTCTATGGGACTGATGACCTCGGAAGTTAAGTCCCATAGTGCTCAGAGCCATTTGAACCATTTTTTTCAAGTGGGTCAGGACGCTCAAAAGAAGCATTTGCCGTCTTAACTAGGTTATCATATATGCCACAGGAAAATGTAGGAAAATGTCGACAGGAAGAGTAGGAGAAGCTTACTTACGACCAACAGCACCAGAGGAGAAAGTGCAAGAAAATTCCGCTGTACACATGGCACACTGATGTCTATACTCGATTCTCAAAAATCATTTACAATCGTCCGTAGTCTACGCATGAACGTCAAAGGAACTCTGTTGACATCACCCAGACGGAGTAGTTTTTCCTGTGCCTCTTTTCATACACGTGCAGGCGTGCCTGGTTCAGGAAACAACACAATGGCGTGCACGCCTATACGTTGCAAAGCCGCTGTGTGAAACTAAAGTGGTGCACTATTTTATGAAAAGGCAATCACTTGTTTGCTTTAGACTTACGTACTATGTATTGTTGCATTGTTCGTGATTTGTTTGGTTTTCTAGCGGAGGGCCAAGCTTGTTCGGCGTTTTTAGCTACATACACACCCAGACTGCTGAACTGCGCTATAGAATACACGTTGTATTGCCAGATTTGATTGTTTCATATTTAAAACTTTCTGTGTCAAATGTACATAAACTGTTTTAACATTCCCAAATATTTGCGTATTCGGCCGCCATCAACGTCCGTTGCATTTTATGTGTATTATTAATTTAATGTAACCGGACTTACGTGTATTATCAGGTCAAGGAAAGCTTGCGTTACCCGTATATGCATGGCATTTTTCTATGTGTACCAATGTAGCACTTTATGCTCGATGAAAACGAGGAAGGACACAAGATCAGCAGGATATTGTAACAGATACAGGAGAGAACGGCGATAATTATGGAACACTAGCTTAGCGCCCAATACTACCTCGCGTAGACTGTGTAATCTGCTCAGATTCTTTTTATTTTTGTTTTTACTTAATCGAATTTTTATTTGTTCACAAATTGAAAATACGCATAAACTTTTCATGTTAATTAAAGCCATAGAAACATAGTCTTTTCCGAATGCCCTTCTGCTCAAAAAGCGATTTCTGGTAGCTGGAGTCTGAGACCTTTGAGTTCTTGTGATTTTTCCATAAAATTTTTAACCCCTAACACATATATCTTTAGAAGTGTATACTAGTTTTTACAGATTTAGCTTTAAATATGTTTAAATATAAGTAAATATTTGCATAAAAAATTTCATTCCCTGTTTCGGCACATTAGGGGTTGAATTTCCAGAAAACATTGAAACATGTATTTTTTTTTCCAAACGACAAGCCAAATACAAATGTTCAGAGATTTCGTTTCAAACATTAATGAAATATTTCCGTGAAAACTTTCATGCTCTATTTTACCTGCTTAGGACTTGAATTTCCAAAAACCTTGAAACACGATTTTTTTTTATTTCGAACCGAGAAGTTAAATACCAATTTTCATAGATGTAACTATAAAATGCTTTATTAGCTCTTAAATAGTGACTTATATTTAAAAAAAACTTTCACCCATTATCTCCCCTCCATATGGGTTAAATTCCGAAAAATGCTGTAACACTTATTTCTTTATTTCTGACCGAGAAACCAAATAACAATTTTCGTAGTTGTAGCTTCAAAATTCCGTTAATAGCGACATATTGGAAAAAAAAACCTTTCAACACCTATTTCATCCCGTCAGGCGTAGAATTTCTAGAACCCCTTCTCAAACGGCGCCTACAGCACAAGATCAACACCCTCTCCAAATTTCAAGTTTCTATCCTTAGCGGTTTTTGCTAGAGTCAGTCAGTCAATTCGTCGGTCAGTCAGGACATTTCCTTTTATGTATAGAGATTTATAACAGATTATCAAACAACATGAAAGAAGTGATAGTATTTTTTGATTTTTGAGCACACTCGTACTGCAACATCGTTTTATAAAGTTCAACATCGATTTCAACATCGATTATTACCAGAATGCCGCTACCAACACGTAACAATAATTAATTACGCCATAGGAGATTTGACATAAACGTTTCTCAGTTATATTTAAAAGAGAGGAAGAGAGATTAGAGTCTTATCACCTGATGACGACGAAATCATTTGATAGGAATTACGTACGGTAAAATCCAATTTTGAGATATGAGCAGAATAGTGTTGTCACATTCAGTGTCCTGACGTACATAGCGTGTTAACTCATGAAGTGAATGCTGCACTTGCTGCTGTATGATAATACAGTCTGCGACAGTTACGAAAATCTCAAGTACGCGCCAGCATGCAATCGTTTCAGGGATGCTGACATCCGACGACACAACAATTAACTAATATCTAGTTTCAATAAGCGTTCTTTCTTAAGAGCAGAAACCAGAGAAAATAGTGATGTTGAACACTGGTGTCGGGACCGAACTCAACATTCTAACTCGTCACAAAGATATTCCTTTGGGTTCAGGTCGGACCTCAGGGCAGACCAGCCCATTTCAGAATCGCTGTTGTCCACAAACCACTCTCTCATACCCTGCACCGACAAAGAAGCTGGTATAAGCATGCGTATTCAACTACAGAGATGTGTAAACAGGTAGAATACGGCACTGCGGTCGGCAACGCCTGTATAAGATAACAAGTGTCTGGCGCAACTGTCAGACCGCTACTGCTGCTACAGTGGCAGCTTGTCAAGATTTAAGTGAGTTTGAACGTGGTATTAAATTCGGCGTACGAGCGATGGGACACAGCATCTCCGAGGTAGCGATGAAGTGGGGATTTTCCCGTACGACCATGTCACGAGAGTGCCGTGAATATAAGGAATACGGTAAAACATCAGATCTCCGACATCGCTGCGGCTGGAAAAAGATCCTGCAAGAACGGGACCAACGACGACTGAAGAGAATCGTTCAACGTGACAGAAGTGCAATCCTTCCGCAAATTGCTGCAGATTTCATTGCTGGGCCGTCAACAAGTGTCAGCGTGCGAACCATACAACGAAACCTCATCGATATGGGCTTTCGGAGCCGAAGGGCCACTCGTGCACCATTGGTGGCTGCACGATATATAGCTTTAAGCCTCGCCCATAAACACCGCCGTTGGACTGTTGATGATTGAAAACATGGTGCCTGGTCGGAAGAGTGTCGTTTAAATGTGTATTGAGCTGATGGACGTTTACGGGCATGGGGACAGCTTCATGAATCCATGGATCCTGCATGACAGCAGGGGACTATTCAAGCTGATGGAGACTGTAATGGTGTGGAGCGTGTGAAGTTGGAGTGATATGGGACGCCTGATACGTCTAGATACGACTCTGAAAGGTGACACGTACGTAAGCATCCTGTCTGATCACCTGCATCCATTCATGTCCATTGTGCGTTCCGACGGACTTGGGCAGTTGCAGCAGGACAATGCGACACCCCATACGTCCAGAACTGCTACAGAGTGGCTCCAAGAACACTCTTCCGAGTTTAATCACTTCCACTGGCGACCGAACTCCCGAGACATGTACATTATTAAGCACATGTGGGATGCCTTGCAACGAGCTGTTCAGAGGAGATTTCCACCCCCTCGTACTCTTACGGATTTATGGGCAACCCTGCAGGACTCATGGTGTCAATTGCCTCCAGCACTACTTCGGACATTAGTCGAGTCCATGCCATGTCGTGTTGCGGTACTTGCGTTCTCGCAGGGGCCCTACACGATATTAAGCAGGTGTACCAGTTTCTTTGGCTCTTCAGTGTATATGCTGTTTTATGACAGGGTGCATTGTCGTTCTGAGACAAACATCGTCATCGAACCGTTCGTTTCCTGTACGCAGTACACTGTACTGTAAAATGTGTTCACATCCTTTCACATTAAATGCTTTCTTACGCTCAATAGGTAATACTCCGAAAAACTCCTCCATAACGTAAAATTACCTCGTCCATACGTCACTATTGCTACTACACATGACGGTTGGTAGCATTCTCCACATATTCGCCAAACCGAAAATCTTCCATCGGACTTCCACAGGCTATAGCGTGATTCATTACTCCGAATTAATCGTTTACAGCCATCCACCGTCCAGTGGGATCGGCCTTTACACCATCTCAAGCGCCCCACAGCACTGATTACGGAAGTATGTCGCTTATGAGGAATTCCTTGACTATCGTACCGCAAAAGTTTTACCTGTCTAAGCACAATGGTTGTAGTATATGGACTGCTGTATAGTACTTTGGAAGTGATGAGTGATTCCTTCCGCTGATTTCATGGGAGTGTTAACACCATCTGCCGTAATGCCCTACGGCCCCTGTCCGTCAGTATGCCTGGTCTTGTGGTTGTTCCTTCGCGTTTCCACTTCACAATCACATTACCAAAAGTCGACTTTGGCAGCTTTAGAAGGGTCTAAATGTCCCTCATGGGTTTGTTATCAGGTGACATCAAAGGACTAGTCCACGTTCGAAGTCGCCGACCTATCGTGAACGACAGATTCTGCTGTTACAGCCTCTCTACTAACAACACAATAATCCCCGTCTCCTTTTGTACTGTCGAGTGCACGTCTCGTGACATCTATCGGGCAATTCCGCATCACAGAGGGGTAAAATGGAAATGCCGTGTGGCTAGGGCCTCCCGTCGGGTAGACCGTTCGCCTGGTGCAAGTCTTCCGAGTTGACGCCACTTCGGCGACTTGCGTGTCGATGGGGATGAAATGATGATGAAAGACAGACAACACCCAGTCATCACGAGGCAGAGAAAATCCCTGGCCCCGCCGGGAATCGAGAACGCTACCGCAAGACCACGAGCTGCGGACCACAGAGGGGTGGCCGGATACTTTTGATAAGAGTGTGTACTTTACCGTCAGCGATCGCAACCTCATCACCTTCACACTGACTAATGCAGTAGCATTTAAAAAGAACACTGTACCTAGAACAATGTATAGCATGAAGAAGGAACTATTGCAGACAAAGTTCCGCTGAAAATTTCTGAAGAAACGTATTAATGCATTGATCAACAGTACATTTGTTAGTCAGAGAAGTAAAGATGGTCGAAGGGCATAGTACATTGTCACACCACCATGGAATGGAATACTGAATAGATTCAGATGCAGAGGCCATTCTGCAAGACCATATAAGAGATTGCTAAGGACGAATGGCCGTTCTAGGTGCTTTGAAAGTAGAAGAAATGAAGAGAGTTTACAAGAAACAATTACATAAAATGATAGTGAAACAAGGGATCAGCATTATAATGTGCATCAAAGATTAAACGTCGAGGAAACGTCAAATCAGAAACTCTCACTGGGACGGTCAAGTAGGATCTTTTGCTGTAGAGTCCCCACGAGGAAGAGGACAGTATAACAACGAACGGGAACGATACGACAGAATATCTGCTGGGCATCTTCCCGCTAGCAGGCCGCAACAAAGGTGACGACAAGGTACGGACTACTGTGTCGTGAGAAGCATAAAATCTACTGGTGACTGGTTTGGTCCTTTGTTTGCGTGACTGTAGTACATACTTGGAGGTAATCAGTGTTGCTGTAGCACAACGTACTTCTCAGACGTTTTCGAGAAATCGATGTTGAATGTTTTGTGAGCTGGTGAATTGCACCCTTCGAACAGCGGCGCTGCCACACCGGATACGTCGTCAGATCACGTCTGCTCCGTACCTCGTTCGAGTCCTTTTTTCTGATCTTCCACCGAACACTCATATGATCAGTATTCAATTGTCATTGAAGATTCTAGAAATGCTTCCATTTCAGAAACGCACTAAAGAGGTCTTCACCGTGCGTAATAACTAACGAGCGTCCTGAGTTCTTATCACTTCTGGTGGCGAAATGAAGCGGTCTGCAACACAGCAGCTAGGAATGCAGCAAACCACTACCCATACCACGAAACAGGGACACAAATGCTTTCTACTGATGCTTCAAAAGCAATACCAATATTGTGCACATTATTAGAAGCGGGTACCGTCCGGTACCAGCGGAAAAATGTTCCTATCAGAACACAAAAAAGGTGCATATGCTCCTGTTCAAAAGTCTGCCTGAAGTGTGTAGTACCACTTGCAGTATTCTACATTCCTCAACACCTTTAAAAATTTTCCCAAATATTTTGGCACGCGAACAAATTCGCGCTCTTTTCAACGTGCGGCTCGCTGTCACTCCAGCAAGCTCACCTAACTGTAACTCGCTCATACGCTCTAGCCCATCGCTGTAAGTCGCTCATATCCATTCACTCCCAATTCCCCATTCTCAGTCACTCATCCAGCCCAACTCATTGCCATAATCTCCTTGTGTCTCCCTGACTCTCAGTGTCTCCCGTCTCATAGCCACAATCTCCTTCGTTCTGTCCTACTTCTACTGTCATCTCTCACTGCCACTGTGTCCATCTTGCTCTCTCATACTGCTACTGTATTATTTGTTCCTTCTCACTGCCACTATCTCTCTCCTACTCGTTATCATTGTCTTAGACTCTGTCTTTCGTTATCACTGGCTCTCACTCACTTCCACTTTTCCTTCTCTTTATTCCTCTCCTGTTGGCACTGTCTCCATCACTCTTGTCCTTGCATTGTTCTGTCACTGTCAACTATGTTCCGCTGCCACTATGTCCCTCTCTATCTCTCCCACTGTCATTGTGTCCTTCGCTCTTTCTATGCCACCACAACTATTATCCTCCAGTATTTATTACTTTTACGTCTCTTTCTCATAGCCACTGTCCGTTTCTCTCTCAGCACAATCGGTTTCATAGCTCATGCCTCCAAATTGCTGACAGTAATAGTATACAGAAGAATGGGAAAGAAAATTGAGGACCTTTTATATGACGTTCAGTTTGACTTTAGGAACGGTAAAGGCAACGGAGAGGCAGTTATGACGTTGCGGTTGATAATGAAAAGACAAGAAAAATCAAGACACGTTCATAGGATTTGTCGACCCATAAAAGCATTTGACAATGTAAAAGGGTGCAAGATGTTAGAGAATTGCGAGTAAAGTTGGTGTAAGCTGGAGAGTAAGACAGGTGATATACAATACGTACAAGAACCAAGGGCGAGACATAAGACCAGTAGAGCAAGAACAAAGTGCTTGGGGTATAAGACAGGGATGTAGTCGTTTGCCCCTACTGTTCAATCTATACATCGAAGAAGCAATGACGGAAATAAAAGAAAGGTTCTGGAGTGGGACTGAAATTCAAGGAGAAAAGGATATCATTGATAAGATTAGCTGATGACCCTGCTGTCCTCAGTGAAAGTGAAGAAGAGTTACAGGATGCTGAGAAACAGGGAGAAGTTTTACAGCACTCTACATAGAACACAAGGAAATCCTTCGACTCATAATTTTAAATAAATCCAGTTTTGCATCACATATTCCTCATCGTGAGCAATCAGTTGGTGACAACAATTAAAATCTTTCTGTACTACACATTGCTAGGAAATGTCACAGATGGTTTCCTTGAACAATTAGAAACTTAGATTCAAAAGTAAAATCAACTTAAAAATCTTTAACGAATAAAATGTATCAATTCAAACGTTTTTCTTCCAGAATTTCCAAGACACCCCAGCACCAAAACACAAAAAGGGACAATAATAAGACATATTCATCCTGCTGCATAAATTATATTCTGCTAGTCATGTAACGACTACGGCATTCTGTAAGTCATTCACTCTTTAATTACATGGTAAATTTCCCACTATTTGTTTATCTTTTGTATAACTTTTAATTCATTACATGTATTTTGCCAATATAAGAACGCACCTGCTTTGTTCATGTAATATTTATGCTGTAGTACAATGCACCTCAGGCCAAAGGTCATACTGCAGCGAAGTGTTATAACTTCCGTATTCATATTCTTTGAAATAACATTTAGTGTTTACCTTCTGTGAATAAGTGTGAAACCAAGTGCAGTTATACAGTAAGTATATTTGTCTGCATTATCTGACAATGTACATTAAGTGAATGGATTTGCTATGGATTTCACAATGCAGTGCACGGGAAGTAGCTAAAACATTACAACCTTTCCGTTTCATAAACCTTTCCCTACCGACAACTAACTTTCCACCATTTTCGCCAACAGTACGATATAGTGTTCCTGTAACACCTCTATCTGATGGTGAGCCTGGAGTGGCTGGAAAACTACTTAGTGGTACGGTAAGTCTTATCCCAAATCCAGAAAATCTTCCATAAAAATCGTCAATTTAACTCACAGTTGCAGTTCGTCACGCATAATGGACATATTGAAAGAACAGGATGTGTTTAACGGAACACCAGTCTAATGAGCACAGAATATGAACTGAGAGTAAATCGAAGAAAAGTGACAGTAATGAGAAGTAACAGAAATGGGGATCAACAAGTAGACAAAGTTAAGAAATTCTCCTACCTAGGCAGCAAAATAATCTTTGATGGGCGGAGTGAGGAGGAGATAAACAGCAGTGCAATATTAGCGAAAAGGGCATTCATGGCCAACAGGAGTTGACAAGTATCAAACATAGGTCTTCATTTGAGGAAGAAATTTCTGAAAATGTACGTTAGGAGAACAAATTTACATAGTAGTGAAACATGGACAGTGATAAAACCGGAACAGAAGAGAACAGAGGTAGTTGAGATGTGGCGCTACAGAAGAATGTTGAAAATTAGATGGAGAGATAAGGTAAGAAATGAGGAGGCTCTGCGCAGGGGCTTTATGCGGAACACTGACAAGAAGAAGGGGCAGGATGATAGGGCATCTGCTAAAAGGTATGGGAGTAACCTCCACGTCACTAGAGGGTAACGCAGAGGGTAAAAACAGTAAAGGAAAACAGAGATTGCAATATATCCCGCAAGTAATTGAGGATGTAGGGTGTAAGTGCTACTCCGAGATGAAGAGTTCTGGGCAGGAGAGGAATTTCCGGCGGGCCGTGTCAAACCAGTCCGAAGACTGATGACTCATACAGTAACATGTTCTTAGGCCAAAATATTTGGAGAAATTTTTAAATGTGACTTTTCAGTCAGTCTTTGAAACAGGAGCATATTCGCCTTTTTGTTCTCTGCTAGTTCCTTTCTTTTCCCTTCCACAGCAGGGCACGGCACTCATACGAAAAGACAGTTTGCTTATGTGAAACTGAAACAAAGCAAAACTAGTTTCACACGTTAGACCGAATTTTACATGCACAACAACTTTGCACGTGCTTCAGTATTATACATGACGTTCCCAGAACCCTTCTGATGAAACGGAGACACTTTATACAGCATGTTTCCCGTGCTATGTCACTTTATACGCTACGTTTCGCCTGACATCGTAATTTACGCGCATGTTTTACGTATTAAAATACGGTAACTTAGAACCTCTGTATCTTGGAAACGGCTCGAGGTACCAAGAAAATTTTCAAAACTGTTCGAAACCCGGCTATTCGAATTATATCGTAAAAATTACAGCTATTTGCTGTACATGGCCGTCTTAGAATGTGAAGCTCTTTGGTACGAAAAAATGGCAAAAAACTTTTTCGGAGCTTTCTAAGGAACCGACCATAAACTAATAGTGCCTCCAGAAGCCCCTTAAGATCCAGTGTAGACCACATAAAATAAAAAAAAAACCAACCGCATTATTCCATTTGCCAGAGCATGAGGAAACGTGTACTGTAATACTTAGACGATCCTTGTGTAGGGTATAAAACTGACTCGTAGCTCAAGGGCCATCCGAAACACTTAACCCCGTCTTTATATAATCAATAGAACCCGAGGTATGAGCCGCGGAAGAATCTCGTTCATATGCACAGCGTTTTGGGTAATATTAGGTAGCGCATACCGCTGATCGATGAACCTATTGCGACGCGCACGTAAAGGTATGGATAAATAAATGTTCATTTCATCACGATTCTTACTATATCTTGTCTCAAACGTAGAACTATAATCATCATTATTATTGCTACTCTTTTCGAAGAAACGAAGTTAATTACAACTGAACAAGTGTTTGATGCAAGATTGGAAAATAATATTAATGACGAGACTCGAACGCAGTTCTGGCAGATGTCTAGTCTGTAACATTAACTGGTTGCGTTAACGACGCTGCTTAGTGGATAGTCCTCTTGTACGATGTTCAACGGGCAGTATAGAGAACAGGGTGGTCGTAGAAAAGTGAGCATGTACAATGTGTTTAGAAAAACGTCATGTGCCAACTTACAAGACTCCCCGATGAGCAATGATTGGTTGAATTAGAACAATACTTGAATCTTACAGTGAACGCTCGATACGAAATTCAAAGTGTAATTCAGCTTCAGTGTGTTGAACAGACGAAAACGTAAACAAAAATTACACAGTAGAATCCGTACGGCGAGAGAAATTCCCTCACAGCTGGCAACGGTGTGGCTAGCGTTCAACCGCGAAGTGCTAACGGCAGTTACAACACTCAGACGTTATTACAGGAATGTAAACAAAATCACTTAGCGTTACTGGTCGTCGCAGATGTGCGAAGGAACTGTTGAAGATCTTCGCTTGCCATAGGACTTCGGCCATAACTTTTCACTCACTTCGTTCTCCTATCCCTGTTCTCAAACAAATGTCAATACAAAGCACAAAGAAAGTAATTCACAATAGAATAAAAAATTCCTGCACATTGCATTTCTGTAATTCCATCATTGTATATCTCTTCGTCGCCTTTGCTCAGGTATAGTTTACTAAATCAGTTGTACAGACATGTAGAAGATAATGTACTTAACCGAAAACAACTATATTGTCAGACTTTACTGAAGTAATTTTTCGTCAGAAATGATTTGCATTAGCCTCTGCCCTACACAATAAACAAGTAAAACGATACCTGTCTACTAGATAACTACTTTAGTTAGAAAACAGCAGATCGAGCTTAAGTGAGGATAGTACAGAGTCTAAGAACGTAAAGTTCTCTTACGGACCGCAAAGTAATGAAAGCATGCATTTATTATGATGGTACAAATCGCCGTTCACATTGATTTCCATATCAGTATTTGCGGTTAGACGGTGAATTCAGATTTTTAAGAATTTTCGCAGGTATTGAAACAATATATCTCTCATCGTTGTTAAAAACTGAAGCTGCAAAACTTTAGTTTTACTTCCTTTCTTCTGAACAGGCCAAGAGAAGAATTGGTTCCTCAATAAAATTATTATTGCCTCAACAAACTACTACTGCGATACAAAAACGGGACTGATCGAATTACTGTAGAGCTCTTGACTGTCATTTATTGTTTGTGACTAATTACCGGCCTTGAACTGTCTCGTTATGAAGTGGCATTTTGAAGCACGTTATAATTATTTGACGAGGTATTGACTTAATATTTCCAAACAGATTAACTTAATATTGGCGTAATAAGTTACACTATTTTCAGTAACGTGAGGTACAGACGTTGCATTAGATACATTCTCTGAAAAAAGCGTATCTTTGGCAGAGCTTCGTATTTCTGACGCGGCGTAACTGCATCTGTTTCATTTATGATGATGTATGTAGCAATATCACGCAAGCAATATTGCGTATTTTGAAAACATTACATTTAATGGGTGACGTTAGATGAAGCCGAGAGAGCAGTGCGCTGGAAATTTGCAATTTGCGCCGTGTGGCTGCATTACGGCGGATTTGCATTTGGGTAGTACCACAGCCGCTATTTACAGTTTCCGGCACTGCCAATTGCCACTGTATGCATGTGTAGTTATAGAAAAAGTGCATATGAAACTAAGAAAAAGTATGTCCCAAAAAGCCTGACTGGACAAGGATGGGTAAAAGAAGGGCTGTAGGAGGTGTGTAAGAAAATGACGATGCTCATTTTTTATCTACCAAAGTCGTTTTTTTCAAAGAACGAAATTTTCCTCTTCAAATTAGGTCCCTTCGGCAGCTACACACCCCCGGAATCGTTGATGCCAGTGTTGGTAGCAGCGCTGAAAGTCTTCAACTTGTAAGGCCTTTAACATGTCCATTAGATTACTTTGAACGTTCTCCAGAGTGCCAAAACGACGTCTTTTGAAGACATTTTCAATCCGGGAAAAGAAAAAAGTCAGAAGGGCTTACATCAGGTGAGTAGGGAGCTGTGGAACAACAGGAATAATTTTTGAAGCCAAATATTCTGTGATAAAAGTGGCAGTGTGACATAAGGCGTTGACATGTTGCGGCATCCACTTGTCTGCAGTGTCTGGTGTCACTCGATTCACCCGCTTCCTGAGCCTTTCAAGGACATCTTTGTAAAACACTTGATTGACGGTTTGTCCTAGAGGAACAAATTCTTGATACACGATAACTCTACTGCCAAAAAGCAAATCAGCTTTATTTTGGTCTTTGATTTGCTCATTCGAGCTTTTTTCAGTCGAGTGTTACACTCCTTCGCCGCCTTGTCTCAGGATCGTATTCAGAAATCCAGAGTGCATCACCTGTGGTCACACAACTGGACCATTCGTGATTATTGGCGATTCTCTCATGAAGATCAACGCACACGTTTCTTCACTTGTCCTTCTGCTCATTTGTGAGGTTTTTCAGCACGATTTTGGCCAAAAACCTTTCGCATGCGCAAATATTCGCACAACATTTGATGTATGGTGAAAATGTTTACCAGGTCAGCCATCATGCTTATTGTTAAACGTTGGTCTGATCTTACAAGAGCACTCATACATTCGACGTTTTCGTCGGTTTTTGAAGTCGAAGTTCTCCCTGAACGAGGTTCATCTTCAATGTGTTCTCGGCCTTCCAAAAATGATTTGTGTAAGTGAAACACTTGTGCTTTTCATAAGGAATGTTCGCCATAGGCTTATTTCAACATTTGAAAGGTCGCGCTTCCGAATTCACTATGTTTAACACAAAACTTGTTGGCATAACGTTGCTCTATATTCCGCTGTTCCATTTTCGTAAGACTCAAAAAAGTACAACTTCACTCATGACGCTCTCAAAAATCTCGTGATGGCTGGTATGGAGCTGAAACTCGGACTGAGCACCTGGATGGAATGAACACATCGCTCTACACAAGTAAACAACACAGCGTTGCAATATCGGTCGCACTGTTGTCATTCTCATTACTTTTCTCACACATCTCGTGTTCTTCATAACGTGACCACTGGTTTCAAACAGACGTGGAAACCATTGCATATTCGTTTCCTAGCTTTAAATTAGACCAAACCTACAGAAAACTATTTTTCAGTGGGGTTCTCACTGGTATCTTCTGTGTAGCTACTGGTACGTTATAGGCTACATTTAATCAAAATCTGTTCATGAAAAAACGATATTCATACATATTATAAAAAATGTATGTGTGCTCCGCATGTCGTCCGAAACCACTGGACCGATTTGAACCAAACTTAGTACAGGTTCCAGGTTTGGTCTAATTTAAAGCTAGGAAACGAATATACAATGGTTTACACGTCTGTTTGAACTAACCCGCAGAACCGATTTTAATGACATTTGTTAAGGAGATAGCTTGAACCTTGAGGAAGAACACAGGCTACATTAGAAAGTGTGTAGTACAAGAAATTTTTTGATTTGAAGAATATTACGCGAATAAGGCGAAATATTTACTTCTTGAAGAAGATGTTTACTCTTGGGCTTTTGAAATTTATCATATTTGTGTTATACTTTTCTTTGTCGACATGTTCAGAGTAATGAATTGAATGCTGATACAGTCTTCATATACACGTTACATAAAGTATAGCTACTATGCGCACATCCAGTATTTGAGAACGAGACGACTTTGTGACTTACAACAAACTTTACACATAATTTCAAACTTCCACTAAAATTTTTCTCGCTTCAACCCCCACAAAATGATGAAAAAAACGTTTCTGTCTTACTACATTTTCTCTGTTCATCCAGTAAAACTACCTGACGTTGTAGTTTATTACTTCTTTACTACTATCTGTATTAGCGATACATGTTGGAGACAGTGTTCACATATACCACTTACTATACCTGCAGAATTATATCACTGTACGACGCAGTGTGCGTTGGGACAGCTTAGAAGGGGGAGAGTGGGGAGCACATCACGAGCTATGCTCACCCAAACAGGCAGACACGTTTGGGCAGCTGATGTTATTGCATGTACAGTACCTTACTTAGTCACCATCACTCATCATAACAACACTTCTGATGTGTGTGCACAGCTGCGGGTAGCAGCTAGTATTTAATATAATGGTAACACTCTGTTTGCTTCAGTGCTTCGTACGTCGCTTTAGCATGACGGTCAACAAATTGCAATTCAGCGATCAACATAATTTGAAAACCGTTACCCCACAAATTTGAGAATTAGAAATGTTAAGCAGTTCATTTAACAATTATAATATCAAAAACGTCTCACAACTTTCACAACGTTCTAAATTAAACAATATACACTGAAGAGCCAAAGAAACTGGCACATATGCCTAATATCGTGTACGGCCCCCGCGAGCACGCAGAAGTGTCGTAACAGGGCGTGTCATGGACCCGACTAATCTCTGAAGTAGTGCTGGAGGTAATTGACGCTATGAATCCTGCAAGGCTGTCCATAAATCCGTAAGAGTACGAAGGTGTGGAGATTTCTTCTAAAATGCACGTCGCAAGGCATCCCAGATATTCACAATAATGTTCATGTTTGGGGAGTTTGGTGGTTTCTTTGGAAATTTGTGGTAAGTTCCTTTGGACCGAACTGCTGAGGTCATCAGTCCCTAGACTTACACACTACTTAATCTAATTTAAAATATCTTACGATACGGAGAAAACACACACCCATGCCCGAGGGTGGACTCTTAAGCTCCGACGGGGGGAGCCGCGCAAAACGTGCTAAGGCCCCTCAGACCGCGCAACTACCCCGCGCGGATATTTAGTGGTCAGCGGAAGTGTCAAACTCAGAAGAATGTTCCTGGAGCCATTAGCCATTCGGTAGCGGTTCTGCACGTGTGGGGTGTCGCACATTCCTACTGGAATTTCCCAAGTCCGTTAGAATACACAATGGACATGAATGGATGCAGGTGATAAGTCAGGATGCTTACGTATGTCTCATCTGTCAGAGTCGTATGTACACGTATCAGGAGTGCCATATCACTCCAACTACACACGCCCCACACCATTACAGAGTCTCCACCAGCTTGAACGGTCCTATGCTGACATGCAGCGCCTATGGATTCATGAGGTCGTCTTCATACCCGTACACCTCCATCCGCTCGATACCATTTGAAACGAGCCTCGTCCGTCCAGGCAACGTGTTTCCAGTCATCAACAGTCCAATACCAGTGTTGAAGGGCCCAGACGAGGCCTAAAATTTTGTGTCGTGCAGTCATCAAGGGTACACGAATGGGCGTTCGACTCCGAAAGCCCATATCGATGATGTTTTGTTGAGTGGTTCGAAAGCTGACACTTGTTGATGGCCGAGCACTGAAATCTGAAGCATGTTGCGGAAGGATGCACTTCTGTCACGTTGAACGATTCTCTTTAGTCGTCGTTGGGCCCGTTCTTGCAGGATCTTTTTCCGGCTGCATCGATGTCGGAGATCTGATGTTTTACCCGATTCCTGATATTCACGATACACTCGTGAAATAGTCGCTCGGCCCCACTTCATCGCTACCTCGGAGATGCTGTGTCTAATCGCTCGTGCGCCGACTGTAACAACACGTTCGAACTGACTTAAATCTTGATAATCTGCCATTGTAGCAGCAGTAAACGATCCAACAACTGCGCCAGACACTTGTTGTCTTATATAGACGTATGGGAAAATCCTCAGTTCTTCCCTACCTCTGAGAATCCCATCGCTCGTGCTCCGACTGTAACACCACGTTCAAAGTCACTGGAATGTTGATAACCTGCCATTGTAGCAGCAGTAATGGATCTAATAACTGCGACAGACACTTGTTATCTTATAAAGGCATTGCCGATCGCAGCGCCGTATTCTGCCCGTTTACATGCCTCTGTATTTGAATACGCATGCCTGTACCAGTTTCTTTGGCGCTTCAGTGTAAAATCGAAATGTGAAGTCAACATTTTGTTACTGGCAACTGTTATTATGAAGACGGGTCCGCAGACAATGCCTATGCGAGAGTAAATGGGACGAATGCCGTTTCTTTCCACCTACATTCAGGGCTGTCGGTATTTGTGTTTCTTTTTCTGTATTTCTTATACAACTTCTTGTGGAGTCATGTAACGTGTCGTACGTGTTGCTGGCGCCAGGTACGTCAGACTGTGGATGGGTGCCTTTACTTCCTTAGAACGTTTTCTGCAGTCTCATCCACGCGGGCAACCGCTCCGGTAAACAACTGAAAATCGTCCTGTCTTACATGCAGCTTGTGATTTTATAGCATTCCTTGCAATCTTCGAAGCTCTTAGTTTTAATGCTACATTAGTCTCCTAAAATTAGCCGTAAAATTTAAAATTGATATACGCAAAAATACAAACACTAATTATGAAATGTTCTTTAGTTGGTGGAGCGTGTGAGAAGGGGTCACGACACTCTCCTCCCACATCGTATCTGTGCCTGACCAATGCTCAATCAGCGGTGTCATGGTCACAGAATCATCCCACTACAGTCAACTGATGTCATTCAGTATTCATAGCAAAACAGATGGGATAGCTGTTCAATATCAATGACATTTCCTTTGAATGGTCTGCTGCTGGTATGTATATAAAAGAACGAGTGGGAGAGGATGAAATGTGATAGTCTGTCTAGCTTCTGGAATGGCGCAGGGGCGAACATCTGCGTAAACTAGCGGCCGCAAGGCAGCGCCACACCCACCGCCAAACAGGAGCGATGGTGACGTGGGTACCGCCCCTGCGGCACCACCCCTCGACAGCTGCCACTGTTTATGGCCAGTCTCACTTCTCGCCGTGGCCAGGAGTTGTTTCCACGCTGTGGTCAGTAACTAACCTCGCTCCCTGTTAAAGCAGTTGCCGCTATGTCGAATTTCCGCAGCTTCTTTTATTTCAGTTAGGACAGAAACAGTAGAAGCCCTGTGAACGTCTTGAAATAACGTTTTATGGACATTTTCCTAGCCGTTTTCTGCCTGGTGCCTGGTTCTCTCAATCTCAAGTAGTGTACGAGTTCCATTCTTGATCTTCGTCATCATTCAGCCCACATCTTCGTAGCGTGAACACTATTTTACTAAGTGTGACGCCGCAACAAAGCAGCGCTACGGCCAGTTGCTCAATTTCCCACACAATTTCGTAAGTTCTTACGATAGGTGTCCTTCTGAAACATGGAACAATGTTCCATTGCGGACTTCAAATGGAAATTTCAATCCACAGATGTAGACACACGAATTGAGAACACCCAACTCGAGCTCTTCAAATCTCATATCCTAAAGGGAGATCTCGGGTGCCCTAGGGAAAAGTATGTCTGTTAATGTTCACATTACACGTTAATTTCTCACTGTATAGTATCATTTCTAAAATCTGAATATTCACGGATGATACATTTAGCCATGTAAAGTTTTACCCGCTGTAAACTATAGCAATATCTACGTGGATATGGAAATACCCTGAAGCGCCAAAGAAATTGGTAGAGGCAAGCGTATTCAAGTACAGAGATATGTAAACAGGCAGAATACCGCGCTGCAGTCGGCAGCGTCTATATGAGACAACAAGTGTCTGGCGCAGTTGTTAGATCGGTTACTGCTGCTACAATGGCAGATTATTAAGATTTAAGTGATTTCGAACGTGTTGTTACAGTCGGCGCACGAGCGGTGGGACACAGCATCTCCGAGGTAGCGAAAAAGTGAGGCCGTGCGACTATTTCACGAGTGCACCGTGAATATCAGAAATCTGGTAAAACATCGCCGGCCGAAGTGGCCGCGCGGTTCTGGCGCTGCAGTCTGGAGCCGCGAGACCGCTACGGTCGCAGGTTCGAATCCTGCCTCGGGCTTGGATGTGGTGTGATGTCCTTAGGTTAGTTAGGTTTAACTAGTTCTAAGTTCTAGGGGACTAATGACCTCAGCAGTTGAGTCCCATAGTGCTCAGAGCCATTTTTTTTTTGGTAAAACATCAAATCTCCGACGTCGTCGCTGCCGGAGAAAGACCTTGCAAGAACGGAACCTACGACGACTGAAGAGAATCGTTCAACTTAACAGAAGTGCAACCCTTCCTCAAAATGCTGCAAATTTCAATGCTGGGCCAACAACAAGTGTCAGCGTGCGAACCATTCAACAAAACGTCATCGATATGGGCTTCCGGAGCCGAAGGCCCACTTGTGTACCCTTGACGCCTGCACGACACAAAGATTTACACTTCGCCTGGGCCCATCAACACCGACATCGGACTGTTGATGACCGGAAACATGTTACCTGGGCCGGCCGAAGTGGCCGTGCGGTTAAAGGCGCTGCAGTCTGGAACCGCAAGACCGCTACGGTCGCAGGTTCGAATCCTGCCTCGGGCATGGATGTTTGTGATGTACTTAGGGTAGTTAGGTTTAACTAGTTCTAAGTTCTGGGGGACTAATGACCTCAGCAGTTGAGTCCCATAGTGCTCAGCGCCATTTGAACCATTTAAACCATGTTACCTGGTCGGATGAGCCTTGTTTCAAATTGTATCAACCTGATGGACTTGTACGGGTATGGAAACAACCTCATGAATTCATGGACCCTGCATGTCAGCAGGGGATTGTTCAAGCTGGTTGAGGTTCTGAAACGGTGTGGGGCGTGTGGAGTTGGAGTGGTATGAGACCACTGATACGTGTAGATACGACTCTGACAGGTGAGATATACGTAAGCATCTTGTCTGATCACCTGCATCCAGTCATGTCCATTGCGCATTCCGATGGACTTAGGTAATTCCAGCAGGACAATGCGACACCCCATACGTCGAGAATTGCTGTGGAGTGGCTCCACAAACACTAATCTGCGTTTAAACACTTCCGCTAGCCACCAAATTTCCCAGACTTGAACATTACTGAACATCTCTGAGATCCTTTGCAACGTGCTGTTCAGAGGAGATCTCCACCCCCTTCTATGCTTAAGGATTTATGGACAGCCCTGCAGAATTCGTGGTTTCAATTAACTCCGGCACTACTTCAGACATTAGTTGAGTCCATGCCACGTCGTGTTGCGACACTTCTGCGTGCTCACGAGAGCCCTACACGATATTAGGCAGGGTACGAGTTTCTTTGGCTCTTCAGTGTATATCGATCTCGTACAAAGACCTGCAACCAGATTTTAGTGTAAACAAATTTAAACTGCGTAAAAACATGGTAGCTTTTGAACACACGATTAATGATCGAACTATAGTCCCCTGTGTTATGCGATTACTGAGGAGATATGAAGTGAAACGAGTACGCAGAATCAGGTGGGGATCAAGAGAAAGGCAGTGTTGGACTTATTGGTAGGAAACTGGAATTCTATAGTTGGTCTACGAGACAAATCGCATGCAATATACACTCCTGGAAATTGAAATAAGAACACCGTGAATTCATTGTCACAGGAAGGGGAAACTTTATTGACACATTCCAGGGGTCAGATACATCACATGATCACACTGACACAACCACAGGCACATAGACACAGACAACAGAGCATGCACAATGTCGGCACTAGTACAGTGTATATCCACCTTTCGCAGCAATGCAGGCTGCTATTCTCCCATGGAGACGAACGTAGAGATGCTGGATGTAGTCCTGTGGAACGGCTTGCCATGCCATTTCCACCTGGCGCCTCAGTTGGACCAGCGTTCGTGCTGGACGTGCAGACCGCGTGAGACGACGCTTCATCCAGTCCCAAACATGCTCAATGGGGGACAGATCCGGAGATCTTGCTGGCCAGGGTAGTTGACTTACACCTTCTAGAGCACGTTGGGTGGCACGGGATACATGCGGACGTGCATTGTCCTGTTGGAACAGCAAGATCCCTTGCCGGTCTAGGAATGGTAGAACGATGGGTTCGATGACGGTTTGGATGTACCGTGCACTATTAAGTGTCCCCTCGACGATCACCAGTGGTGTACGGCCAGTGTAGGAGATCGCTCCCCACACCATGATGCCGGGTGTTGCCCCTGTGTGCCTCGGTCGTATGCAGTCCTGATTGTGGCGCTCACCTGCACGGCGCCAAACACGCATACGACCATCATTGGCACCAAGGCAGAAGCGACTCTCATCGCTGAAGACGACACGTCTCCATTCGTCCCTCCATTCACGCCTGTCGCGACACCACTGGAGGCGGGCTGCGCGATGTTGGGGCGTGAGCGGAAGACGGCCTAACGGTGTGCGGGACCGTAGCCCAGCTTCATGTAGACGGTTGCGAATGGTCCTCGCCGATACCCCAGGAGCAACAGTGTCCCTAATTTGCTGGGAAGTGGCGGTGCGGTCCCCTACGGCACTGCGTAGGATCCTACGGTGTTGGCGTGCATCCGTGCGTCGCTGCGGTCCGGTCCCAGGTCGACGGGCACGTGCACCTTCCGCCGACCACTGGCGACAACATCGATGTACTGTGGAGACCTCACGCCCCACGTGTTGAGCAATTCGGCGGTACGTCCACCCGGCCTCCGCATGCCCACTATACGCCCTCGCTCAAAGTCCGTCAACTGCACATACGGTTCACGTCCACGCTGTCGCGGCATGCTACCAGTGTTAAAGACTGCGATGGAGCTCCGTATGCCACGGCAAACTGGCTGACACTGACGGCGGCGGTGCACAAATGCTGCGCAGCTAGCGCCATTCGACGGCCAACACCGCGGTTCCTGGTGTGTCCGCTGTGCCGTGCGTGTGATCATTGCTTGTACAGCCCTCTCGCAGTGTCCGGAGCAAGTATGGTGGGTCTGACACACCGGTGTCAATGTGTTCTTTTTTCCATTTCCAGGAGTGTACTTCTACGTCTCACTTATGGGACTCGTATCAGATGGGACTGACAGGAGACATCGAGCGTATGCAGAGATGAGCGGAGTGAATGGTCACTGGTTTGTTTTAATGACGAGAGAGTGTAACAGAAATGCTGAGATAACTGGCTCGTGCTCGAAGAAAATGACTGAATACTCCCCGAAAATCTGCTCGAATATTCCACGAATCGAGTTCCGGAGCATACGTATACTGCAATCCCGTACGCGTAATTGTTCTTCGAATACCAAGTAAGTAAGATTTTCCAGCATCTCTGTCACACTCTCTCGCCCGTAAAAAAAGCCTGCGATCATTGGCGCCGTTCTTGCGAATGGGTGTGAAACCCTCTGGGACCCAACTGCTAAGGTCATAAGTCCCTAAGCTTACACCCTACTTATCCTAAATTATCCTAAGGACAAACACACACACCCATGCCCGAGGGAGGACTCGAACCTCCGCCGGGACCAGCAGAACAGTTCATGACTGCAGCGCCTCAGACCGCTAGGCTAATTCCGAGCGGCGGCGCCGTTCTTAATGTATATTATCATTCGATA